>NC_026145.1:927814-992361 GCF_000512975.1 Sesamum indicum
CAGCCAAGCCACTGCCTGCACCATTGCAGATCCTAGTGAGCTTATTGGAAACAATGAATATGTGGATTCTGGGCTATTGGAAGTGATCGTTTGTTTTTAAACATCTAAACAGATTGCATTTTGACGAGTCCCGACTCTTAGCATATCATACCAGTTCCATTTATGAACTTTTCTGAAACCATGATGGTATTTCTGCTGCTTTAGATGAGATAGTACCACAAATAAATCTGTTCCTTGCCAAGAACTGTTCCCCAGAAACCGTGATCAGCTTTGTAGACGAACCTCCTCTCCCTCATGTCTGTTTCAGTAAATTGCATTTGTAAGAGACTGATGGAACTAATAACATGATGATGATTGATTAGGGGTTGGATTTTGGATCTGGGTAATTAGGTCCCGACCTCATCAGGTTTGGTGTAAACGGGTTGGTGGGTTTTTGCGGGTTTGGTAAT
The DNA here is from genome assembly GCF_000512975.1 of Sesamum indicum. Classification (NCBI taxonomy): domain Eukaryota; kingdom Viridiplantae; phylum Streptophyta; class Magnoliopsida; order Lamiales; family Pedaliaceae; genus Sesamum; species Sesamum indicum. The sequence continues at coordinate 928,264 of NC_026145.1, forward strand.
CTCAAAACCCGATTATGCTAAATCGAGTCGGGTTTGGGCATAGAAATCTAACCCGTACAAACTCGATGGGTTACCCCGATAAGAGAAGAAAGTATGTATTTACAGCTAAGATTTTCTTGTTTTTCTTCCTATGTTGTTGGGTTCTCAAACTAGTATATAGTCGTGAATAATTTATTTATCAATAAAGAAAATAATTTTATGTATATAGTTTCCTAAGATTGAAAGTAAAGAAGTAGTACTTCTTATGGCAAGATTATATGTCAAATATAAAAAAAAAAAATTAAGATATAATATCGAAAAGTTTTAGATCAAATTGAGTTGGAATCAAATTTAAAATAATGACAAGAAAAGTATAATTTACTAATTATACTTTGAATATACATTATAGAAAAGTTTGAAGTGTGCGTGCCCTATTAGTGGGATAACTGCCACACTGAAGTGGAGGATGGGGTATGTTTTTATATGATTGGATTAATTGGGTTGGTGATAAATCCCAAGTTGATATGAGGTGGTCCACCCCTATGATTGATGATACATGCAAACATACACACATACATTCTGAGAAATGTTTCTTGCGACTGTAACAATGATGGACTGACTGAATAGGATAAGATCCTTCAAGAGTAGTAAAGCACTCAGCTTCCAGTTTGATTTATATTCTTACTTAATGAACACACCTCTCAATTCATGTTTATGTGAAAAATCAATTAAAACTGCCTTATTTTAGTAAAAGAAATTGGAGGGTGAGGGATTGAATTAATAATATTTGGGGTATGAGAATGAGAAGATGAGATGAATGTGAGGTATAGAGGGGGTCTCAGCTGAGCTGCCAATTCCTATGATGGCTTTACCACACCTCAAGAGCCATCTCTATCCCTAAATAAATAAATTCACAACCAATATTGGATTGGACATTGGACCCCTACCTCATAATCAACCCTTGTCTTTTTTTTTTTCTCCTTTTGATGTTATGCTTTCTCAAACTACCATTATAATAATAATCTCTCCTTGTAAATTCCGCTTTTACTTCTTCTGTTACATATATAAAATTTAAGGATAATTATACTCTTGTGATGTTCGGTACAGTAATATATAAACTTTCTGTAGTTTGGAGAATTACATCTAATATTTTTTAACTTTGCTTTAGTTTAACAAATAAGTCTTTTCATTAGTTAAAATTCACCAAATTTGCTGATATTAACAAAAAGTTCAAAAAAAAAAAAATCTATTCTTACCCCTAATGGATTTATTACAGATCAAATAAATCTTTTTATGATCAAATTACTCTTATACATCTTCACGCATTAACGAATATGATGAGGTATATTTTCATCGTTATTAACAAAATAATTGAGGTTAATTATCAATTTCCAATTCAATTTTTTTTATTACTATCAACAAATTCAATATATTTGAACTAATATATGAACTTATTTATTAGACGAAAAATTAGAGAAAATCTATATGTAAATTTCTACACAATTCCCATTCATTCCCTTTATTTTTATTCTCTTTTAATTCATTCTTTTCTTAAAAAAAAAAACGGAGAATTCCTCATTCCTCATCAACCTTTTAATTATCCCCCATTAAAAAAATAAAAAAAAATCTTCAGCTTTTTATCTGGCTAAGGCTTCACCACGTGTCGATCCGTCAGTGGTTCCCCTGCAGATCTCCCATACCCCCAGTTGGCTACCTTGTCCGAACCAGGGGATCTATTCCTATTTCCTTGTTTAATCTTCCGGCGCCTACAACATTACCATTACTCTACAGTCAGTCTTCAAAACTATCACACCATTTCTCTCTCTCTCTCTCTCTCTCTCCCCCCCACCAACTACACAAACGTGATACAAACAAATCCATCAAAATTGTGTACAGAGAGAATAAAAAATATGGGGGGCGAGAGCTGGAGCTTGACGGCGAAGCTGTGCGACTCCTGCAAGACGGCCCCCGCCACCGTCTTCTGCCGCGCCGACTCCGCCTTCCTCTGCCTGCCCTGCGACTCTAAAGTCCACGCCGCCAACAAGCTCGCATCCCGCCACGCCCGCGTCTGGGTTTGCGAGGTCTGCGAGCAGGCCCCCGCCGCCGTAACCTGCAAGGCCGACGCCGCCGCCCTCTGCCCCACTTGCGACCGCGACATTCACTCCGCGAATCCGCTCGCCCGCCGCCACGAACGCCTCCCTATCGTCCCTTTCTACGACTCCGCTTCCGCCACTAAGTCCTCCTCCTCCGCTGCGGCAGCGGAGGAAGTCTCGGAGGAGGAAGCCGAGGCTGCATCGTGGCTCCTCCCCGACCCGAACAATAAGTTGGATGAGGACGCCGGGTCACCCGAATACAAATCTGCTGAGTATTTGTTCAGCGACATGGATCCGTATCTGGACCTTGATCTGATATCCGGAGAGCAGAAGCCAAATAGTCATGAGAAGAAAGAGTACTCTTCCGACAGAGTAGTTCCGGTTCAGAACAAGAACGAGTACGGGTCGGGTCAGTACCCAGGTCCGGTCGTCGACGGGTTTCCCACTTATGATGTGGACTATCCGGGATCCAAGCCTTTCATGTATAACTTCACCTCACAGTCCATTAGCCAAAGTGTATGATTTCTTGATCCTTCCTAATTCCCTTCCCATTATTATTATTATTATTATTTTCTTGATAATTTTCATAGTTATTAGGTAATTAATTTTGCCAAAGAACTTGCTACAACAATTGGATCCAAATAATTAATTTGATCAGCTAAAAGTCAAAGTTTGTTGAGTAAAGTAATTGTGCTACTCTAAATTGAATTTAATGCTCTTTTCTTTATTGTCAAATAAGAAAAAAAAAAAATAAAAGGAATAATTGAGGATAGAGGGATTCATCTTGTATTCTACTTGCCAATAATCTCTTTGTGTGGATCGATTACAATTATATTATAAATTTTAATTATTAATAATTAATATATAATAATTATTAATATCAAATATATATATAATTAATTCATAACTAGTTCTATAGTAGACTAATAGCTATTATGAAAATAGACTAATACTCACATGATGGTGGGATTCGGGCCCATGATTTTTTAGTCAAGATCTTGGCTTTTGCTAATTGAGTCGACTTCATTGGTTAACACACGTCACTAATACATATAAATACGAAGGAACGTATACTTTATACGAATGATGTGTATATATATATATAAAAGTATACGATGAAGTAGTACTTTGAAATGGATATGTATGCAAAGAAATATGTTATATCGTAAGGAATACATATTTGACCGTTAATTTGAATTTAGACTTTTTCTTCATTCTTCGATGCAAGAAATATGGTTGCTTACCTATCTTGTTTGTTGAACACTCCAGTCTGAATTGGTTTTGATCATATCAAAATCAATTATATGACAAGTGTAGTATACTTATTGTGTGATTGATGTATAATTTAAAAAAAGTAGTTCGATCAAGTCTGATTTGAATAAGAGTTTTCTCATATTTATATTGACTCCTGATCAATGAAGTGTGTAATGAACTCAAGATGAGCTTAGCAATCAACAACCTTAGCCCTATGTACCATGTATATTGCCAACAACTTGACTAATTTACAAAAAACTATGACAGGTATCTTGTTCATCTTTGGATGTTGGAGTCGTCCCGGACCACAATGCCATGGCCGATGTATCCGACACCTTTGTAAAGACCGAAGCTATCCCCACCCCCGTCTCCGGGGTCGACAGAGAAGCGAGGGTGTTGAGGTACAGAGAGAAAAGGAAGAACAGAAAGTTTGAGAAAACAATACGGTACGCCTCAAGAAAGGCCTATGCAGAAACGAGGCCGAGAATCAAAGGGAGGTTTGCTAAGCGGTCGGAGCTTGAAGTTGATTCCCTAATATCTGGTGATGCGTCGTACGGTGTTGTCCCGACTTTTTGATCAACTGTATTAACTAGATTTTGTGAGCCTGGGCGACGGCCTGTGGCCTTCTTGTTGTCAACAAGATCATCTAATCAGTGTATGTTGTCTCTACGTGTGTCTTCGTGTATATATGTACCGTTTTAGGGTATTATGAGTATGGTTTTTTGATCGATGCATCGTTTTTATATCATCGATTCTGTAGCGTTAACGTCCCGTTCTCGATGTTCAATATGATGGAGAGTTTTGATGTTGTAAGAAGGGATGAGCTTTGTTGATTCAGCTGTGTCCGAAGAAGGTTCAGTATATGTTGAGCTGCTGCAATATATAGCTGGATAGTTATTATAGAGAACCATGCAGTTTTCTTGTTCATTTGCTTTACTTACATGATTCTCATGCATTTCTCCCGACCATCTAATAGTTACTAAAATCAAGTTTGACAGAATCAAATCAATTATACAATAAATATAATGTATTTCATCATTTTTTTAAATTGTACACTAATAACATAGTCAATATATTATACTATAATTGACTCAAATTTGACCAAACTCAATTTGAAATAGAATTTCCTCATTTTATTATGGTTTATTAAAACAGTTCAAACTCAATAAGAGGTTTCGATTATTTTGTCAAGTGTCTTAATAGACAATTTTTTTTTCTTAATCTGATATGAAATTTAGTTGGATCGAATCATTTGGATATAATAATTAATATGAAAAGTATATCATATTTATATAATTAGTTTAGGTAAATAATAAAATATTGTTTTTTATATATATAACATAAAGTCTACTACGTAAAAAAATATAAAATAGGAGCGGGTGGTGGATAAAGGTGTGGGGCAGAGTGTATCAAGATCTGAAAGCGCATTGGCTGGCCGGATTTCCCATATCCTTTGAACCACACACACCGAAAGTCGCACTTCACATCAAACTCGGGCCCCATTATTATTTTAATACGATTTTGCAGGACTTTTTCATGTCCCTCCACGTGTACCTGATCTTGACGTGTAAAGCATCAATTATTTCTTATATTTTTCAGGAAATATAAAAAAACAAAAAAAAGTTTAAAAAATAAAATAAAATCTTATGACCTCTGCATATTTTTCTGTAGTTTATTTAATTTGGTTTTGTTGATCGTAATAAATCAGATTTGTATACCTTTTTTTTCTTTTGTGTGTGTATAAGATTCAGGTTTCATTAGATTTTATCTAATAAAAAAAAATATACGCAATTATTAAGTTTGATCAATTAAAAATTTATTCGATTTCAATTGATTTAACAGTTGAGTCGAGTTTAAAATATAATTTTATGATTAAAAAATTAAAATTCAATTTGTAATTAAGAAAAAAATACATGAAAATATTAGATTTTTGGGATTATTTTTCCATCCACTGTCTCTGCTCCCACCCAATAACTTAATTTTATTTTTCTCGCTTCTGGTCGGAAAAATGAGAAAACAGTGGCAGAAATAGATGTTGACAACTCATAGTCACAAAATTCAACCAATATAAGTCTTGAACTACGTTTAGTTATACTAAATATCATAATAAAGATCCAAATTTTCACGTAATTGCTATGACAACACTCGGCTCGTATCTTTACGTTACAAAATTTGGTTATGACTTTGTCCCAATATTAAAGTTGTTCGACTATGACATAACTCAAAACCTAAAATCAATTGATTTAGTTGACATCAATTCTCTTTTTCGTCGTGATTTTTAATTCAAAATTATCCCTATCTACGATCACTGTATTTTTTTTTTTTTTTTAAAAAGACAAAAAACTAAGGTATATGGCCCAATACGAAACCCATATATACCCCAATGAGATGATATATGTGGCCCATAACAACTTCGGCCCGGATGGTTGAAGGTACGGCCCAATTACCCGGGATGGATGACTTCCCGAATATAACCAAATATATTCCATTTCTTTTAAATATTTTGCTTTAAAAATATTATTAATTATTACATATACATTTGTTTTATCTATGTCAATCAGTGGTACAGTTTGCGGCTCGGTCAGTATTTTTGCTGCCTGAAATATTATTCGCTTTAATTTTATATAAGTCTGACAGTTTTGTCCTGAAAAAATGCCTCACTAGGGAGAAGAAGCATTAAGGCTTATAAGCCATTCAAACTCCTCGTATGTAACTAACATAGAATATCATCAGCCCCCATACAAGAGGTTTGAGACTGGTATATAAGGAAATGTGCATTGCTAAGGAGAAGAGATCTTGGGGCTTATAAGCCACTCAAAATAGTCGTCTGCATCAGTCACATATTTAAATTGTTATATCAATTGAAAATATTCTCATTATATATTACATATCTCGAGCAATATATCTATATTCCATAAAATAGAATAATAAAATTCTAATAAGATACCATAAATGAATAAAGTCGGTCTCGACGTCTAGTATCTACATAGTCTCAATTCCATTGTCTAGAGGATGTAATTAAATCTGATATGTTTTTTTCGATAATATATCTGATATGTTCATAACTGATCCTTGACATTTATTGGATTACTATATATGTTTTTGTATTTTAATTTACGTAAAGTTGTATTAAGTATTGATAGTTTTTGGTGCATAATATTGGCCTTCCTTACTTGCTAAATAAAAATACGTATTTTATTATTTTTTTTTATTGTTAGTTTTAATGTTTTATTTTTTTAAAATATTAAAAATCATCAAACCGTTTTGAAAGTCGTACCTTTGATTTTTATTTTAAAAATAATGATTTAAAAAATTATTTTACAAAATCACCAACGACAATCCTATTTAAAAATAACCTCAAAATAATCAAGATCGCATAAATAATTAAAAACAAGGAAATAAAATCAAACATATTTGACATGCCATCAAATTTTCATGTTTATTATACTATTGGAAAAGTGGAATTCGAATATTCTTAAATAAGTAAATTATGCATTTTAATTAAAAGTATTTAATTTCGAATTTATGTTTCTTAGAAAAATAATAATGGGAGACATTTGTCATCAATATTCTAAAAATTGTTAAAATAAAATATTATCATTTTGGGATATTTGGCTTTGAAAATATTCTCATTCCTCTTTATCTCCTCTCCTCCCTTCAAATTACAATATTCAACTCACCAACACTTTCCAAAAGTTCATTCCCCCACACAAAAAATAATAATAATAATAATAATAGCCATTTTTAATGATTAGCCCTCATATTTTGGATAAATAATTCAATAAAATTACTCTTTTTTGTTCCCTTTTTATTATAAAATTTCATTTTAATACAAATTGGTAGATGGGAGGACCATTTTTGCTAACAATAAATTTCTAGAAATTATAATGTTGTTTTTAAATAGCGTAAAAAAGAATAATCGTCATTACAATTAAAACGAGAGGATAAAATATTTAAATATTTTTTCATGTAATTTAATATAAGGGTAAATTATGAGCTAGTCCGATATATGAATATTTCATTATTGTTTGAAAAATTATCAATAATTTATAATATTAGATAAAATTATGTAATTTTTGAACGTTGGTTTGGAATTCTCAATTTTATCCTTTTTATATAATTGGTTAGTTCAACATGAAAAATAAGTAAAAGTTTAACTGAGACTAAAATTAAACGGTATTGATAATTTTTTTAAATAATAAAAAAAATATTTGTAATTATGATAAATTTTGATTTTTTTTTATAATTTACTTAATATTTAATTGTTATGCAACATGAATTTCATTGGGAAAAAAAGGGGGCTGTGGGGTCAAGAATTGAAGAGCCCAATAGCAAGAGAATGATGATGGCCAGTTTTCGCCCATAAATACCGTCAGGTCCTCAATTCGTTAGCGTATCGGATCGTATTCTTCATTTCTGCAACACTTTTCGAGCCAAGAATTTGAGCCAGCGACGTAGAAATCAAGCAGAAAAAAAGAAATAAAAAACAAAAAAGATGCAGATCTTCGTTAAAACCCTTACTGGAAAAACAATCACGCTCGAGGTCGAGAGCAGCGACACCATCGACAATGTCAAGACCAAGATTCAGGTCCCAGTTTGCCCTCCCCTTTTTATTTTCTGCCTTTTTGTTCTAATTTTGGGTAGTGATTGTTATTTGTTTTGGTTTTGGTTTTGGGTTTGGGTTTTTACCTGTTGTATCTCTGTGGAGTTTGTTGTGCTTGGGGGGAGATTTAGGAGTTTCGGGTTATTCCATTTTTGTGGATTGTGGTTATCGATTTACGCAGTGGATGGAACTAGGGTTTGGAATTCTTATGTTTATTATTTTGTTTTTCTTGATCAGATTCCTGCCCGTTGGGATGTTGTTAAATGATATTTGGTGTATATGCAGCAAGCTTGAATTTCTGTTGTTTAGTTATAAGCTGAAGGTGATTGAACGAAAATTTTCATTGGTTTGGGATTATTAACTTGCCTTATAAATTAAAAACTCTGATTGATTTAATCGGTAAGGCTTTTATATAAATTTCAGTAGTTAATCAGGATTTTGGGTTTGTTGGTGGGGCGTGGAAGGGCTTGAAAGTTTGGGGGAGGAGTCTTCATGTAACTTGCAAATAACATATTAAGAGTCTCTACTATTGCTTGCTTTCACTCTTCTTTCTGTCTTTTTTTTGGTTGGGGGATGGATGGATGGGTGGGTGAATTGAGTTGCATATTTGAAACAATTACTCATGAAAATTGAACTTGTATTTGGGAAATAATGCAGCTTTCATGATTTATGTATATATACGCACATATATTATATATGTGTATTTGGTTGGGAACAATTCCGAGTTCTTTATGTTGGTTGAACTTCAACTCTACGTATATGGTCATTTCATTCGCCCACTTTGCCCCAGTGACACAAGAGGAAATCCAGCTTTTTTATTAGTTAGAAGGTGCTTTATGATTTAACTCATTCCAGATTGAAATATGAAAATAGACTTTTGAAATTAACTCGAATATTTTATCACTGCTTTTGAAGTTTATTTATCGTGATAAGTACTTAGGTTTTGAGTGTGCAGACATGCTTTGAGAAGTCATAAGCTTCATGTTTGTGGTTGGGATTCCTTCAGTTGGATGCTCTTTTGCAAAGTGCATTGGCTCATGAATAGTTGATGCATCTTTTACTTGGGTACTCGCTCGGAACTATTGCTTTTGCGAAAACTGAACATCTCAAATTAGCAAAATTTGTTTCAGCTCTCTACATGCTGGTGGCAAGATTTTTGAGATTACGCATTATATTCTATTTGCTACTGGGTTCGCAACTTGTCATCATTTTTCCGTCCCTTCTCTTACCTGTTATCAACTTATCCTACACACTTTAAACTAACATGATAATTACTGCTCTCCAGGACAAAGAAGGTATACCTCCTGACCAGCAGAGGCTCATTTTTGCTGGTAAACAGTTGGAAGATGGCAGAACCCTTGCAGATTACAATATTCAAAAAGAATCAACACTTCACCTTGTTTTGAGACTCAGGGGAGGGACAATGATCAAGGTCAAGACCCTTACAGGAAAAGAAATTGAAATTGATATCGAGCCAACTGATACCATTGACAGAATTAAGGAACGGGTTGAGGAGAAAGAAGGAATTCCTCCAGTGCAGCAAAGGTTTGTGATATGTCTTCTAAGATATTTGCATACTGTCTAATATTTGGAATTCCTCTTTACTTCCAATGCTGCATGCGCTACTGGATTCTATTGATTTAATTCTTAACTGGAAAACTGGCAATGGCTAAAATCTCTTATTGATCTTTTGTAGTCGGGTGTCGCCAGTGCCCTTCATTGTGTTTTACCCATATGTCAAGTTTCATCTACTGATTTCCAGACACTCCCTGTGTTCCAACTCATTTTTCCATTTTACTTGAGAATTCTGTCTCCCCAAAATTTTACGACCTTCAGAATCCTGGGTGAATTGATTGGTTCCTCTTCCTCTCATCTCCTCCTGACCTCTACTTCTATCTCCGAGTGTAGTGATAGAAAACCCAAACGAAAAGAGAGACATGTGACAAGAACAGTGTCTGGTTCTTGACTTTTTTAAATATGTCATGATGGTTGCATATTCCTGTATATCAATATGTTTCAAACTTGTGAATGCCAAGAAATATCGTAATGCCATGATATTCTTCAGTTTGTAGACTTTGTAGAAATACACAGTCGATATTAGTTTCATTTATGCAACGACATTGAGACTTTCACCTTGTAGGCTTATTTATGCTGGCAAGCAGCTCGCAGACGACAAAACTGCCAAAGACTACAACATTGAGGGTGGCTCTGTTCTTCATCTGGTCCTTGCTTTGAGGGGCGGTAGTCTATCGGCTTCTGCTTAGGAAATTCGCAATAAACTGAGTTAAATTTTATGTACTCATGGGATATGAGTGAATTCTGCTAAGAAACCAGTTTGAGTTGATCTGGAGTTCAACTCCATTCCCTATGTATTTCTTGCTTTTCTTCTTTTTCCTTGGCTTTCTTGAATATTTTGATCCCTCAAGCTGAAAGAGGTTGTAATCATCAGTTCACTGGGCTGACTCCCATCCCCATATAGTAATTTGTAACTCCAGTTCATTGCAAGGGCTGTTTTGATAGTTTTTGCTATATATGTTTTTTGTCTTCCTCCCACCTCTCTTTCAATATTCTACGTGTGCTCAAAACTGATGTTCCTGTAGGGCGTCAGGCTTGTTAAATGTGATACCTTGTTCTTGTGCAGAAGATGTTCCAATTTCCCGGGATGGAAGAAGTTGGAATTGAATTAAAGTACTTGGGAAAATAATTTTGTATGATTCATATGGAAAGAATTTGAAATTTCTACCTATAAATTTTGTCAATCCAGCAAAAGTTGCAAACATTTTTACTTGTGTTAATTATTACTGAAGGATGTTTCATAATTACTCATCACAATGGAAGAAATTAAATCTTGAAAATTCTGTGCATTTCTTTTCAAGAACAACTTATAAAAGTTACAAACGTTTTAGATTGAAATCTTTCTATATATACTATGACATATTATCTCCCCAAGTAAAAGTATCTGTACCAAAATATGGAACTCCTCCTCAACATTTGGTAAATATAGATATATATAAATGTTATATGGCAAGAAGATGAAGTATCAGGTACAAGAGAAAACAAACCTCTCTTACAAACAAGTCTTCTTACAATTTCATATATATACATACTTGTATTGTCATGTATAAAATATATATATATATACATATATATATACATCAAGATGGAAATGAAATATAAAGTTACATCCTGCTTGGCTGTAAACATAGAACTTTTTCAAGAATCACAGCAGCACTTATGTCTGTTTTTATATATTAGTAAAGCACCACCTTTTTACTGGCTCTGTTTGCATGTATGTCCTTCGTGAAGTTGAGAAGCAGATGACGGCTCTCGGACAGGAGCGTTGGATGATTCTTCTTCTTCTGTGACAAACCGGACAACGACGACTGTGATATTATCAGCGCTGCCCCTCTCATGTGCTTCCTGCAGCAGCCTTCTTGCTGCTTCTTCTGGTTCTGGGATTGGCTTAATCATAGACACAGCTTCCTGGGAAACATCAAATTTCACTAACATTCTAGGATCGGAGGGCATACAAGATTTGCATTAAATCAAAGACAAAGATAAGGCACCTCATTTGTTACGACGTCCCAAAGTCCATCACTTGCAAGGATGAGAAACTCAAGGGTGCCATCGACTTTTTCCTCCTGCGTTTAATATCAAGAAATTTCTCATGATGATGCGATAGTTTCTCATGGTTCTCTAACGGTTTCTCAGAAGCAAGTCTTGGAACTCACCTGAATTTCTGGATCAGAAACCACGTACCGCTTCAGCAGTTTATCACCAAATGCACGAGATACAGCTAGCACTCCACCGACTCTCCAAGTTCCTATAGAGAATAGCCCAACCGCAAGTAAACAAGAAAATCGTCCCTTCAACAAGAAATCAATGACAAAAAAGTTATACATGGATTCATTTACCTGCCCACATCACAAAACCTCCAGCATTCTCAATTCTCTGTCTCTCATCTGTATGATTTGGTTTGTGATCTCGAGAGACGGCAATAGCTGCAAAAAATGTTCCGTCAACGACAGTTCTTGCAAATGCGTGCAGCACCTCAAAAGACTGATACAACTCAAACAAAATATTGGAATGAGATTGGTCGAAAGCAAACGTTTTGAAATCTTACCGTCACCACCCCTGCAAATAACAGCTCTTGAGTCCCCAACATTTGCGACCAACAAACGGTCACCGAGAAGGATAGCAGTGGAAGCAGTCGACCCGGCATCCTTGTTCTGATCGCTTTCGTTCTTCAGGAATTCTGAGTCCGTATGGCTGAATGTATCAACTGAAAGGACCACGACTGTTAGAAGGAGAAAAGTAGGTCGAAAAGCAAGCTGAACAATGCAACGAGAGTACATCAAACTAGGCATCACAAGGGACATACCTATAGCTGATTTGATATCAGAAAGAAACTTAGGGTGCCTGACCAGATTACTGAAAAGGTTTCTTTTAACATATTCTGCAGCTTGAGCTCCGCCATGACCTGAGTTACATTTAAGGCAGAAACATAATACGGAACCACCTCTGATATAGCATGATGTTTTATACCAGATAAAAGCATGAAAAACCAGAAATACTCTAGCATCATGCAACAAAAGATCACGATAATCTTTAAGAAACCTTGTAATCCATTCCATACCAACTCTGTTATATGCAAAGAACAAAAGATCTGCTTCTTTTCCGACTCCAAGTATACATGTGTGAGCGTCTGTGTGCGTGTGTTTGTGTGTGTGTGTGTGTGAGAGAGAGAGAGAGAGAGAGAGACCGTCAAAGACTCCAAAGAGACCAACCATCTCTCCATCTACACCATCAATCCTCGTTTCATAGTAATCCTCCATCGAAGACCTTTTACCCTGAGAACTTGCATATCCATAGGTGAACTTTCCATTCTGACTGCATGGAGGAAATTATATACACCAGAAATTAGAGCACATCACATACAATATTTTCTTTACAATACAACAAAGATCAAAGTGATCTAAGTAAGAGATAAAAGAGGAGACCAACCTCCAAATCTGAAGATGTTTTAGATGGTTAAAATCAAATTATCCATGTCGTACACTTCAACACCATTACCACAATAAGGGTGACTTGTCTTAAGGTTATGAATTTCAGACACACTATTTGACCTCATAAGATAACCAAAGATGCGTTCTGTTACACTAAACTACCAGATCACCTTCAGGTGAGGCGACAAGCCAAAAAATGATACAGCATTAATAAATGACAAGAAATTAGAGAGCACTATTTTTCGTTATTTTTGCTTCAACTTTAAAGTTACCTATGTTAATCATCACAGAAACTGCCCTGATGAGAGGTTCTTATCTTAGACAGTGATGAGCTTCTACTTCGCTGGACATGATTTTATTCTTTTTATTGTTTTCAAATTAAATAAGCTTGCATGGACCGTGTCTCCTCAATATGGAACATTGATGCCTATTTCTAGGATGAAAACAAACCAGATGTTCAGATGGGCAAATTCAGATTCCTCGAATGGAGAAGGCTAAACAATAGTTTCTATCAAAATGCAATTGTTGTATGCATGACAGAACAAACGGCAAATTTGTGAAGCGTTTTGAATCATGAAGATGGGTAGTCAAAGGTGGATTACAACGAAAATAGTCCACACTTTAACTCAAGGATTATGCGTAAGCAATTTGGGTCTGTAGGACAACTCTAACAATTGAAAGCAAAACCTATTTCTTTTCTAGATTTATGTATCAACAGTCAGCCCAATAAAACATCACAATTTTTTATTCTTGACCAACCAACCATATAAATCCCATACATACTCCAGAAGATCAAGCCACGAACCAATCACACCTACCTAACAGGAAATCAAGACTGATGATCAAGTTATTCACCACACAGACTCTGGAAATACATAATTTTTGTACACAGCGAATGAAGCATTTTCACATAACAGCAACAACAGAATCAATTAAAACAACTTCAGCCACAGCTTAGATATGAAAACAGCCAAGCAGAAAGAGAGAAAAGAAGCATGAAAGCGTCGAGTTAGGCTTAGCATTTATTGTACTGTTCCTTCTTTACTCATTAACATTGATTCGACGCATTAATAACGGCTGAAAAAGCTAATCAAGAAACCTCATTGTCAGTCACATAACATAAACAACACCTTAAAATGAAACAAACACCACAAACGAATATCTTAAATCACAATGATCACAATGCATAGATTACATGCTCAAGAGGAAGAGAGAGAAGAAAACGTGAAACAAGAAGATGTTTAAACATATCCCTACAGCAAAACAGGGGGCTGGAGGATCACCTAAGGCCACCACCGGTGACCGGCCCATTGACACGGACATGGCTTGGAGATTGTGGCCACACCAAATTCAGAAAACCCATCTCACCAATCTGTCCCAAATTCTTTTATTGTAACTATGCCTCAATTCTGACTTTTCCTAATCAATAAAATAAAAAATACCACCCTATTCTCTTCCTCTTCTTCTTTGTTAAGAAATCTTCATAACCCAAAATGGGAATATGTTTATTGTTCAAAGTGGGGAATAATACACCATCACAACCATCTGAGGTAACCTCAATTCCAATCACGGAGTTCTCCAATCCAACCTGCCAATATCCAAAAACAAATCAAAAACAAAAAAAAGAAAAAGAAAGAAAAGGAGGAAAACACATCAAACTTCAAGAATAGATCTAATTTGCATGTGGATACATAACAACCCTTAAAAATGAAATCTTCAGACGGAACAACCATCATTACTGATATCACAACATAATTAGAAAGAAAAAAAAAAAGAAAAACGCAAGTTATCATACTTGTGTGTGTGTGTGCATGTCTACCTTGTTATTAACATCATGAATCATTATAAAAGTCTAAGCTTTTTTTTATAATTTTCCATCTTGCCTTCAAATATCCAACCTTGATCACAACATAAATTCACGAAACCTCCATTTCATTTTCAGTCATCCAAGAAACAAGGAAAAGAAAGCATGAACATATATATATAAACACACATATGTATTATGCAAAGAAAGAGATAGATATGGAGAGACCTCAAGGAAGGACCAGAGGAAGAGAAGGCCATGGGGGGGAGAGAGAGAGAGAGAGGAACTTGCAAGAGAGAAGAAAATGGAAAAAAGACAAGATGGAGAAAGAAAGGGGGAAAGGAGTTTTGTAATAATAGGAAATTATTGGAGCAGTAGTTTCAACGAAAGAAATAGCTTTGCATCAACCCGTCGCCAATAATCACCAAACTGTTCACTTTTCGCATTTTCTTGCTATTTATTTGGAGTAAACAGTTAATTTTAGAGGGCTAAATTCCATTTGCTCCTTTCAACCAAATGAATTTGATCACACCTTAAAAACAACAATATGGATTCTCCTTTTGCAGAACTAATTACTAAATTATTGATTGGGGAAGAGTCGGTCAAATACTTGCATGCATGGCATGGCAGTTGTTGTGACTATCGTGTGATTTGTGTTTATTTTTTATCCAACATATATCTTATGATATAAGCTATCAATGCAGTAAATTTATCAAAATATGAAAGTAATGAAGTAATCAAATAAAGTTTTAGATTAGAAAGTTGCATCATCAACATAGAATTACGACGCTTATTGTTGTTCTAAAGTTGTAATTGCATAAATTTTAAGGGTCGATAATAACTCCAAAATAAAAATCAATTAGCTCTCGATAGTATCAACCAGTACACAATCACCTTACCAGAATTTTAAACACTTGGGAAAATATAAGCATGTAAACAAGAATGCCACGGGCCTTTAGATGGTTCAAAATTAATTTGAAACGTATCTCCAGCAGCAGTTGGCAGCGCGGACAGCTGTGGCGGCCCCTTCCGCCTTATTACCAACATCGATGACTGTATTTATCACATCATGACATGATCGATACCTACGCGACCAATATCATCATCTTCTAATTGGAAAGGGAAAAGAAAAGGAAAAATATTTGGAAAGGAACCAACATAAATAGTGACCTTCTAATTTTTCTTTCACATGATCCTAGGAATCAAATTGGTGTAGAAAATTTGGATTTAAACCATACTCATGCTATTAAAAAATTAAACCCAACATTTCAACTCTATCAATATTGAGAATAGATCAAAATCACTCATTACGACTTGCACTTGGTCTTCTAGATTACGAGTTTAGCATATTTAGTTCTATGGATAAACCAAAAAATATTACAATTTTTCATTTCATGAAACCAAATGTGTCGCAATTTTTTATCCTATGAATTAAAAATGGTACAATCTTTTGTCTTATAGAATAGGATCAAATTTGCTACGCTCGTAAACTGTGGGATCAAAAGTGTAGCGCACTCTATCATGTGAGACCAAAATTGCAATTTTTTCTAAAAGGAATAATTAATTAGAGAGAGAGAGAGAGAGAGAGAGAGAGAGAGAGAGAGAGAGAGAGAGAGAGAGTGATGCTATAAATTTTGAGGAGGGTTGTTGGCTACATTACGAATTATCTTTGATATACAAACCCACAAGGTATCGGGCAGTTTGTGGCGAGAGTGTGCCAACAGTGCTGATACTACATCAAATGCAAACTTTTGAAACTCAGGTTTTAATGCTAGCCGGATGGTCATGGCTGTCCATGCATCTGGTGCTAACATCACTGCTTCTCTAAGAGATTGAACCCCGTTAACCACTCTCGATAGCATAGCCTCACCCTGCCGCCAATACACATCAAAATAATCAGTTTACAGAAAAGAGCGGGAACCATTGTTACATCACGCGGGCATATGAATTACACTAAATGCACAATTACAAACACAAACGCGCGCACACACACAGCAGTGGTCTTACAAGAAACATCAAAGGACCATTCGTGTTTTACTAGTATGATAATCTCAACAAGCGACCAGGATATACCTATGCATATGTGGCGTTGATATTTAGCTTCCTAGTCATAAAATACATACTAATATGGAGATCAGACTTTTTTTATGCTAGGTTAAAAAGGTAGGATTTCATTGAAAATTACTCCCTCTCTGCCAACCCTGTGCTTTACGGAGACCCAGGTCACTGAATCTAAACTTCCCCTGACGACTCACTAAGATAGGGAATCAGTGTCCTCCCACAAATGACAAGTTACTCAACAGGCTTGCATAACCAGGGTACCAACTAGCTGACGTAAAAGAACAGAGGGGTTTAGGTGACTCATTATCATCCCATAAGTATCCAACAAACCCCGGCTGCATCCGAATCACCAATTCAGTCTTAAAATAAAGAAATTCATAACAAAGCTCCTCAAAACAAGGTGCTAAAAAATTGATAGAATTTAGGACATAAAACAACTAAAGTCCTTATGAATTTCTTAAAGCATTTTATATGAAGACAAACCTCGGATTCCGGCTTTGCCCCTTCAACTTTTTCATCAGAAAAGCAAGAAACTACTTCCTGTTCAAGAAAAGTATCAGCCGCCTTAAGTATGTCCCTGATAAGGAAAACCCGGACCCTTGAACCTTTCCTCGATAGAATGAATTGGAAAAGATCCTCGGTAGCAGCTACAACAGCACGCATATTGAACGACTTCCATCCCAGTGGATTTGAATCTTCTTGAGGTTCCGAAGAAGTCCCATTAGTTCCAGAAGCTTGTTCAGATATTGCTACTATCTGAAAGTGAAAAAACATAGACGAACAGTTAAAGTGTTTGGGAAAACTTGACAGATAAATTCAGCATTAAAGGATATGTTTATAAACCAATAACAAGCTTTATACCCCAAGACAAGCAATGCAAAAGACAACATAATGGCAAGAAAACTGTAGAGATCACGACATACAATATATTGAGGAAGTAGACTGACATTGGCCTTATAAACGACATTTCATTAAGCATTAGTAATCCTTCTACATAACTTTTAGACTGCTTGACATGTATCCAAGCTTTCAACTACTACGAACAAGGGAATCAAGATGGGTGTAGTAATCCTTTTAACATTTCATTATATTGAAGTCCAAACCTCTGTTCCATTTTCTCTTAAATAACTACACTTTCTAAACCTCGCAAGTATATATTTAATTTATCAACTAACTCATAAGAATTCATTTAATCAAACCTCTTATATATTTATAACTATCGTTTTTAATAACATCCCTAGGTTAGATTATCATTAAAAACCTCATTTTCCGATATTAATAACATAATATTTCTTAAATATAATTTTCGGAATATTTTTATGAATTTTCTATCAATTCCTCGCATTGTATAATTTAATTAAACACCAATATATAGAATTAAATATTTGGTTAATAATACCGATGGAATTGCGTAAATTAACTATAGTAATACTTAAATCTAACAAATCTAATAATTTAATTAATAGACTATATCATTTTTATATCAAATGTGATATTTAATTTAACACTAATTTAAGTAGCCAAACTAGTAAAATACTCCGATTAAATAGTATATCGGTCAATATAAACAACATTTAATAAACGCACTAATTAAATAATATAATTATATATATTATATAAATTAATATAAATTTCGTACCTCTGTTTTTTTTTCCGCCGAGAGAAAAATTGCAATTTACCAAAATGTGTTTATTTGTGTTTGTGTGCGTGTGTTTGTGTTTGGTGTGTGTGTGTGTGTTGTGTTTTAAAATGTAAGAGGGGAGGGTGAGGCGGTGGGTGGCCCATGTGCTGCCTATCCTTACAATTTAAAAGAGCCTATCCAGAAAGATAAAGCGCCAGTTGTGCTGCCTATCCTTACAATTTAAAAGAGCCTATCCAGAAAGATAAAATTTAGCGCCAGTTTAAAACCATCAAATGACGTAACTGGAACCACACTCCTTAGCTCTATATATGAGATTTTTTGGTAACCAGTAACTTTCTTTTTTCATAATGGACAAATTATCTGGTAGGTAAAGGTTATTGGAGAAAATAAATAAAATTAGCGATATGTATTATTATCTATTTTTGGTCATTCGCCAAATTTTGGAAAAGAGCAAGTGAATTATGTATTTTTACATTTTCATTTGAATTAGAATTTTTTGCAAACTTCAAGAAAAACAATTATAATTTTAAATTTATCAAAGATGTATTTATGAATAGACAAAACCTCATAAAGTGATGTAGTTTACCATTTTTTTTCTTAGGCTTATATATGTCACAAGGACTGACATGCAAAAAGGACACTTCAGATGGCACTAAAATGCAAGACGGAAGCATCAAATGCTAACCCTTCATGGTCAGGGCAAACCTATTTGAGGTTAGCTCTACTTTAGAATGAAAATTGACCATCTCCACCTCAGTTGCTTTGGAGACTTCCAAGTCAAGGATTAACAAGAATGTACCAGCTGCTACATCTTTCATGTATTTTCTAACCTAAAATCTAAAAATTTGGATACTTTCTACAGCCTGATCTTTGAAATTATAAAGAGCCTTCGAGGAGTGCGAGAAAGAGAGAAGAAATGGAGAATACCAACCAGTTTTTCTAGCCGATTCCATCTTATAGAGCCATCATTCCGGATCAGAAGTTGCCCCAAGATTTTCCTCATATCAGGGCTTGGGTCCATCAATAGCCTACCGATGACGAAAGGATATGCACTCTCAACCACTTTGAAATCAGGATCCAAGACCTTTGCTGTTCCTTCAAGTGATCCGAGGGCTCTTATCACCAGGGCATAATCCGGAGGAAGAGAAAAATTGAATTCATACATAACATCATATAACTGGTTCATTATACCCTGAATGCAGAGGAATATAACAAAAAGGTTCAAGTATGATATTGAGTGAGGCCAAGTAGACCATTGGAGTGGAATCAATAACACAAAGTTTAATCTGCAAAGCACTTCGATGTCACACTTCTCAAACCTTTTATGAATAGATAGTTTCTGACCTGGAAATCTTGAGACGATCTTGTTCCATCGCCAAAGGATGTTTGCAAAGCATCTGACACAGACTGTATGTCGACACCTTCAGGTATAAATCCCAGAGACAGGAAGTCATTTGCCAACCCTAGAGAGTCCCGATTGACAAAGTGCACCAGCTGGTCCAGAGCATCATCCAAAATTAGTAAAACACAATATCATCTCGTGGCCATTGTTTTGTTTCATTTCCAAAAGCCCATTTTTGATCCTATACTATTTCAAATTGTGAGATCATGTTCCGCCTTTTTTTTTTGTAGGATTGGACAATAAATTCCAGAGTCTCTTCTATCACGTTTTTTTTTTTTTACAAAAAAAACTATCACATAACATCATGCCTTTTCGAACAAAATAACTATCACCAAAACATCCCAAGTCAAAACACTTTTTCATTCTATCACATTTTTTCTTACAAAAAACTATCACATAACAATAACAATAACAATAATAATTAACACATTTTCATCCTATCATGTCATTTCGTACAAAACCCATAAAACATACTAATCCAAATATACTTTCATTTCTCAGACAAAATCCGATACAAAAGATAAAAACTCACTTTGAAATATTGGAAACTGAAATTGAGAATGAAAACAAAACCAAACGTCGTTTAAAATTTGCTCACCACTCTAATAAGTCCCACACGATAGTGGCGTGGAATATCACCCATCATTCCAAAGTCAAAATAAGCAAGGGAGCCATCCTCAGTGGCAACAAGATTTCCAGGATGAGGATCAGCATGAAAAAATCCCACCTCCAGTAGTTGCCTCAAAGAGCAATACAAACCCTAATTATAACAATTACAAAAGCATAATATAGCAACAAAATCAGCAGAAGGATCCAACAGTAAATGTAGGCTGGAGCATAGAGCAAGAAGCAATATCAGACACCTTAGTTGCAAAAGAAAGAGCACTAGTTAATGGCCCTGGCTCTTTTATTACCTCATCAATCAATTGCTTCCGGTTTAAAGAAGCCTCTGCTAGTCGAATTTTATCTGTAAGTTTGATTCCATCTAGCCATTCCATTGTCAGCACACCTTTGCGGGTTAGATTCCAGTATATCTTGGGAACTTTGACACCACCAACTTTCCGAGGTGCTGTAGTCTTATCTTTTGAGTATGCTTCCATATTACATGAGAACCCAACAGCAAAACTTAAGTAAACTAGATATGAACACCTTACCACAAAGAGAGGATCATGTAAAGAAGTAATGAAAGGCTGTTCCATTTCCAGATAAAATAATCTCTGGAGTGGATATAGCAGCCAAAACTGAATAAACATATTAGGGATTGAAGTCACATTAATTGATAACAGGTAGAAATATGAGCTTCTTCCTTGCTTTCTGCGGTGATGCAACAGCTTCAGTCAGACAACTAATCTAGATATGGAGGAAAAACATTATCCATGTGAGTATGACGAAGTAGTTTTAGCAAACTTATATTTGAGAACCACAATCTACTTTAGTTCTCCTGTTTGATAATGACTTGGATACATCAACAGTGTTCTTCAATCCTATCCGAGAAGCTCTCCAGTGTAGGATCAAAGCTGAGAATTATTGAGCTTGCATGAGAGGCCACATTGAATCATATGCTCTTTGCCTTCACAGCCTTCACAACGATTCTCTGATTTGACTTTTTCTATGGTGACTAGACAATCAAATTGTTGGGCTGGTTCAACATCTTTCCTTGTTATGTGTATTGCAATGTGAAATGTCTATGCCACATCACATGCAAGGAAGGTGGAACTTCTCTGCCCAACGGATTTAACAATACAACCACCAAATAAGAAACCAAAGATTAAACTGTCCGAAATTTGGAAAAACTTACAGGAGCGGCAGCCATAGAGAGCAGCAAAGCGCTCAGCATTTTGACCCTCCAGGATGTAGTCAATCTCCTCGAACATATGTCTCACCTGTCCATTCAAGCAAAATCTAAACTCATTACAAAATGTGATCAATTATGAGGTAACCATTCTGACTATGAAGTGGACCAACTGGAAGAAACTCCCCCAAGGTCACAGCATGTACAAGACTCAACAAGATACTGGCATCCAATAACCAATCAGTTAGAGAAAAGAATCTGCATCTTACAGCTGTCAACAAGCCTGAATTAATGATATACTAATTTCATGAAATGTCTAGGTGCGAGGACAATGCCAATTAAGGTGCATGTGATTCTTTCTTAGAGCATATGTGAAATACTAAGGGCGACCATATTGGAGACCATAACATGAGGCTCACCATCTCATTTACTGCTACTAACAGATCCTTACGTGCTTTGGCGAATCGCTTCAGCTGGCCTCCAATCATATTAAATAAAAGGGCATCAAGGGTCAATGCATAGGACATCCCAGGCCTCTGAACTTTGACAGCTACCAGCTCTCCAGAATGCAGGTGAGCTGCAAAACTTGAAGCAGCAAACAAACATTTAGTTGAATTTGATGCACTGCTAATTCACCCCAGGCAGGCCCATGCCAAAAGGGCCTCTTACTCTACCCACCGGACCCCATCCTACCCTTGGACACAGAGAAGAAAGAAATACCCACCAACATAGACTGATTTGTGCTGAACATAACTGCTATAAGTTTGCAATACAAATCTCGGTTTTCTGACCTTTGTAGACTTGGCCCAGCGATGCTGCAGCAATAGGCTCATCACTAATATCAGCAAATATCTCTGCTATAGGCATCCCCAACTGGGACTCAATGGATTTAATTGCAACATCTGTTGAAAATGGAGGTATACGGTCCTGGCATTGATACAACAACTTCAATTTTAATATACAAAGCACTAGGAGAAAAGCATTCACAAGGTTTAATCTAATTGAGGAAATTTCTTAGCCTGAACATATTAAAATAAATAAATAAATAAGAAATTGGAAGAGCAAGCAAACCTGTAATTTAGCAAGTTCTTGGCAATACACGGCTGGCAGTATGTCTGGTCTTGTGCTCAAAGCTTGTCCAAGCTGTGAATCAGAAAAGTAGTAAGTTAAACTAATGCCCCTTGATTACGTATACCAGCTCCACAATCCAGATGGGTCTCATGTGCATTACTTAATGGTCAAAGCACAACAAGGAACAGCAAAAACCAGTAAACCATCAAGACAATATGCCTTCATTCAGTAAAACTGCCAGCCTTATAGAAACCATATATTCAGAACATGAAACATAACTTACCTTGACATAGAAAGGCCCCAATTGAATGAGAGTTTCTCGAAACTGCAACGTGTTAAAGCACATTATGCAATTGTGAGATAAATACAAGCAATAAAAGACAGTAACGAATAAAAAATAGAGACTGAATTTGGTCCAAGATCTATCCATTTTGTACTTCTACTAAATATCTCATCTTCAATACAAGCCTTTTCACCCTAACTAGGTTAAAAAATAATACAAATAACCTATTGGTGCACAGTTATTTGACTTACTGGATAAATATAAACTCATATGCATGACATAAGACAAAATACATCAAGTAGGACATAGCCACTAAATTCAATATGTAGCACCAAATTTTCAGCCACTTATCATAGCATGGTACCTTTTTATATTCTCCACTGTACAACTAGTATATCCTACCTTCAAAATTAGTAGTTCATGTTTTTCTGAATTTTTTCAAGCAATGAAATAACCATTTCAAAGACATACTCCATTTTGAACTTCTCCTTGGATTAAGTGGGTAAGTTGCTGAATTCAGGACACATTTCAGAGAGTGAATTTACAACATTCTACTAGCTAGGGATGCTATAACTAACCTTAACAGAACGCTTTTTCATATCATGAACGAAGAGGCGCCAAATGGTTAGCTTCAACACATGGAATGAAATAATTGCAGCTCTATACAAAGCCAGGAATGGCCCAAAACGGTATAATACGGAAACACTTCTAGAACCAAGCGCACGTCCAAATTGACTTTCAAGCGACTCTTTCCTCAGCTTTGCATACTCAGCAGAAGGTCTTTCACCATGAACGCTGGAGTAGCCACTAGAGAAACTGCAAGTTCAACAAGACGAGAAAAAGATTAAAGAGGAATATCTAGTTTGTATAAAGATAAAAATGATTGCAACACCTGAAATAATGTGGCCTCAGTAAATGATGGTAATCACATAACATTAATGATTTCTGGGTACCAAAAGAAATCAACAGAGGGATATATGTATTAGTAGTTACTCCCACAGTACTACATATTTTATAAAAAGGAAACAGAATTGTAAAATGTATCATCAATCAAACAGAGTCGACACCCAACAAGACCAGAGACGCCACAAAATATGGGATAGATTCTTGCATAAGGTTGTCCAAAACACTCTAAAGAATAAAACAGTACTCAGTATCATCATCAATCATCAGTCAGTAAATTCTATTCTCAATATGAAAATGCAATAATATAAACACTTTAACTAAGCAAAGTAGTCTCACAATTTTGGTTGCAAAAACCGCGAAAAAACAACATCATCATGCACTCTTCTGATAAGATTTTTGGGCCCTCCCAGTAGCATCAGCCTCCACCGGATGGCCTCACCATAATTTCCATTCCATAAAACTGCAAAAGTTCCAACAAAAACATATTAGCGGAGACACCATACAAACACTGACCAAACGGGATCGCAACATCGAGACAGTAGAAAAATCTTGGGAAAAATCCCTCTCAATCACATTAATCACAATTTATTTGAAAACAGTGGACCAACAAGCAACACAGACAACAAAGATGAAAAAAAAAAGAATCAATTAACCACGCTCCAAAACAAATAGGAAATTACTCGTGGAGCGAACAGGGAGACTCTGGCGTTTGAGACAAGCGGCCACGCTCCTCATGGGAACAGAAGATGGAGAATAAATTCGGGGGCACCTATGAATTCTGATGTAATCCCATTTGACACCGGATGCAACGTGTTCGTGAAAATGCGTGTACGGAGATTCTAGGAATGTTTTCGTTTATTAAGCAGTGCCTTCAGGTTGAAAGCGGTGATGATGAAGTCGGCTGTGAGTTGTGGGTGTGAGCGTACAATATAGCTGCATTTTCTTGAATTGGAATGCGGCAGAAAACTGAAGCACCCAAAGGCGTAGGAAAACAAGAGCTGCTAAGCTTGAAAGATTGACACGTTTTGGAGTTGGTGACACCTACGAATAACCTCAAATGGATCAACCCTCACACTTTTATACCCAATTCCTTGCTCGTAACATTAGATTCGAGGTGATTGAGAGGGTGCATCTCATAACTTGTTTGATAGCACAATATGTTTGAGAGTTTATAAGCTCTAACAATGTGCTTGACTAAAATATTTTAGAAGTTTATAAGATATTATATCTTATTTTAATAATAATTTTTTAAAATATTTGAATAAAATAAGATTTTAAAATTTATAAGATGTTTTCGGGTACTTGGCATAAATAAGGTTTTTTATTAGTAAAATGACTAAAATTGATGATACTATTAGAATCCAAATAAGTTGTTATTTTTTTATATATATTTTGCTTTAGAATTTTTAAAACGCTTTTATAAATAATAACATTAGCTTAATTCAAAATAAAATCTTTTTACAATAAAAAAATAATGAATTATTACCTTAATTTTTTAATAAAATAATATATATGTACATTCATCCTAGTTGAATATTAATTTAGATATAGTCTATGCTACTTTATTAATGCAATGATTATTTCTAATCTTATAATTTATAATATCTTGAAGTTATATTTTTCAGTAAATATAATATCAATCCCAATCTTATTTTTATTTAATTATAATAATTTACTATTAAATAATTGAGTATTTTCTCTTTTTCAAATATTAGAAAAATTAAATAGTAAAAAAAATTTAACTAGACAGAGTTCGAAAACCGATCAGTGTGTCTGTGTGTGTGTGAGAGAGAGAGAGAGGAGAGTGTGTGAGTGTATGAATCGGGATATTTTTGGCTTATGCTATATAAAAATTTTATATAACTTATAGGATCTTACAAAAAAATTATAGAAAAAATTAGGAAAGTTAATTTTTTCGAAAAAACTTATAAGATCCAAAACATCTTATTTTAAAATCTTATAAGATTTTTTAAAAAAACATTAGTCAAATACTTTATCGGAGTTTATAAGCTCTGTAATATTTTATAAGATGTTTTAGGAGCTTATAAGCTTAGCCAAACACCTTCTTTATCGGAATTTATAAGCTCTTTTAACATTTTATAAGATGTTTTAGGAGCTTATAAGCTTGGCCAAACTAAGCTAGAAATTGAACGATCATTTCTGAACTCATTCCAACACGTACTAGTATAATTTAAGAATTGAAATACCCATTCCTTTGAGAAAACTCATTTTTATAAGTATGTGACTAGACATTCCCCCATTGCCCATGATTTTAGCTATCCCTAATAGCTTGGAAATAAATTATTGATTTATATTGCTAAAATTACTTTCAATAAAATTATAGTTTCAAGATTTATTGTTCATAAAATTATATATTATTTTGAATAAAATAAATATTAATATAAATTTTATATATGTGCTATCAAATTATAAATTATATAATATAAAGGATTTAAATTTTCAAATATTTTATTAAATATAATATAAAGTTGTTAACATCATTACGTGCATTTTAAAAATATTACCATAAGCATAAAATATTATATAACTTTGTGCTACACCCCAACTTCCTGAATTATTCAAGTCAGATTTAATTTTGGATTTTTTTTTAATTTGTTTTCTTGATCTCATATGATATGGCTAAAATGATTTTTATTACTTACATTTTGGAATTTATATTAGTTTGTAATGATTGGGTAAAACCCACTTTTTATACGAAATACTTAAAATACCCTTAATGAAGGATAATTTAGTCATTGCACGACTTCAGATTCACGCACTCTTAGAAAGCGGGCCGAATAACCCAGGACCCGGATCCGGATCATGCATGAAGACCCCGCACGAGAGCCATCCGATTGAGGATGCTGATATGTGACCCATACAACAGTATCCACATGGGTCCTATAAATACCCCAAGACGCTATATTTTGAGGTAACTGAATCATCACTTTTTCGATCTATCTTCTCTTAATCGCACATTTTTACCTCGATCACCACTAACTTGAACGTCGGAGGATCGTTGTCAGGGACACACTCGACGAGTTTCACGTTATTGTTTCATTCTCCGGAACCCAATACACGATCTTAGTGGAGTTAGCATTTAGCCAAAAGGTCTACTCTTGAGATCGCGGAATTCGAGTAAAATTAGTTTGATTTTGGTATGAGTGAATAAAAAATTATGTTAAGGGTTGAAGGAAAAAAAAAAAAAAGAAAAAAATGTTAACACATAATTTTAGTGTCGTTAGTTTTCAATTTTCATACTTTATTTATTTACATTTATGTTTACATGCTTTTTATTATTATTTTATATTGTTTATTCATCGTTTATTATTACTATTAATATTCATCCAAACGAAACCCGTCGTCATTCTACCCCTTCACCCTGTCGACCCCCAAACCCCCACCTCGCCACCTTCGGAGCTCGCCTATCGCCCCCACGTTTGCCCTTTTTGTTACAAGAATATGATTTTTTCGTAGTATTATAAATTATGTGATACAATAATGAAATTGAGATTTAAAATCATGTGCAAGTCATGTGAGTCCATTTTAATGGGGACATGGACAATTTTGCCCCTATTTGGTTGCCTGAAAATGAAGTTTTATTCATCCCTTTAGATTGGCGTGGGATCTGCCAAACTAATAATTTATGAAGGTAGAAAATGTGGGTTTTTATTTATGTAGGGTTTGAATTAGTAATTTCCTTGTTTATGGGGGTGCAAAGTGAAATTAACACAAATAAAACGTCCCCCAAACACTCAACAGAGACAAAAGAAGGAAGGGTTTAAGACTGTATAACTGTAAAATACAAGAGTTGAGCAAACCAAATGGCGAATCCCAAGCAAGCATCGATTCGGCCATGGTTTCTCGAACTCGTTCCTCTCTTGGTTGTTCTTCTCATTGTCGCTCACGTCCTCGCTTTGGTCTGCATCTAACATCTGAGATCAGAAGAGATTTTAATCAATTTTGGGCCTCTCGTGTTAATGTGAATTGGTTTTTGCATCGTGTAGGTTTACTGGATTTACAGATTGGCAACTGATAAGCAGCCACAAAGAAGTAAAAGACACTAGACGAAGGAAGCAGTAGAATCGGTTCAATTTGCGGAAATAGGAGGTACGAGGAATTGGATGCGGTATTTGTTTCCACCGTTGGATTATTGCTGCATATTTGTATCTATTTAGTTTCTTCTGGAATCAGTTTGTGTATTGGTCCTTCAACGTTTTATGTTGTGTTGTGATTTGTTCATTGATTTGCTGCGTGCTTTTCTTAAGCTGAGCTGGGATTTCCCATAGTTTGATTATAGGTTGTTAGAGTTGGATGGTTAGTGAAAGCTGAGCGTTAAAGGGAAAAGAGAAAGAACATCAAATGGGGTATGATTTGAAATCTCTGACCAAATGCAATCGTATATTACTTTTGTGTACATGAGTTTGATTATAGCTTGAGTTGGAATATTGTTTATCGATCTCCTTAATCTGTAGAACTAGCTTTTAAATAATTCGCTTCTACCTTATCTAAGATATAGAATGTTGTTAAAGCATCTTGGACATTCAGGCTATCTGCTATTGCACTGGGAATTATGGGAGAGAATTGTGGAGAGAGTTAGAACTGTAAAGCAGCTCAAATCCTTACTTGGCCATGTTTGAAGGCTGTTTAGCTGGTTTCTGGCCGTGTTTCCTTGGTTCATTTATTATGTCTTCCCATCATGATCATTGAAACTGGACTGACATTATGATCACCTTCTTATGTCTCAGGCAATTCTTTGCTGATATGTTCATGTTTAGTGAGGTGTCATGCATGTTCACCTGGAGGAGGTTGTGTTCACTCCTTTTCAAAGGCATTGCTTTTTGAGGATTCAAGTGTGGTGTATCGATGAATGTGGAACAAAATTTTATCTGTTCTTGGTAGCTGTAATGATTGTAACAGTTCTGTAAATGCTAAAAAAAACATTCTGAAAATAGGTTTTGTCATGTGAAATACTTATATTTGAATGTGCCAGGAGTTGAGCAAAAGCACTACATATTCTATGCGTACCCCTGTATCTGTAACTGATATTTCAACCTGGTTCCGTCTTAACATGACTTGTTCTTCAGAAAATGTCTACGGCAGATCCCTCCACGAGAAGTGAAAATAAACCTTTTACTGATGCATATCAATTGACATGAGAGCTTAAATTTTGTTGCCTCACGTATGGATATATTCATTTCTATGATATCATGGCAATAGGATACTTGTATAGCTTTCAACTCCACTTTTGTTCATGGTCTAGTAAGATCAGTATTTCTGCCTTATTTGATCCTACCAAATGCTTTTATCTCATATATATCAATTTTCTAGACAGTCTTTTACTCCTAGAAAATATGATCTTATCAGAGACAAGTATGCTGATGTATTCTATGTTGGAGTGTGTTTGCCCACAGCTACTCAATATTTGTGCAGTCCATGGAGAAGCCTGTCTTTCGTGGTTATTTTGATGTTTGAGATTTGGCAGTTACAGCCATATGATGTTTATTCTGTTGGCTGAGGACTTTATTTCTATTGATTCTTACTCTTATGCTTGACTGCACTATAACGAACGCACTGGTCACGATTAGGCTGATAATCCTTCTTTGCCATGTAATTAGGTCGCTGCTGGGATAATTAGAAACTGCTGTTTGAAATTGACTGTTGGAGAAGATGGTCATTTGTTCACTCAGCTGCATCATTCCTAGACTTGAGAAAGTGATGAGACATCCATTTGTGGTTCAGACAACTTGCCCTTAGAAGTGTTGAGGATAATAGGTGTTGTTTGGCTTCATCACAGCTCTGATAGCGTATGTCATGTTGTCATGGTTGTGATGATGTGTGTGTGGTTAACTGACTTAGATTGGTTGGCAAGAAAAATTTACTCGTTTAAAATTGGGCTGTGACCAAGGATGAACTATTATCTGGCTATCGGGATACAGTTCCTCTTTGTCTCCCTAAAAAGTCTTAACAGGCAGCAGATCTTAAGAGAGCGGAGATCTCACAGTGTTGGGTCTGGTATTGGAAAATATATTAGCAAGTTCTAGAAAAACTTCTCCAAGTTTTCTGAGGGAGAAGGCCCTTCAAACATTGGATGGATAATATTAAATCGATAACTCAAATGACCTAGGTACGCAATTACTTAATGGTAATAGAATTCCAAAAGGAAGTAAGAAGTGTAACTGGGAGAAGACTTGAGAGAAGCCTCTACCTGCGCCCGATATATTGTCCAATATATGAGGTATATAAACTTGGATGGTCATGGATTGAATCATTGAAAGCTAGCTTGATTCTATTCCTCAGGTAGGTCTCTGTGGGAGATTTTATGCATCTTATATTATGTGGTTTTCTTCCCTTCTAGTGACAGATCCTCTATATTTTCTTAGAAGAATATGTCATTTGTAGCATTTAATCTCTTTTACTTGTAACTACAAGAATTCAGAAAAAATGGAGGGATGAAAAAGGAGACTGGTTACGTGTTGTGCTTGAACGTGAAGTTGATAATCTTGGACCTACAAATCAGGTTAGGTTTTTGGCACATGATCCCGAGGTCCACATTTACCTCCAAAACGTAACCGACACGATAGTTAAATTTATACTACACTTAAATGTTTTGCTTTGTGCATCGGATGCACATATGATCGTCACATATCCCTTATTTATGTGTATATGTATTATCTGAAAAATAGGTTTAGTATATATGGTTGGTAGGGACAAAATAACTTACAAGGGAGAAGAAGTGTCCTCGTTGCCGTCTAGGGAACTTATAGCCTTTCACAGGAAAATATGGTTTTTTGATACTTGTATAAGATTTTGGGTGAAATGAACATGTGTTTAGATTAATTAATAATATTATATTTTATATTGAATGATCATATCAAGTCAATATATTTTTAATAATCATATGCATAAATAGATTTTTTTTTCTTTTTTAATTACTGTTCTACAAACTGAAAACTGGAAAACAAATAGGCTGTTAGGATCATGAAGAAGTGCTGCGGTTTCTTCCCCGGGGAACTTATTGGACAAAAAGATTGTGTTTCTTAGTGGAGGAAACATGGTATAGAACAATTGAAGGGATACAACATAACATGGTTATGCATTTTGGGCATAAAATGTCACGGGTTCAAATTTTGTAATCTATACTTATTATTGCTCGTAATGAGAAATTATAGGGATGGATTTAGGTTGGTACATTACATTGTTAGAATGTCAAATAATAGAAAACACAAGTGTAAAATTTGGGAATACCGGATTCTAAATAATTTCATTTTATCATTTATTAATATAGGAATTTAACGGTTTTATTAATTTAATTTCATTTTCAACAATCATAAAGAATACATCAACAGAAATTTAACGGTTTTATTAATAGCGTTAAGTTAGTTGAATCTATTTAGTAAATTTTAAATATTAGGAAGATATTTACAGCACCGGATATGGCAAGTATAATTAGCCCTTTTCTTTATTTAGAGGATATTGTGCAGTGAAACCATTAAGTAGGAACAATCTCCACGCGCTTTTGTAATGAAATTATAACAAGGAGATAATTACTAGCAGTTGAGCAAAATGAATAAAGTACGCGACCCAAGATACAAATAGTCCAAAGAAATTGTGTTGTTTTGTAATTATTAAGAACCCAGGGGCAAATGTATAAAATTTTTCGGGCCTCTCCTCATTTAACCGAGAAACCCACTGCCCCACCCGCTCGCGCGCTCTCTCTCTCTCTCTCTCTCTCTCTCTCTCTCTCCTCTCTCTCTCTCTCTCTCTCTCTCTCTCTCTCTCCAGAGTGGTCTGTTACCTGACGGTTGGGGTTCATATAGCCGTCGGGGAGAGAGAGAAAATCTACATATACGAAAAATGTGTCCCACAAAACACAAGCAAAAGCACCATCACTCCGCCGCCGCTATTGCCATTGAGGACTGGAGAGAAGAAGTAATCAACGGCGGATCCTTGAAACATGTGGACCTCCACACTGGATCCAATGGCTGGGCGTCGCCGCCGGGGGAAATATTTTCCCTCCGTGGACCTGATTACTTGACAGGAAAGGCCAAAATTCCTTCCGGTGATTGGTTACTCAATCCGGCTGGGGTTGATTGGCTCCGATCCAACGCTAAACTCGATCATGTCCTCGCCCGGCCTGACAACCGCGTCATGAACGCATTGCGCAGGTCGAAAAATGCCAAGACATTCCTTGTCGCGATAAATCTTCAGGTCCCCGGCCGCGATCATTACTCTGCGGTGTTTTATTTTTCCAGCAAAATAGACGAGCCGATTAATTCGAATCCTTTGCTCTATCAATTCATCAATGGATCGGATGCGTTTCGCAATAGCCGGCTCAAGCTGGTGAATAATATCGTTAAAGGACCTTGGATTGTAAAAAGGGCGGTGGGGAATTATTCCGCGTGTCTACTGGGCAAGACGTTGAATTGCCACTATCATCGGGGACCCAATTATCTGGAAATTGATGTTGATATTAGCAGCTCTGCCATAGCTAACGCCATTTTGCGGCTGACTTTAGGGTGTACGTCGGCTGTGATTGTAGATATGGGGTTTTTGGTGGAAGCACAGACGGAGGACGAGTTGCCGGAGAAGTTGTTTGGTGCGGTGAGAATTTCCCAAATGGAGCTGAGTTCTGCCACGGTTGTTGATAGCGGCACTCCGTCAAATAAGGTTTTACCGATCAACAGTGGCGGTGAAAGTGAAAATGAGGATGATGAATAGTGGAGATTTCATAAGAGATTTTTTTTTTCGTTTTTTAATTGAGGTACGTTTCTGAAATTTCATTTTGATGATGACGGCGAAAAGTTGGTGGAATCCTTGTGCAAGGAAAAGTGATGGGTGTAGATAGTTACTGTTGGCATCAAAGTTAAATTAATTAACTTTTCTTTCTTTTTTTCCTCTTTTTTTTTTTTTTTTGGATTTCCACTTTTGGTGGTGAATTTTTTGTATTCTGCTACGTGCTAGATCATTCATTGCCAGCAGAAGAAGAATCAATAACCCAAGGTATATCTTCAAGTTAGAAGAACTAGAAGATGATAATGATTTCTTATTGCAATGTTAGTATTTCATAAATAAAAGCAGTTGTTGACACGGAAAAGCTAGCATTTCCTCAAGTTATGTTTGATATTGATCATTGGTGGCTGCCTTGACATTGTTGTATGGCGTGGATTTAATTAACGCTTGTAGCATGCTTTGTTGTTACTTGCCATTATGTCACGGCTCAAATCTCTTTACAGTAATGGTTGGAAAAAGAAGTCAGTATTAGGTTGAGGGATTTTAGTTCTATTGACATGCTGTGGCACGGACTCTTCATATACAATTTAATTTGGACATATTACAGTGGGTAATTTCTATTATTGCCCCTCCCTTATCTTCTCTTTCTGGAAGAAACAAAAAGAAAGAATGGAATTTTTCGGTTTCACCTGCTGCCTTTCTTTTGGAGCAAACATGTGCTCGAATTTTGATATGATTGATTATAGAAAAGTTTTGTGCCGTCTTGTACCTTTACTTGTTAATTATAAAGAGAAGATGTGTATGATTGATTATAGAAAAGTTTTCTCGCGCCTTGTACCTTTACTTGTTAATCATACAAGACCATATGTGTATGCACCGACATGTATTTATGAAGTAAATATTTTTAAAGGGTGTGATTTTTGGGATCAACCACACATTAGAACACCAAGTCCTAGGACATGTATTTTACCAAGTATGGATTAATCTAAGTCTTGGTTATGTTGGTTAATTGTGGTCCGTATTGATGGTTTCTTTGATGCAGTCTCAAGTTTCATATTATCAAATTCAATTGTAATGAAGAAAGAGGAAGAACCAGAGGTATGTGGGTAAAGTTCTTTATAGCATATCCTCAGTGCATGGGTGGCCAAATAAAGTAAGGGAGTCAAGAATTGTATTATTCTTATTTATTTTGTAGCTGTAGCTGTAGTTGTAGTTGGTTGGGTAGAGAGATTTCTGCGTTGGATTCTTCTTTCTTGAGCTGTGACTGCTTTTCTGGTATTTGGATGTGAGTTGTGAGAGATGATAGGGATATTATTGGCTGCATGTGGTTGAGGGTTGTGCACAACTGTATGTATAGGGATATTATTGGTTGCCAGGAATCGTATGCATCACTCTTTCTCTTTCCTTCTCATAAGCTGTTGATGTTACAAAAAATGTATATTTTAATATCTTGTCCAGGAAGTACATTTTGGTCAAGAGACTGACATGAAAATCCCCCCTTCAATGTGTACCGATCTTTTTGTTTATTTAGTTTTTCCAGGCGTCATATCTATATCCTGAGGACCGTGTACATGTCTTTGTTTATTTCACCTATCTGTATTTTTTGAGTTAAAGTGGAACTGAAACTACTCGTTAGCTGCAGCCCTTTTTGCACTCACATACAAAGAGAAAGAGGCAATTCCCACTTACCTAGTTCTCGGCAGCTTAATTAGAAGGTTGGAATCCTTTGCTTTCTGTGTGGTAGAAGAAATCAAGAAAGTGGCCCTATTGTTTCTTAACCCCAAAGTTTGTACTGATTCCATGGTGGTATGCTCTTACCTACATTTTTGAACCAAAGAAATAATGTTGCAACTAATTATCTTGAACTTATTTATGAGACATCAGTTTTAATTACCAGGTTGAAACATTATTTGATAATAATACTGTCAAGTACATGTTAAATATATGTTTACACAATAATTTAGATTTTTTAAGGGCTAAGTTTATGTGAATAATAATGGTTGACCAGCCAATGAAGTTCTTAGTTGGGGAAACCAAAGCCCCATGACCGTAGAAGTCGTGGACTCGAACTCCACATTATGCATGGAATGTTGTTTCTACTGCATAGTAGGTGTTATTTCTACTGTAAATCTGTAATAGTAGGTATTGAGTATATTTAGTTTATTCGATATCATTAATCAAACTGTGATTGTTGTAATAATTTTTTTTAAATATTGATATCGGACATAAATGATTCATCGCTCTCATTTCCAAAAAATAATAATAAGAATAATAATGGTTGACCATATTTTTTGGCCACCTTTATCAGCTTAGCCCCGATGTACAGTGAATATTGAGCTTGGCCCAGTCAGAAAAGGGGAGAAGAAGGGCCTTTTGCATGATTTGATTGGTCTTTTTGATTATATAACTGAATCATGCTTCATGGTCAAGAGGAAACGACCCATCTCATCAGATGAATGATGGGATTGATAATATTGATTTATGAAGAAATTTTAGGCGATTAAAGCACTGTATGTTGTACAAAATAGCAAGTTACTTCTGTTTGAAATCAATAAAATTCTCTTCATTCTGTCCTCATTCAACCAATTTAAAGATTCTTCTTGCAAACCGGACACTGGAAGTCCAGTCCTCAAAATGTTTACTATGGATGGGATCATTTTCTACGGCAGAAAGAAAAAACGATAAAAATACGGAATTTCCAATCCGGATGAGGTCAAGAGAATCTGGATGGACATGGTTCGGTAGATGCTATGTCAGATCCACAATACATCATATAGGTGGATGCTAGACACAGACCCCAGTTTTTAAAACTGAGGGTTATGTATTAATCATTAGCATACTCAATGCAAACGACAGTGTAGTGCCTATTTAACCAGTCGCAATAAGACTTTGCTTCCATTCTTGGAGCAAGGGGTGGTATCTTAACAGTGCATCTCAATTGCATATTTAATGGCAAAGTTCATATATATATATATATATATATATACCTGAAATGACATCAAACTTTGTAGAACATAGTGGTGTTTCCTACTTACGACCATCAACCACAAGCCTGTATATGCTATCACTATACATTTGCCTGCAAATCTCTTAGCCATTTCAGTTCACATTTTCTTAACTGATCCCTTTTCCCCTTCAGTCTAACTTATTCTTACATTATAAACTAGGTAAGTGAAATGCATGTATCAGTTCTGAGTACCAATTTCTCACACCATTTTACTTACTTACATCCTGCAGGGCCAAATCCTAGGTTCCCTCTGCCAACATCGTACACCACCTCCAATGTCTTCTGCTGAGTGTTCCCGAAGATGGCCACATCATCGGCATTGTTATTTCCTGCAAAAGCGAGGCATACGCGTGATGTACTAACGGCCAGGAGTATTCCTGATGGAGCCAGATCAACTTTCACACTGCCACCGAACGTGAAAGATATAGTCGGAATGGTAATAGTAGTTAAACCGCTCAAGTCATAGCAAGTGTCCAATATCGAGTAGGCTGGTGCAGTCTTGTACTTCACCATCTGCTTCCTGAACTCTGCGCTCATTGTGCTGTAGGCCGCGGGCGGGAGCCGTGTTATGACCGTGCCAGAGTCGATTATGCTGCCAGCAGTTGTGAAAACAGATTGACTGATTGGTAGTTGGCGTCCGCCCACGCTTATTGACAGAATATCGATGAAGTAGAACGACGTCCCCTGTGAGCTAGCAAAGGGGGTGAACTTAACATTTCTTGAAACTCCACTTTTGCCTAGTGTCAAGTGCCCTGTTGAGCTTGAAGTTGATGGGAGGCAGTAGGAGAAGTATTTGCCATACTTGGGTGCAGTTTGGGATATTATTGATAGACTGTTTCTGCCAAGGCCTAGTAGCCCTGCTGTGTTGCCAAACAGCCCTTGGTTGTTTTGGCCACAGCCAAATAGAAAGTTTGGGAACACCTCAGTTGCTGTTATGGTAAGTTTATCCTTGCTAAAGAACCCTACTGAGAAGGACTGATCACCGTATTGTATCCCATAGACGCACGTCGTGGAGGAGCAGCCCGGCTTGTTGCCTGTGGCGCCTGAGAGCTGAGAGCATTGAGGTGAGTTGCAGGATATATTGGAGTATGACGCCGAGGCAGAAGGGTTGAAAATGGGATCTTGTTGTTGGTAGCATGATCTAGCACAAGGTTCGCACTGAGTCCAAGTTAGGTCACTGCCTGTGTCAAATATGAGCGATAGCGTTTTTGTTGGGGTCCCAAGGCCAACAGTCACGATGTAGTTTCCCGAGCCAAGTGACCGGCCCGATTGCACTGGGAGGTTGGCTTTTTTGTCCTTGAGCTTGTTTGGGTTCGAGTTAGTATTCTTGATTTTGACTTTGCTTGAGTCTGATTTGACTTGAGCTTGGATTGAATCGACCCTAGATTGATCATGGGAAAGGACCTCACTCACGGATGGTGTAGTGATGGTGGCGTCCGTGTCTTGACCTAGTTGAGAACATGGACCATGCCGATGGAAAACTTCCAAGGTTGATTGCCTCTTGCTGGAACCTGATTCATGTTTGATCATTTAGGGCAACATAAATGAGCATGAAAAAGATGTTTAGACATGAAATGAAATTTGATTAATACCAAGAATCTTGTTGATGATGATTAAGGATTCCTTGGTACTGTGTCAAGGACTCTACTCTTGTCTTGTCCTTCACATGTCTACAATTTTTCATGCCTAGATCCAATGTTCTCATGAGTTTGAAAGATATTTCTTTCTTTAGAAATAGGTAATTCTTACTTCTTTTTTTCCCCCTGAATTTCATGAAACTGTATCCTCAAATATGGCTTACACTTCACCTCAAAATCCTTCAACTACAAGACACACAGAAAACACACACTCAAAGACACCACATGCACTACAAGACAACACTCCCCCACCCCAGAATCAACTTGTTTATTGTTTCTTCTTGCAATGAAGCAAAGCAAAAAGTTCATTGTCAAAAACAGCTGTGTTGCACTTTGAGAATGTCTCTTACACCAATACTCTAAAAGAGCTGCTACCATTAATTATTGCCACCCAAAAAGCTAAAAATATTACTCATACTGTTGAATATGAATCATAAACTTTCCCAAATTCAATGGTTTCATTTTACTTTTAATCTTGGCCAAAAAAGGGAATTTCTAGTCCCGCAAGATTTGCACATTTTCAGTTACTTTTATTTTTTATATAGAAAATTTTTAAAATTATAAGATAAATTTAACAAAATAAATTTGTATAAGATCAAAATTGTCCCTTCCCCATATTTATAGGATTAAAATTGTAATTTTTTGATCTTAAGTGACCCGTATCTTTTATACTATGAATTTTTTTTGAAAAAAAATTGTATTAAACGATGTAGGACGTTCGAAACCGATTAGAATTATTAATTCATATGTGATATTATTATAATTTATTTTTTCAAGAAAAAAAGAAGGTAATGATTGAGGGAAATAATTGAAAAGAGAGAGAGGAGTTGATGTAAGGGAATAATATAAAAGAATTAGATAAGCTTCTTGTTGAAGAAATCTTGCAATATTGGACACCACTAAAATTATCTAAGTCTAAG
Organism: Sesamum indicum; assembly: GCF_000512975.1. NCBI lineage: Eukaryota > Viridiplantae > Streptophyta > Magnoliopsida > Lamiales > Pedaliaceae > Sesamum > Sesamum indicum. The sequence continues at coordinate 966,457 of NC_026145.1, forward strand.
GAATAAATTAAAGACATGTGAAATGAGTTTGTTTGAAATGTGTGATATCACAACAGTTGTCTTCACACACTGTTGTGATCTCATTCAGATAAGACCTCAAGAAATCACCTCTTCATAAATTTCAGCAATTTACCAAATTAGAAGAAACTACAACCCACCAAATACTTCCTCTTTTTCTTTTCTTTACCTCATAATTAAAATGTATTAATTAATTATAAGGAATATATATATATATATATATATATGAAAAATTACTATAACAGAGTACTGAAACAACACTCTCATCAGTGATATAACTTTTCTAAAATCTAACTCACTGTGACTGCACCATCCATATATACATATATATATATCATAGACTGTCTGAAAAATTGACACACATACATGAATGTAATAAAAGAAAAAATGCATTGCAATAAATGAGAAAATGCATGATGAAGAAAATTACCTGTGGATGGAGTGGTATTAGTGCTGCAGACAGAAGCTGGGAAGAGAGAGTTGATTTGAAGAGTATGGTAATGGGTTTGAATAATGTGTTTGGAGGTGGGGTGAAGATGTTGATCATCAGCATCTGCACCCACAAGAGAAGAAGACGACAGCAACCACAAGTTGATGATGATAAGGGAGAAGGGATGATGATTATGTTTACGACTATTATTATTTTTCAGAGTAGTCGCCATTGATCAATCACTCCACTCTCTCTTTTCTTCTTCTGCTTATTCTCTGGATTCTGGGCTTCTCCTTCTTGCATGCCAACCATCACCATTCACCACATATATATACACACACATTGAGATAGCTAGAGAGAGAGAGAGAGATAGTGTTGTTTTCAAAAGTCCATGTCACCCCACTATCCCTAATTTATTTCTTTTGCCTTGTATTGGAAATTAAATAATAGGATAATTACACTCCCATTCCTTAAAATTTAGTGTAATTATATATAAATTTCGTGTGGTTTGTGAAGTTATATCTAGTATTTTTTAAGTTTGCTTCCGCCTAATAATTAAGTTCCTCTGTTAATCAAAATTCACCAAATTTACTAATATTAATAAAATAATTTGAAAAAAAGTTATACTTACCTCGAATTGATTTAATTACTTACTTGTTGTATGTCAAATAAATTTTTTTATAATTAAACTATTCTCATACATCTTTAGCGTTAATGCATGTGAGGAGGTATGTTTTTTCGTTATAAGACTAGTTTAATTCGAAAAAAATAATTTGACCTACAATAAATAAGTAATAAGTCAATCGAGTGTAAGTATCAATTTTTATTTAGTTTTTCTGTTAATATCAACAAATTTAGTGAATTTTGACTGATATGGGACTTATTTGTTAAACGAAAACAAACCTTAAAAGTATTAAATGTAATTTTTCAAACATCAGGAGAGGAGAGCATAATTATCCCATAAATATACGTCACTGAAAGAACCACATTCAATCTATGTATGTGTATAATCTAAATCTTATATTATATTTAATTAATTATATAGAATACAAAATGAATAGTTGATCAAATTAATTGATAAAATATATCAAATTTTAATTTATATGAACAAAAAACAATTGATATAAGTACTAATTCATTAAAACAAATGGTTATTTATGAAAAAAATAAGTTTATGTAAGAGTGTTTTAATTAATCTACGTTTTGTCTGTCAAAAATAATTTTTTTTAAGATTTTCAGTCTTAATATATATAATATAAATTGGGAGGGAACTTATTTAATTTATTTATGAAATTTGAGGAAATTTGTGTTACAATTTAGCAATTGAAATAAGAGTTTAAGGTTCAAATTCTTTGAATAATTAATCACTTATGGTTTCTGAAATATATTTTTATTCGTGATGATGATTGGAGTTGAAGTCACTGAATTTTTATTCAAAAAAAGAAAAAAAGAGTTTCAAATTGAAATTAATTCCATCAAAATTTGAGTTTATTGTAATTTATGTGTAACGATAACGAGATCGTATCTAATAATTATTTTTAATAGTAATTGTTAGTAAACTATTAAATAATCATTATTTAATAATTTAAAAAAATCATATAGAGTATTATTTCAAAAAATAAAAATAAAAATAAAAAAGGGTGGAGGTTGGTGAAGTTCCACATGTAGACAAGAAAGGTTATCATATGATCAATATTCCAACTCAAAAACTCATCTCATGTGCCCAATTTGTCATCCTACAAACCTAACAATTATTATCAAATATGACAAAATTAGGACCAATTTTTTAGTAACTCTCAATTTCATAAAACTTATGTGCACCCATCCTTTGTATGGTCCTAATTATCTTTTTTTTTTTTCTTCAATTATATAATGTTATGGCTATAAAGAACACTTGTAATTAATTGTTGGAATTTTGTACTAATAATTGATTCCTTTTATATGATAAGTGGATAATAATTAGGGGATTTAAGTGGAATGAAAAATATATAATATTCTAAGTAGAATTAATGAATTTTTTTTATATGCTCGACAATACAAAATGTCATACTAAAGTAACAGTCAATATAACATACCAATATATATAAATATATATAATTAGAATAATGTATATCAAAAGAAAGCCCTCGTGGCAATAGAGTTTTAGGACATCAATCTTTATCAACAACGAAATACTTTGATGTAATTAATGAAATATGTCACAATTTAGGCAAACAAAATGAGATATCCATTTTGTATGGCATATTTGAGGCAAAAAATGAGATGGGGTTGGATGATCATGATCAAGCTTTCATAGTAAAGAATAAAGGGATGTTTGATGTACATTTATTTATTTATTTATGTATATATATATATATATATTTGGGGAGGTTGGGGGGGTTCTTAAAATGAGAAAGAAGTCAAATAAAGAGTGGAAAAGAAAGACCTTATCTAATTGGTCACAAGTGAAATTGGGTGAGTGGTACCCTCCAATTTCCATTTCATAAATTTGGACCACTTTTTCTTCTTAGTGGAAAAATACCCACCCTTTTTTATTTATTCTTTTCCTTTGTACATTATACCACGTATTATAATTACAAAATTCAATACACAATATATTAATATTTTATAAAAAGTAAATAAAGACTATTAAATATAAATTTAATAGCTCAACCTCAGTAGACAAGAATTATTGATATTCCACACCCACTTATAAGCAGCATAATTGTAGGACAGTAGTGGTTGACTAATGGAAGACTTGGAGCAATTCCTCACATTTCTTCCCATTTCCATTTCCACCAACTTAAGTTTAGTAATGTAGTTTGTGTCGGTGAGTATAGGTTTCATCAGTATTGCGTCTATTTGTCAAATACACTCTTTATTATTACCAACAAAAATTGAACAATAGGAAGAGTGAAAAGAGGAAAAGAAGGGATTAGCTCTTGCTGAGTCGCCCTTCATATTATTATTTCTCATATAAAATAAGACTAACACTCACATAATGTGAGACAAAAAGCCGCATGTCCAGTTGAAGTCGAACTCGTTAGAACCTATTTTTTCCACAAGAATCTTAGTGAATACTATAATTTTATTCAACATAATTGTCTTTTGGGGCAAATTAGCTGTACTATCTACTCAATAATTGAAGGGTGGAATACCCTTTTAATAGTTGGACTTGGATGGTATCCCACAATTACTCATATTAATCATCAACAAGTGAGTTTTATTACACACACACACAGATAACATATGTATATGATGAGTGTGTTTGGAATCTTGGTAGGGTGTAGGACCGATTCCTTTGTTGGTGTAAGAAACGCTGGATTCACAAAATTAAAATAGAATTGTGCCTTTCTTGTAGCCCACATTGCCTATGCATTGCTCACCTGTGCTTTGCTGTTGTTAAAGATAGGCCCAGCACCGTCACCTCCATGTCACATCTGCTGCATATTGCATCACCTGTTTCATTTCATACCACATATCCTGTAAAAGGGGGTGTGATAAAATTCTCAAGTCATTCGGCATTAAAAGCACTGGGTGCAGCATGTAATACAATGGTGAGCGCATCTCTGCTCGACTGATAACCCTGCCGTAGCAATAATTTCCATTGTAAGAAACTTAAGAAACATAGTAGCAAGAACATCATCAGCTGGGGACAAATCAATTCAAGTTGTATTTTCATTCGTGTCCTGGTCCTGATAAATAAGAAGGCAAAACAAGCATGTTAGCTATTCTAAAGAAGGTAATATTGAGAACAAGCTCGCCATTCGTATTGGGTGACTCATAATAAATATGGGCAGAACAAACAATTATCTGCTGATCTAACTATACAGCATATGCTTTCACCTCATTTAACACCTTCAAAATTTGAGCCATTTCTTCTCTTTCTCTTTTCTAGCAACTGCATTTGATGTGGATGCATGAGCCTCCTCAGCATCAGCCAGTGCTTTTCGAGTTTCATTGAGCTTCCTAAGAGCAGCCTCGTATACCACCTTCTCTTTCCTGTTCCGGTTCGCCATTTCTTCCAGTTTTTCCATTTGCAACTTCAAGTTCTTTATCTCGTCTTCATAAGCAAGCAGAGCTCGCCTGTCCTCTTTCTTTGCCTCCCCATTTGCCTTACTCTGCTGCTTTTTTGTCGAGCTGCTGTTTAGGATTTGTCCGTGCATAGCAAGCTGGGTGTTAATCAGAGAGAAAACATCTTTTGATTCCTCTTCCTCTTCAGCAGCCCTAGCTGCTGCTGCTAACTTCTTATCACGTTTCCTCTTGCCACCCCTAGTACGTTTCTTTAACCGAGCCTCCTTATTTTCTTCCTTTTCAAGAGTTTTGACAGCATGATCAAGAGATTGCTTTGGTGGAAGAACCCTCACAGAAATAGGGTCCAGCATTCCCTGTCCAGATGCACCCAAACCCATTCCTTCACGGTAACCCATATTTGCCATCATCTTGGAAGCAATACCTCGCGTGTGGTTCTCCCACTTGGCAAAAATGGCAGTTTCTGTCTGGACGCCTCTCTGCAAGGTTGTGCTTTCTAAAAATCCCAACCCTTGCGGGCTGTCATTTTCATAGTCGCTAGAATCAGATTCCTCATAGCTCATGTCAGACTCTTCTTCATCACTCATCTGGGCATATTCAGACAAAGTAATAGCTTCAGTTCCCAGCTTTGCTGAATTTCCATCATCTCGAAAAACTACCTCACAGATTCTGAGTTCCTCATCCCATGATTCTAGCTCAGCTTCCCGCCAGATGCCAGACTTAGAGTCCGAGCAGGCCCAGATACTGGAACCCACCAGTGATTGCTCCCATGTCGTAGGAATATACTTCTTCAACGAAGATAGTGGGATGTCAATTCCTGAAAACAATAGAGAATTGACAGAACTTAGTATGTAACTATTTCTATGCAGGCAATTAAACCTTGAAAACAGGAACATTGGGATGAGAAAAACAACTATGGGCATAAATGTATTTGATTGACCACATGGAGATGGTTGAAGAGAAAGGTGAAGTCATTTATCGTGTCTCTGAAAGCCTAAATATTTAGATGGGTTAAAGTCTCAAAATAGACAAATTTATTCGTTGCTCTCCGAGCAGCTGCGATAACACCAAGAAGATGCCCCATTATCTCACATGATGCATCAATACAACAAGAGAGACACGAATATGAGGATCTAGAGAAACCATCTCAAAGGTCTATTTTCCAAAATCGTTATGCTTGGAAACATACCATGTGATAAGCGGCAATTACTACCAAACCGACAACGTTGCTGTTGAAAGAACTTGCACATCTGCACTAGGTTGGTCTAGCATTAGTGAGAGTATCTTACTAAAACCAGCTTACATGTAAAAATCAAAGAGACGGAAGATTAAACACACCAAGCCATAAGGATACTGGGATGCACAAGTTGCTTCTGAGGTTCATAGCTAAAACAGAAAAAAGGTATATAGCTAACTAAGTATTTGGAGCGCCATTGCAGTTGCTGCAATTCTAATAGGTAGCACAGGGACTAGAATAGTTGGAAAATCAGTTTCTTGATTCAGTCGCAACTATCATAGGGACAATATATTCCCAGAAGTTTTGAAGTTCAATTGTCAATATTTCAAAATTATCTGACCAACCACAATTAAGATATCAGTTTAAGATCTACATGTACCGAGAGAGAAAGAGTTGATATATAGTTTAAACACAGTTAGGAAGCTGACTGGGAATTCACCAAAGAACCACACTAGATTAGCTTGTCCTGGTAACTCAACAAGTCTTGAACTGCATCATCAAATAGCAAACTAGTTTCAAGAGATCGATATCAAACACTGGAATATTAACAGAAATACACATTTCTCACCAACATTGCTACATCACCTACCTACAGTGGAACTATTTTCCCTGGTCAAAGATATACCACATATTTCACCCAAAATTACCAAAGAAGAAATATAAAACTTATCTCCTCCCAGAATCAGTTGTAGATCATCTAGCATGACAACAAGATGGAAATAGAAAGAGAAAAACGCAGAATAGACTTGCATCGATTAAAAGATGGACTGCAGGTGCAGAAAGAAACGAGGAAGAGTAATGAAATGAAGAAGAGTAAGAAGTAATTAACCCACCAACATGCTTTCAGATGTTGGAGTAAGGAAAGATATCTTTGCAGATTCAGAACCTTCCAACCCAACAATGAGGCCATTATACCACCGTCCATCAGTATGACGGAATCTACATTTTGATCCAACAGAGTAACTTTCATCCACCAGCAGTTTAGCTTCAACATCTGTTGGATCCAGAGGCTCCACCTTGACATCATCAGAACTCAGTGAAGCTTGCAGAACAGAGTCAGCCTCTCGTAGCAACCTTGCTCTTTTCAGCTGAAAAAGCCCCTCCTCAGCATCTTTGATGGCCTGAACAAGCTCGACATGAACCTACACAGCACATAACATACATCATGTTGAAGGAGATATTGAAGCATAAAAATGATAATCAGCACTGTAAAATAGTCTTATTTTTTGGAGAAAGCAGCATGCCTCTCAGAAAAATTCCGTGACTAAAAAGAGTTACATTTTTTGTTAATTCACATTGCCAAATTAGATTTATGTAAGCAAAATGCGTTTTCAGCTTTAGGTGGCTTCCTATCTTCTCACAGTAGAAACCGAGTATTTATTATAAAATTAGTAAATATTATTCGCATATTATTTATATCACACTGAAGCAGCCAAAGTAAATTTTTAGAAAGATGCTCGTCACTTCTCAACAATAACCTTATAAATGACTGGATACTGCACATATACACTGTATGGGGGAACAATAAATTCTAGGTTTTATAATTATAAAAAGCGGATTGCATCACCATGTAAGCAATGGTAAAATGTCAAAGGAAATACTTAAGCTTCAAAGATCAATAATGAATTTTCCACAAAATCCTAATCACTACTCTACATGAACCGAGAATCAGAAACATTTACAAAAGTCAGGGTGTTGCACGGTTATAGTGATTAAAATCACGAATTGAGCTGCATCAAAATATACCAATGTCACCACAAACAAAGTAAGCGCAATAATTTAGGCTTCACCTAGAGTTCCCCTTTAGCAAAGATTAGAAATTAATAAACAACCCAATCAAATTGAAGAATTGAGACTCCCACACAAATGTCTGATGGTCAAATTCGTTAATAAATCATCAAAAATACCCATAAAAAATTAAATCAACAAACTCACAATGAAGAGACAACCATATGCATGTATAGTTTAACGTGACGTACAGAAAGAAGTTCGGGGTTGGAGGGGTCGGAGGAGAGGGCATCCAAGACGGCTGCGAGAGATTCCTTCTGTTCGTTAAGCTGGAAGTGGAGCTGCTCTTCCACAACCCTCTCTTCGTCTTCATCCGCCATAGCCACAACTAACCACTGTGTGTGTATGTGTGAGAGAAGAGGCGAGCGCGAGAGAAAGAACTAGAAGCGTTTTTTTTGGGGTTAGATGTGCAGAAGTTTCGCGATTTTACGCCTCGACCCGCTTCATCTCTTTCTTTTCAGACATGTTCAATAAATTGTTAGTTTATAAAATTAGGTGGGCTGTTTTGTTTTTAAGATTATTGTCTCGTTAAAATTTATTAAATTTGTTGATATCAATAAAAATAATAATAAAAATTTATATTTATTTAAATTAATTTATTACATGTTAAACAAATCTCCCTTAACAAAAATATTCATATTGCTTAGTTATATGTCAATTGCGATAAATATAAATTTTCATTCAATTTGTTTGCCGATATGAGTGAATATTGTCTAACAGAGTGATTTAATTATTAAATAGAGAAAATGTCAGGGTACGAGACGTAATTTTTTAAATCATAGAAAATTTACATGTAATTATATTAAATCTCATATGAGGACAATGTAATTATTCCAAATAGATTACAACTACCTCTGCGGAGGTTTGACATAATTACAAATACTTCTTCGTTGTTTAAGAATTACAAATATCCCCCGATTTAAATGTTCGTCTAACAACAAGCCCATTTCGTTATCGCTCCGAAAGATTCTCATCCAATTTTTGTAGTAAACTAACCAAAATATATTTTTGAATTATAAATTATAATTTTAAATACTATTTAGAATTTTTTAAAATATTTTTCTAGACTAATATTCTCTAAAGATTATTCATTCTACCAACCCTCAAACTTTTTTTAAAAAAAAATCAATAAGAGTAAAGTAGTAATATCTACTTCACCGTTTAGAGGTTACATAATTATTTTTCGTTTGGAAGAGTATTTGTAATTTTTTAGGCGACGAAGAAATATGATTATTTTGAACCTTAATTCATTAGACACATTTATAACATTTGCAAAAAGTAAATAATATCTAGATAATTAAATCTAATTGTGTCCATGTAATTTGTGGGATCCGAACAACTATACGTGTTACTACAATTACAAAAAGTGTTAAATGCACTTTTCACCACTAAACTATGAATTATTGCATTTATACCTCTAAATTATAAAACGTAGCAAAATAGCTCCTCATGATATACACTATTTTTTTATGACAAAAATGCACTTAATTATTTACACACCTCTAAAATATATCTATTACTATCATTCTCCTAAATATAATTTGAATTAATATAAATTTTTTTATTTAAAATAAACACTACCCCAGATGTATAATTTTTATACTGAGTATAGTTACTGTATAAACTCCATAAATTTACAATGTTTATATTTTTTATACAACTGGTAAAAAATTACATAATTTTTGTTGTGTTGTTATATATATCGATCTTTTTTAAAACATAAATTATCAATACAAATTTAATTTAGAATATTACACCAAATATATATATTGTAAAATATGAAAATCTATAATATAAATATATAATATTCTAATTTTCTTAAGTGATACATTTTTATTATGTGGACATGTAATTGAATAAAAATTTATAAGTTATATAACATACTCTTTTCTATAATATTATATGCATTATGTATTGACATATATTTATATGTAATTTTTAACATAATTTATTTATTTTGTAAAATATATTTGCATATATCGAGCTTATAAATATTTTTGTTGTTCCAAAATTTATAAAAAATTATAAATTATAAATATTATTTTAAATATAAAATATGTGTAAAATTTTAAATCACTAAAAATAGTTTGGGGGAGATATTTTAATAAAATATATTTTAGAAAGTAGCATAAAAAACGTATATAGGTAAGTAAGAAGGACATTTTTATTTTATAAATGCCAAATTATTTTGTCAGGGGTGTATTTATTACCTTTTCATACTTTAGGGAATGGGTCAAAATACATAATTTTGGGAGTGCAAAGTGTATTTAATCCCCTTACAAAAATATCCTCAAAATATTGAGAAATTCCTAAATAAATTAATATGTGTACGTTCTTTTATTCGGATCGTGTTCAGAGCTCTTTTTGCTATATATAAAATATAAATAGATCTTTGATATCACTAAGAGTATGTTTGGTTGGGGAGAAAATTCAGAGTATAAAAAAAATGAAAGTAAAAAAGAATGTATAAGATAGTTAATATTTTGATTAGACAAAAAGACGTAGAAAAAGTAAAACTCGTTATATATAAAACTCAGTCGGAATCCAATTTTGTTGCCATCCAAAATTAAACGAAAAAGTGAAATATAAAACCAAAAGATAAAAAAACGTATTCTGTTGTCTATATATGTATACATTTAAATTTTCATCAATTATTTTTTTCTTTCCGCTGATAACACCGCACATAATAGCTAAAGAAAAGATAACAAATCATTGAAAAGCTACTGCACCGAAATCAACGATAAATATTTTTGTTCTTGTTTGATAAATATTTTTACTAATAAAGTTTTTAAATTTTCATATACTAAAATTATATTAGTATAATATTAATTAATTTAATTTTTAATTATAAAGAGAAAAATTATTTAATAAAATAATAAAAAAAATAATTCTTTTATTTCAATCTATTTTTCTCATACCAAACAAATAAAAATATTTGATATTTATTCATCTTCCAATCATACTAAACAATTTGAAAAAAAACTATTATCTTTTCAATTCCCCTCCTCTTCCATAACAAACAATTTGAAGAAAAACTATTATCTTTTCACTTTCCCTCCTCTTTGATTTTCTTTTTTCTGTCGTTTGAACCAAACCAACTCCATATTTATGTTAAATACTAATATGAATAATCCGACCAACATAAAGTGGGTATTAATTTAGATACAACATAAGAAACCCCATAGTCAAACAATGACCTAACACCACAGAGTCCAGTGTTACAAGGTCAGTCGATACCAAGAAACTTAAATCAAAGATCGGTGATGAGTTCGAATTCCCCCCCCCCCCCCGGGGGGGGGGGGGGGAAAGAAATGGAAATAACTGCATTTTTACAGCCTCTCATGGAATCTGTGGTCACTCTCTGCTCCTGCTTGAAAACAATTAAGTATTTTGTTCCAAATTAATGAAAGAAATTACGAAACTGTAGTTCCTTTACAGTAATAACAGGCAAAACGCAAATAATGGTTATACTGCCTGTATACATATAAGGCGTGTATATTGCTAGCACGACCACTTTTGTGACGATCAAAAACCGATTCCAAAATTGAGAACATGGAATTCAGCTTCAAAAGAGCAACTTGGATAGGCCTGTTAAGTTGCGTAATCAGAACTTTGATGCTCCTACTTGGGAACGGGAGGCTCTCCCAGCCACTTTGCACGATAACCGGTTCCCTTGCAGTCTGAACAGCATGCAGAACCCTAAAAGAGTCCAGAGAAGCTTATATGACACGCTACAACTTGATATTGAGACAGTAGGTTTCATAATAATATCACCAAATGTATAATTTTCGGAGACGCCCCTAAGGTTGAGGCATATTATAAAGAAACAAATCAAATGTAAAAAGCCACACTAATATCCTTACATGCATGTTTTACATTACAGATTCCCTCCAGCCCTCTGATTGTCAAGGAGGAATTTGTAATACAGAACATGACAGGGGCATCGGTGTTTTCAAAATCATGGTGTTCTTGTATAATATGATGCCTAAACTTCAAGGGTTGCTAGTATAATGATCACAAGTCAAAATAATGTATGCCGTAAAGGTCTATCAATATCCTCAATGGTAGTTTACCTTTCCTGCACAAATAACACAAGTAGTGTTTCTGGAAGGGACTTGGCACAACATGTTATCACCAAGAATGAAGAAACCAGTTCCGGTGCACCATTTGCATTCAACGTGCCCCTTTGAGTCGCATGACGAACAAGCAACAGGACTTGGTTGCTGCATTTGTACGGAAATAATTGATGTCAAACGAAGAAAGCAGTCTTCCACACAGTCATGCCCACAGTTTATATGGGAATAATCATAGTGACCCCTGAGAGGTACTAGATGGGAATAATCATAGTGACCCACAGACCTCCTTGAATTTCGGAATTACATCGACCTCAGGGGTGCTAGATGTAATTTTTTTAAGTCTGACCAGGTCTGATTGTAATCAGAACAAAACTCACTGTAATTTTTCCTTTTATATATTATGGGCAAAGTATGATGCATCAAGAGTTTCCATAAGAGCTGAAAGTTGTAAACAAAAGATGCTCCTGCAAACATGTGGCTTAGTCAAGAATGCTGCAGTGTCTTTGGAGAAACACAGTTTAACTATATATTCAGATGAATACGCCAACACATCCAAATCTATTACTGAATTTCTTGGAGAAACACCATATGAGGTATCATCTAAAAGCTTCAGGAAAGATGTTTAACAGTTTTTAGTTCAGCTGGCTAACAATAGATCTCCATGAAGCCGAGAAACAAAAAGATGCAAATCTAAGCAATAAAGCTAAGAAACTCCTCCTAATTCAATAACATGTCTATGCAAAACCAGTGGACTTTGCTATATATTCATATCCTAGGTCAAGGATTTCCTTTCCCCGTATTCTGCATGATTATCATGTTCTTTACACCAATGTCATTCTCTGTTAGAACATTTGGATTCACAACTGAGCATGGATTCAAACAAATTCCTAATATTCAACGATTCAAAATCTTGCCTCAACCTTATCATAACTCCGATGATTTCATATAGTCTTTACTTAAACAAATGCATATACCCTCTTCACTGCACTAGAAACCAAAGACAACACCATAAATGAGAAACTTGGGAATCGTAGCAACACAGCACCAAACAAGCAACAATCAAATGTTTAAACAAAGACAACCGAAAACCACATAAAGCAAATGAAGCGAGCAAATCCACATGTCAAGGCCCTATCAATCATGATACAAAACCATTCAAGGCAAATGAACTATGGTAATTCCACATCCATAGGATGTGACTCAACAGCAAAACTCCAAAATTCATATTCAACTACCAAAACTAATAGTTAACCACAAATCCCTTACCAAATCATCACAATATGGATATGAAATACTCGACAATCAAAAAATCCCCATTATTAGCCACCAAGAACTAGGATGAAGAATGAACTTCTCCAACACCCCCATTGCGCAATTCGAAGAAACCCCTTCAATTTTCATTTCCTTTAATCAAAACGAAAGAAATTAACCACAAACTCAATCCTTACTAAAACCACTACAATCTCTCCAACACTAAACCTGAAACTCATCGAATAATTAGCATAGAAAAATGTACCTGAGAAATCAACCACGCACGCTCCATGCGGTGGACGAAATTCGAGCTCCCATGAGACTCCACCGTCGAAGCCCTTACACCAGCCCTCTTCGGCCTCATCAATTCCATCCTTTTCGGCGATATCACAAATTTCACCGGATTTAAGTTAACAGGTCTACGACAAAAACAACAACTACTCGACATATCCTAGTTTCTTTCCTTAAATCTTTTCCAGACTCAACGAACTCCACAGAGAAGAAGGGTTCCTGATTTTTCAATGGAACACGATGTAATAAGAACAAGAAGAGATATTTCTATAGACTTTTGGCTCGTTACAACTATATTTTTTGCGGGAATTTCGTAGTTTGTGTAGTAATTATGACAAATTATTGTGGCGCAAACTGTTCTGCTGAAACTTCCGTCGCGTTTACGGGGAAGAAGAGAAGATAAACAAGTCTGACGCTGACCTGACCGTCGCGGGCCTGCTCGCAATCTGGCCCTTTTGGGCCCTTCCAAGTGGATTGGGCTACAATGAATAGATTAGGCTGGATGAGAGTTGTAGTTCAATGCATAAGATTTTGATCTATTCTCAGGAATAATTCAATGATTCGGACATAAAACTTTTCTTTAATACATTATATGAATGATAGATCAATTAAAAAGATAAACTTAAATTTTCAAGATTTACGAAACTTGAGTGTTTTGCCGGAAGGGATAATTTTAGTTTTGGTAGGACGGGAGCCGATAAGAAAAGAATTTATCGATTGAACCTTTTTCACAACATCGATTTTTGTTAATAAAATCAGTTTAAAGACAAACATGAAGCGTTTATGAAATAAGATTTCGCTCTCTGAAAAAATGATAACAAATTTTTTAAGAAAAAGTATATTATATTTTTTGTTCTATAACTTTAACTTATTAGTACTTTTAGTCTTGTAACTTACTCTATTTACACGTTTAGTTCTTTTTATAACGAATTTGTTGTGAACATCTGACATTTGGTCATTTTTTTGGCAATTTTAGTCCTGTATTTAAAATTTTGATTTTAACGACTCATATTTAAAGGACAAGAAATAATATTAGATTTATTGAAATATGAAGGGAACGAAATTATCAACACATAATTAAATTTGTCAAAAAAAAACTAATATGAGATGTTTGAGATTAAATTCATAAAAAAAATTAAATATATAAATAAAATAAATTACAAGCCCAATAAATATTAATGACCTAAAACTACGTGATAAAAAATATAATTTTGATTGAAAAAAATAATGCCAAACACTCCGACTGTTTGGTTGTTTGTCAAAGTGATTTTTCCTTTTTTCCCCCTTTTCCTGAAAGAGGAATTTCTGAAATTATATATATATTAAAGAAAGAAATATGAAATTAAAATCTAGAAAAATAAATAAAAATAATTGGATGTTCGGATAGGTAAATTTGGTAAGATTTGGAAAAATGGATTTGAGTTTTGAAAGGTTGCGAAAGGGAATATAAGGAGACTTCGATTCAGAATCCAAAAGATCTCTTGTACCGCAGCCGGCATTAACTTCAAAATCCACAGCACAGAAACACGCAAGAACACCCCTGATTGTGTGAAATTTTCTGGATTTTTATTTATTTCTAGAAGAAGATATGGACAAGGGCAAAGCAGTGATGGGCTCGGGCCGCCGATGGGCAGTCGAGTTCACGGATAATTCAACGTCGCATTCGTCGCGGGATATTCCTGATCCGCCGGGATTCACTCGCGCGTCTCAAGAACAGGTATGTGTGAGCGTCAGGGGATTTTATTGATGGGTTCTTTTTCCTTTTTCTTTTTTTTTTCGGATTTGAGTTGCTTTTGTGAGTGGCAGGATGATTCAGCTCTGAGTAAACAGAAGAAGGACGCTGAAGCGAATTGGAAAGCCCAGGTAAAATTTTATTTAAAGCAATTATTTGATTTGATTGTGTTTGGGAGGATGTGTGATGCGTTCTAGATTATGGATAGGTTCTGACGAATCTGATTATACTCTGAGGAGGGTGTATGATGCGTTCTAATCTATATATTAATCACATACAATAATTGAATCATTGTTAATCTGGGCTTCGCTTAATTGATTCTCTAACATTCAGTTTCTTTTTCTGTGTTTTAACTTTCTCACTGATGCAAGGAAGGTAATTAATAACTCATGCTTTCGTCGATAGATTTTTTCCCAAAAAATAAGATCTCCAGTTTAGATTCTGAAGGAATGTCATTTCCCAAGTACTGTAATTTTATGAAGTTCAAATACTAGGAATTCTTTCAGTGGTTTTCTTGGGGAATTTTGGAAGAGAAAGGATGACCTGTCTTTGTCTGTTGTGTTTTGTTGATAGCTAATTCGTCTACTGTAGTTCGGTTATTTAATGGGGTATTCTTACTTTCGCGGATTGTTCTGGTGGTTGGTGGAGCAATTTCAGCTTATCTGCTGTGTCATATGAATGTAGCATCATATCTTTCTCTCCTCATTCAGTCCTGCTTATTTCTTGGGTGATGGATAGTTTTATTTTTGGCCCGCCTCTTCTGTTCGTACTTAATTATTGAATCTTGTATGGTGTTATGTCCATGGTAATGGGATAATTAATTGGTATGAACAGAAAGCTTGGGAAGTTGCACAAGCACCTTTTAAGAACTTGTTCATGATGGCCTTCATGATGTGGATGGCTGGAAGCACGGTTCATCTATTTAGTATCGGTATAACGTTTTCAGCTCTTCTGCAGCCCGTTAATGCACTTCGAGGGGTTGGGAAAGGTGAGAATCACTTTGACCCATGTTCTTTGTGATTGGCTATTTTCATTTTAGTTTGATGAAATTAATTACTCAATTTCCTATTGCCAGTTGCGGAGCCTTTCTTTAATTGATCTATACCAGCCATTATTTTTAGCTCTTTTGGTTCTTAATTGGACTTGAAATGTAGCTCATCTTACAACACTACAATGTGGAAGTACAGTTTTTTACTCTTCAGGTTATGCATCATATTCAATTACGATTTATATGTACGCGCTGGAAATAGTATTGCTTAAGTCATGTTTTGGCAGGGATGTGACATGGCATGTGTATGATTTGTCTGCTTGTCCTGATACATTTTTTTGGTTGGTCAAGTGTGTTTCTTATGTATGTGTCACCACGTCTTGGCTGCTTCCAAGATATATGCTTGTCAACTCATAGTTAGCTCATTGGATCTTGTTGCGCTGTCTGCTTGTTTTTTCAGGTGCTATGTCAGAACAGATTTTATTTAGGTCCCATTTCCTTGAATTTAGTAAATGTTTTGCCCGAATTCTGGAGTTATGTTAGTATGTAGGAAGTTTCCACATTATTTCAAGAGTTTTTATTTTACTAAAAACCATAACTCTGATTTGCAGTTTTCGAGCCTTACAAGGACAACAAAGTGGATCTCCTAGCACCTAAATTAGTCTTCATCGCCCTTAATTTGGTAGGCTTAGGACTCGGCATCTGGAAGGTTGGTCTTTGACGTCTCTGGGCATAGTTGTAATTCCTCACGTAGGATCATGAAGCATTTGTAAAGTCTCACCATTTACTATTTATTGTTGACAGCTTAATACTCTGGGCCTGCTTCCAACTCATGTATCAGACTGGGTTTCATCCTTGCCTCCACCACAGGTTTGATATCACACTAAACATCATGGTCCCAACATTTCACCTATTCGTGTAGTGTGTACAAAGATGCAGTCTCGTAAAACGAATCAATTTGATGTTGATAAATTCAATTTCTGTTCTTTCATATGCCATAAAAAAATTGAAACAAGAATCAAGTTCATAAGTGTTAGGTCAAATATCAGGCTTTTCTTGAAATGATGCAACATGTATCATTGAAACTGCACGACATTTGAATTCCCTACTTTCTTCGTTTTTGAATATCCTCTTTCTTATTGCTCCATGTACTTACGCACTTTTTCCATGTATAGGAGGTCGAGTACTCTGGTGGAGGCATTCCACTTCACTAGATTTGCCTCCAGTCCAAGGAAACCTTGACAAATTCAGTGGATTGAACGGAATGAGGGTTTTGAAATCCAAACGCCGCTGCTGTTATTCAAGACTAGAAACCATAGTATTTGCTGTTTGTTCTTGCTGCTATTTTTTTTCTCTTCTAATCTGCTTTCTTGAATTCCATATGCCCCAAAACAGAAGAAGCTTTTGGTTTATGAGGGTAGGACATGCAAGTCTATATGTTTGAGTCTGACGTCCCAAAATCTACATGTAACATTATTATGAATAATTTGCCAACTTCTTTGAGTAGCATGAATTTGTTAGAGTGGAGCTGATTTGCCCCTGAGCTCACATATATCATTGTAAGCTTGCTTGTATTTGTACTGTTCTTCATTGTAAGATTTTCTTTCTCTTTTATGGTTTAGGAAAGTAGCAAGAAATCATTGTTATGGGATCTTTTTTAAAACATAAAATTACTAATTGTTAAGTAGAAAAAATTTCAATATCAAACTATGTGTTTGGGAACAGAGGATGTTTGGATGAGTTTATAAGCTTTTTATAATATGTTTGAAAGCTTATAAGACATTGTGTTTGATTAGTTTTTAGACAAAGAGCTTACAAGGTCTTAGGAGTTTATTAGCTCTTACTAGAAAAATAGAAGTTGTTGGTTTATTTTTAAAAGTTTAATAATTTTTTTAAATTAATTATAATTTGTCATGACTAGAATTTTATATATTTTCAAAAAACTTCACGAATTTATTTATAATATAAGATCAAACATTTTACGGGCTTGAGTAGGGCAAAATCAAGTCCTAACCATTAATACTCATATTTTATAATATATATGAGGTTATAAGATATTTTAAATAAATTTAGACAAATACACTCATATTGATGACTAATCACTATCTACAAAAAATTATATTTACCTAAGAACTTTGAGGTTTTTATAATTTACATAAGAATTTTGGGATTTATTTAATTTATTTTCAATCTTTAGAAATATTAAAAAATATAAATTATGAAACATTAGTATAATAAAAATATAAAACAATTCATAAATCTTACATTAAAGACCAAAAACACTATTCGAGATTTGGTGGTTATAAGCTTCTCAAAATCGATATTATTTATTAAGTGTAGGTATTAGGGTAATTAATTAATATGAATTAGATAAGCATTTTCAAATTAAAAAATAATAAAATATATTTAAAAATATCTAATTACTCAAATTTGATACATTTATAATTGATTTAAACTCGATTAAATTAAAAATCAAATTAAAGCTAAACACAATATTTTAAATTTGTTAATAATAATTTAAATAAATTCGAACAATGATTTGATTGTCAATTCGCATTATTATCTGTAATAAAGTTAAATAATAATAATAATAAAAAAGAATTTATGGTCCACGAGCGGCTCAAAAGAAATATCCAATTTTCAATCTCTTCTCCGACATTTGCACTCAATTTCTCTCGAATCCAGTTCCAAGAGTAGCAATGGAGCTCACTCCCCAGCAGCTGAAAGCCCACGACGGCACAGATCCCTCAAAGCCCATTTACGTAGCCATCAGAGGCCGTATCTACGACGTCACCTCCGGCAAGTCCTTCTACGGCCCCGGCGGATCTTATTGCGTCTTCGCAGGCAAGGATGCTAGCCGCGCCCTAGCCAAGATGAGCAAGGAGGAGAGCGACGTCGTTCCTAACCTTGATGGCCTCACCGAGAAAGAGATCGGCGTCCTTGACGACTGGGAAAAGAAGTTCCAGGCTAAGTACCCGATCGTCGGCACTGTAACTAGTGATTAGAGAGTTGAAGAAGATAAGATACCCTAAGTGACTGCTTATAGATTGATTGATGATTCAATCAAATCGATCAGTTTGTGGGAGCAGTCACAAGTGTTCCGTTATGTGCGGTTCTGTTGTTGTGTGTTGTGTGTATGTGGATTTGTATTGACTTATGGAATTTGCATATACTTTGTGTTTATTAATAATAAATTTGTGGTTGGTGAAGATTTCAGTTGTTCTTGGATGTGTATGTGTAAAATTTTGTGATTGATTGATTGATGGATGTGTTTGGGTTTTATGATTGGGGCAACACATGCTAATGTGTGGGCAAGGGTATTTGTTCTATTGAATAGAACTCTTCACATATTGCATAAAATTTGAGGGACTAATTCACTGATTGGAAGGGACTGCTTTGGTTTAATGTTATGGTTGGATGAAGATGGATTGTTTTGGGCATTTTAGTGGAACTGTGAATAAATCTTCAGGTTTCATTAGTTGAATCCTGCTGCTCCCGGATCAAGAACAGCATAGGCACCAGTGTTTTGTGTGCATTATTTACATATGCGCTTGACTGTTTTCTCAATGCTTTTTTCTGCTTGATTCTTTATATTTCTCTGTTTTCTCAATGTGCCTAATGCCGTGATAAAGTTGAAATTTTGAGTTTCTTTAGGAGATTGTAGTCCTTCAATCATCTGTTGCGTTCTGTTTCAGATAACTTGATGATGAGAGATGGGATGCTCAATTCAACTCTAGTCTGTTGAAGAACTTGAATTGGTTTGAGTAATGGCTCTGAAAGGTTTCTTGACTCTAATGTGGGGCAATGTTCTTGATGAAGTTAATGTTTGCTTGGTGATGCATGGACGACACTTGTAGTTTCCGAGTGGAAGCCTGTTAGAAGTATGTTTAACCGGTGTACAATGTTTAGCGTATCGTTGCATTATCAAGAGTTTGATCTTGAGACTTATTTCTACAATCATTGATCTCATTTTTGTTGATGTTCCTTCTATTTCATACCCCCATATCTGATTTCTGTCCTTATCAAGAGTTTGATCTGCATTGAGACATAATTTCTACAATCATTGATCTCATTTTTGTTGATGTTCCTTCTATTTCATACCCCCATATCTGATTTCTGTCCTTATCAAGAGTTTGATCTGCATTGAGACTCAATCTCTACAATCATTGATCTCATTTTTGTTGATGTTCCTTCTATTTCATACCCCCATATCTGATTTCTGTCATACTCCCGAGTTAGTCACTCTTAGCAACTTGGAACTCTGAACTAAAAACTTTCTTTCATAATCTCTTATATATGTGCAGCCCTCTCTCTTCATTCTTCCAGTGTTTCCCAACCCTGTTTTCTTCATCATGTTTCTCCTCTTCGTTTTCATCTTTCTCCATTGCTGAAACCCAAAAAAAAAAAAAAACACACTTTTGTGAGAATTTAGGATATTATTAATCAGAGTATAATTGTTGTAATAGTTATTATATTGCTATCCGATATGAATTGTTGCAATCAATTTATTTCAATTAATAATAGTTCATCACTCTTATTTCAAAAAAAAAAAAAAAAACTAAAAAATTATAACTTTCCAAAACATACTTTCCTGATCAGATGTTTTTGTAAATGGCTCAAGAAATTTGTTTCAAAAACCTACTAATTGTTTGCGACTCTTATAAAACAGTAAAATAATTCTAATATATGATTATTTAAAATAAAATAAATATTAAGGTAAATATGCACGTGCCAATAAATTTATATATTAAACATTATATATATAATTCTCTTTTTATAATTATTCCCTTCAATTTCTATTACTAACTTTTAATTGGAAAATTCTTTATCAAGCACTTAAAGTTTAATTATATATATGTGTAAGCTATACAATATATATATATATATATATATATATACGTATCTAATATTGATTCATGATACAAGATTGGGAGATTTGGGATAGCAGAGCGAATAACAATTTTGACGATGCATGTTAACATGGGGCCGCAAATGTTACCATTTATTGCTCTAATTGCGAATATAAATTAGCTACGACTTTACAATGTTTAATAATTATACATATCAAATATTATATTAATCATGATAAAATTTTAATTATTAATTTTGTTTGGTAGTGGCTAATAGTATTAATTTATTACGATTTTAAAATTATCGTGATTTATGATATAATGAAAATTTAATTATTTTTCCAATAAATTTATATTTAAAATTTTATTGACACGTGATATGCTATAATTACACATATACATACATGATCAAGTAGTCATTAATTACCTTATATATTTTGAATGTATACATGTCAATGTCAAATCATAATTAGGATTAATTTCCTTCTTGGAAGTCCTTTCCTAACTCAAACTTCCTATATATATTTTACTTTTCTTTTACTTGAACTTCAAGTCTCATTCTACTACAAATACATACATAACCAAGTAGTCATGTAATTGCC
The DNA here is from genome assembly GCF_000512975.1 of Sesamum indicum. Lineage (NCBI taxonomy): Eukaryota > Viridiplantae > Streptophyta > Magnoliopsida > Lamiales > Pedaliaceae > Sesamum > Sesamum indicum. The sequence continues at coordinate 987,731 of NC_026145.1, forward strand.
TTATATATTTTCAATGTATACATGTCAATATCAAATCATAATTAGGTTTAAATTTCCTTCTTGGAAGTCCTTTCCTAACTCAAACTTTCCATATATATTTTACTTTTCTCGTACTTGAACTTCAAGTCTCATTCTATTACAAATACATACCCGAGCCCTATATAAACTCCCTAATACTTCTTTTATCCTAACTTCACACATCTTTCTCTCTCTCTCCTTATTCCATTCTTGCAAAAACTTAGGAATTGCAGACATGGACTCTCAAGAATATACTCTTTCCGACGACATAGTATTCGACGTTCTAACCCAGTTGAAATCGTTGGAAACCTTAGACACATGCAAATTAGTTTGCAAGGGATGGGAAGAGATGATCTACGAGTCGACTTTCATGCCTCTGTTCTGTCGTAGATCAAGAATGTTGGCAGGTTTCTTCATCCAGGACATAATAGAACATAAGTTCTTCTCCATGTTTGCAACCATTGATGGCACCACCTCGCCCGATGTTTCCATTGCAAGATTCCCTGATGACATGAAGATCCTGGCATCATGCAATCATGGGATCTTGTGTTGTGTGAAACGAAGCGGAAAGAACTACCGTTACTACGTCTGCAAGCCCACTACTCAACAATGGCAGTCTTTGCCTAATCCAAAACTTCGTTACGAAACTGTTTCTATAGCCGTGATGGTTTTGGGATTGGATCCTTTTCGATACAAAATTGTCAGGTTATCGCGACGTGCTGAAGAGTAAGCAACCACTCTCTTTCTTGTCTTTCTAATCGAATATTGAACTACGTGAATCTTGTGTTTTTTTATAACTTTTTTTCTTTTTCTCTATAGGTTGTTTAAGGAGTACTACACATACAGATGTGAGATATTTGATTCAAAAGTTTGGAGATGGACAGAAGTAGAAGGCATAACGGTTCGATACACGGAGTTAATAATCGACTCTGTCACTGTCAATAACGTTGTATACTGGCTAACGAACGAAGATAACGTAATCGCCTTCCATGAAGCCAACAAGCTCCTCTACAAGTTGTCTCTACCGGAAAAAGTAATGCAGAAGAGTGATCTCTATGAGTGCAAGCGGCTGGTGGAGTACAAAGGGAGGCTTGGCCTCACTTTCTTGACGAAAGAGGGAAAGATGGCGCTATGGCCGATGCGAGACCGCCGGACGAATGGGATGATGGAATGGATCAGGGAGGAGAAGGAGGTGATCGTGATCGACACTGAAAATCTTCAGAAGTATGTGCAGTATCCTTCTCTTGTTGGATTCTACAATGCTGGAATTGCATTTTTGAAGGGGTTTCAAGAAGTGGTGTTCTATAAATTTGGGGAGCGTGATAGTTTGAGCAGGGTGGAGTTGGACCATAAACTGAGAGATGCACGTGATGTTTTCCAGTTCAGGTCTGATTTGGAACCTGTAAGACTTGAAAGAGTTTCTTAGTGCATGAATGATGTTGCAATAAAATTAGACACCAAGATTGAGAAAATTAAGATTAGGAATATTTTGGATAATGCAACTAACAGATCCAGCAATACAGTAATATAGTAATCAGACGTTGTATGTTTGGTTACCATGACTACGAATGTTTGTTCCTTATTTTACGTGGATATATTATGAATCAATATTAATTGACTTGTGGCACTTGATTTAATATGAATTTGAGATTAAATACAACATATACTCGTATGTAAAAAAACTTTCCTAAATACAAAAAAAGATATTATAACTCTTTGAATTTTAAAAAAAAGCAACTTTAAAACCAAAGACAATGAGCTTTTCTTTTTAAAAAAATTAAAGGATCGAGTTGGATTGATTACTAGAAAAAAAATATTTTTCAATGGGGAAATACAATTAATATATATGAATTGGACTTAATAGATTGAATAATGTGTCCAAGAATGCTGATGAAATAAGTATTGTTTAAGAATTCAATTTTTTATCGAAGTAGTTATAATGTATTAAATTTAATTTTTAAAATTAGAAAAAAAAAAGAGGATAATATTAGTTGGAATGAAGGTGTTGGAATGCTCGGGAAGGTTTACTTATTTATTTTAGGGACAATTGCATATACGTCCCTAGCTTATAGTGTATTTATAAAAATTACTGTTATTTTTTAAAAAACTATACATATATATGTACAAAATATTAATAATATTTATATAAATTATCTATACTTTCTAAAAATTAAACATAAATTCTCAAAAATATTAATTTTACTACAGAGATCATCGTTTTTTTTGTTATTGTCCGATGTTTTTATAATTATATAAAAATAATAATTTTTATAATTATATATGACCTAAATCAGCATATGTAAATACAATTATTTCTTTATTTTGTTTAACTCTCATAATTTATGGGTTTGAAAAAAAGAAACTAAAAAAAAAGAGACAGAAGAAGACTCTCAAGTCTCATCTATTTTTTTCCTTTTTTGTTTAGATAAATTAATAATTCATTCATAGAGTGGAAAGATGGACGGTTGTGATTTGTCCACCAAAGTAGGGAAAAAATGTTATGTCCCACATTAGAAAGTGTGAGTCGGTCTTTGCTGAGCAAGAAAGCCAAAGCGCCTCCTCCAGTCCTCTTCCTCCTCCTCCTTTCTTCTGCCACTGAGGCTTTGTTCCCTTTTGTTTTGTTTTTCTGTTATTTATGAATTAAAAAAGAAAGTTCAGATTTATGTAATTTTCAACTGATTTCAACAGTACCTTATAGATCAACACGATTTTTTTGATCTTGGTGTTGATTGATTTCGCCATTCTTTTTATTTGTTTGTTTTTGATTACTGATAAATCTTTCTAATCATTTTGATCATATTTGTTTTCTTTTAATAATTTTTTGGGAATCCTATCCAGTTTTAGTAAGTTCCCTTTCTGATTACTAAAGATTGAATTTTATTATTAATATGTTTGCAAGAAATTGTCCTTACACAACCCCTAAGCCATGCAAGCACCTTGTGGATTTCAAGCTGAAACACGGCTTAAAGGGCTATAATTTGATCCAAGATTTATTGAAATTCAGCCCGTATGGCAGAACAATGATTGATAAGTCCAAATCAGAGATGCCCAGATGCAGTTTTTGCTCTGGGTACCATGGTAGATTCTTTATGTGTTTGATCTGTTCCTCGGTTACGTGCTGCACAACTCCGGAATCAAATCATGCCCTTTTGCATAGTGAATCTTATGGTGGTCATGAGATTTGTGTGGACATGGAAAGGGCTGAGCTTTATTGCTGTGTGTGCTGCGATCAGGTGTATGATCCTGAATTTGATAAGGCCGTCGTGTGTAAACACATGATGGGCTTGCCAAGAAATGGAAATGGGCTTGTGGAGGGTGGTGATTTAAGGTTGAGCAAGAGGAAAAGATTGGATTTTGGAGCTGATTTGGACTCAAAAAGTGTGAAAAGATTGGTTTTGAGGAGGAAACAGAGGTCCAAATCGTGTTTTCCGTTGGGATTGAGGGGCCTAAATAATCTTGGCAATACTTGTTTCATGAATTCTGTGTTGCAAGCATTGCTTCATGCGCCTCCGTTAAGGAATTACTTTCTCAATGATAGGCATAAGAACGAGAGCTGCAGAAAAGGCTCTGCCGATCGATTGTGTTTACCTTGTGACATTGATGTTATTTATTCTGCTGTTTTTTCTGGCGAACGGACGCCCTACAGTCCTGCTAAGTTTCTTTACAGGTTTGTTAGTGTCCTATGGAATTTGTTTCTTACGATCTAGCTTTTCTTGGTTGTTAGGCATTTGTTGTTTGTCTTACCATGGGATGGATCTATTGGGGATGTCTCTGTCTGTGAGTTTTGAACACTCTGTTTGTTATGCCATGGATCAATGTAGAACGTCTGTGTGTGTGGGTTTGGAACTAAAAGAAGATTCCACGCAGCCTGTAGATAGGAGGCCAAATATCGATTAGCATATAGATAACTGCATGTGGCCGCTTTCTAAATTGATTTATCTATTACATTGATCGCTTTCATTGACGTTGCCTTCTCCATTTTCAGCTGGTGGCAGCATTCAGAAAATCTTGCAAGTTATGAGCAGCAAGATGCACACGAGTTCTTCATTTCAATGCTCGACAGGATCCATGAGAAACTGGGGAAAGCTAGTCTGGGAAAAGGTAACTGACCGCTAAGATTTGTTGTTGCTTCTTTAAAATTGTCAAGTTGTTATTGAGGTGTGATGTGAAGATATTAGATGGTTTTGTTCCATTAATCTTTCTCGGGGAAAAATGGTGTTCTTGCTTGAGTTCTGAATTGTCACATTGAATTAAAATCATGATATTTATGCATCATTTTGTACACTTCCTAAGACTGGAAGGATAGATTTGGTCATTGACCAATTCTGTTTCACTGATCGACAAAGCATTTATGTTTGCACAGAAAATGGAGATTGCCAGTGTATTGCTCATAGGGTTTTCTCAGGCCTATTGAGATCAGATGTCACATGTACATCCTGTGGGTTCACATCGTCAACTTATGATCCATGTGTGGACATATCCCTCGACTTAAACAATAGCTCATTCGCAACTGATTTCACCAGTAAGCCAAGCAAGATAAACGAGACCTCAGTGGCATCGTCTCTCGTAGGCTGCTTGGACCTCTTCACGAGACCAGAGAAGTTGGGATCAGA
>NC_026145.1:992371-1009348 GCF_000512975.1 Sesamum indicum
TGCACTGAAGCAAATGTCTCTCAATAAGCTCCCACTGGTTTTATGCTTGCATATAAAACGATTCGAGCACTCTCCAATTCGGAAAATGTCAAGAAAAATTGACCGCCATTTGCAGTTTCCATTCTCCTTGGACATGAGGCCATATTTATCCTCTTCGATAGTCAGAAAAAGATTTGGAAATAGAATCTTTTCCTTTGAGGGCGAGGAAACAGATGTGTCTACTGAGTTTGAGGTTTTTGCTGTGGTTACTCATTCAGGGATGTTGGAATCTGGCCATTATGTAACTTACTTACGTCTGAGAAACCAGTGGTATAAATGCGACGATGCTTGGATTACTGAAGTTGATGAAGAGGTGGTTAGAGCCTCACAATGCTACTTGATATTCTATGTGCAAAAAGTGTTCTACCACAAAGGGAGCGACGATCTTGGCTGCCAGCCGCTTTCGCCACTAGCAGACCCTTTCATCCCAATAGCCGGCTGTTGCTAGGTTATGATTCCATGTAAGAGCACTCAGTTGAAGATAACCGCTTCAATGATTATTGAGTCTGAATCTTGCAGCAAAGGGGGTTTCATCACACCCCAAGCCACTTGAATGATCCGGGAGGGAATTCCTTGTAGAAGGAAAGGACGATCGAATGAAATTTATAGGAAACAGGTGGTCAAAAGTGGTTGTTTGCAAAAAGCATTTTGAAGACAATGGTTTGTTCTTTCTGATATCCGGGTTTCCTATCACTATCTTGCTGACACTTGCAGCTAATGTACAGATATTGGTGTTTAACATATGACCAGATATTCTTTCCATGTTTTGATCTTTTGACAACATTTGGTTTTGGACAAAACATAAGTAGCAACCAAAATCTTCTGTTTGTGTTTAAAGTATGACAATGAGAAAGCATCTTCGAGTTTCCTTTTAACACTGGGTTTGCTACTCTACAATGTCAATTGCCAGACTGTATGATTTCTTTGGTATCATCATGAATGTTTTCTGATTAATGTAATCTCTGAAGTGGGTCTTTACATAGACAAAGTACTATCATAACTCGGATTTGGATTCCTGTTCATCATGAGTACAGACTAGGCGACTTAATAAATAATATATTACCTCTGTTCAAAGAAAATGTACAGGAGCTGAGTTCTTAATCTATTGCACATCCAATGATTCAGTTCAAAATAACATTACATACCTTGTTTCTGCCTCATCCAACTTTTAAGATCTCCTCGTAAGGAATGTTCTTCCAACACAAATCAATAAATAAGTATCGAATTTTTTCAGTAACTGTCCGATCACCATACAACCTGGATCAAATGAGGAAAGGAAAAACTAACAACACGTGAAACATCGGTCAAGAGACAAATTCCTTGACAAAAGGTTACAAGTGATGTTGCTCGTGATGTTTCCTTATCCAATCGAAGGTCACTTGTATAAACGGCCAGATGAAACACTAATCCACATAGAAGTCAAATACTCATTGTATGCTCCATCTGCTTCAGCAACCATCAAAGAGTTCCACTCTTGACTCCCTAGGACATGAAAAATGGAAAGATCAATTGTCAGACACTGGTGAATTTGGAAAAGAAACAACAGTTATTCTGTGTTCCATACCTTGTGCACATCTCTCTTCGCTTGATTAATAAACACCTAATTACCCTCATGCTGCACAAGGACTTTGCCAAGTAGAGATATCAGCTAGAAGATTACGAAGCTGATCCATCAGAATCTTGAGATATTTGTTCTTGACTGCAAGTTCCTAAGAATTCATATCCCAAGGCTAATGAGTGAATATTATTTACAGATAAACTAATTAGTCTACATAATAGAGGAACAAAACATATTATGACATGACAATTAAACTAAGAAACAAGGAAGTTGTAGCTTGTTCTGTCATTATGCTTCTACACTCAGATAGCAAACCCACCACCCCTGTCCGCCAAGAGAAAGGATATATATATGTGTAAATGAGAACCACAAATAAGGCAGCCAGTTCCAATGCATGCAAAATAATTAATTGGAACATTCAGCAACTGAAGAAGTTGACGTCAGCAGTTTTTGCCTTGGGCTTACAGCCTTAGTCTTCATCTTATGAATACACATCTCCATGCATACTTGTGTTTAAGAAAGATTCTACTCCAGCCATTCAAACATGGAGTCAACCTTTAAAGCATGCATAATAGATTTACATCTTCAATTATAGGACATGCCCAATGAACACCTTAAGATTGGAGAGACTTCTGGACTGGACGGAGAGCTACATGATAATTATTTGTCATTGCCTACCAAGGTCAGCCTCCATGTGCTAAATGGTATCAAATAAATGTATCTTATGTGACAGCATTTAAATTTTGGGGGACTGAAGGTGGCAGATGATAATATGCACATAAATATATCTTTCCACATTAATCCCCCTGGCTACTTTAATTCTACTTTAATTCACAGTAGCAGCTAAGAGGCTCTGGTGATAGCTCATGTATAATCCAAATATTCCAACAGACAGATGCATTTCACTAGAAGGGAAAAAACCAACAAGCTAGACACTTCAAATATTCACACTGCGAGACTAAGTAATGGTACCTTTCTTAAGATAGAGGCCTTCTCTTCAAGCTTCTCTATTTCTATTTGATCAGCTGGAGATAGTGAAGTACTTGTTGGAACTCCTTCTGATAGCTTAACCTAATTTAGTTGAAAGTACTATCATTTGCAATAAACCAACGAAATACAACAGAATGAATTTTGCTACATTTGCACATACTGCAAAATCAAGAAAAGATCCAAATTGTGAACTTTAGCACCCAGCACATTCTGGCTCTAGTTACCCAACACAAGATTGTCGTCGTCTTCTGTACATGACACTACACAAGCTAACTCTAAGCTCCATTTTCTGTACAGGGGCTATCAGCAAAATGCAGAAAACACAGCTTGATTGAGCCCGAATCTTACGCATACCACCCATTCATCCAAATTTTACCAAAAGAAATCCAAATTACTAATATCTAATGCAAAATTAGAGTAGAAAGCACAACGTACAACTCACAGAGACGCTAAAAAATTCTCTTAATGACCAACCAAACATACCTTCTGGGAATTCGAAATTGCGATGAGGACAGACCGTAATGACGCAACGGAGGACTTATACTGCAGTCTAGCTTCGTCAAGCGCCCCGCCACCGATATCAAAGCTATTATGATGCTGAGGATGAGAATGAGACGCAGAAGCGGAGGAAGACGCAGAAGATGAGTCCGACAATACGTCGGTGTTGGAATGGTGCCCGTTACTCATACTGGTGGTCCCACCACCACTAGTGGTGTTAGGAGGACCCGAGGCCGAGACGGCGGCGGAAGTGGCGGAGGAGGTCGTGGACCAAAGGTTGGGGTTGCAGAGCTCGTCGTTCATCGCGGAGAGGATGAGGAAGGCGGATTCGACTGTTTCCTCGAGGTGTTTTTGGCCTTCAATGGCGAGTTCTTGTGTGGTCTTGGTGGTGTAATTGCTGGAGGTGGGAGAGGAACTCATCGTTGAAGGCTTCTCTTCCATTACGAGATGTGGAGGAGGAGAAGAACGCCGCCGACGGAGAACGGTGGTGACTCTAGTGAGAAGAGGGACAATTGAGAACGCGAATGTTGACTATAGTCGCACTTTGGTTACTATGCCCAGCAAGCGCACCTGCGACTTTCTTGCTCGCTTATACATCAATGTGTACCCCATCCCCATGATAAGTTTGCCAAAATTGCAAAACAAATCCCACAATTTAAAGTTATTATAATCTTGACCTCACACTTTATAAAATTTTCAATTTAACCTTATATCCTGATAAAAGTTGTCACAGAGGTCAAGACCTTGCACAAAAAGCCCCAACACTAGACTGTTAGTTCTGGAGGGGGCCTTTTGCAATATTTTTGGCCTTTTGTGAAACTTTTAACATAAGATGGAGCTGATTTAAAATTTTCGTAAAATGTGGCATTAAATTTGAAATAACCCTAAATTTTTGGACTAATTTGTAATTTTGTCCATAAGTTTAAAGAATACTGCTTTTGACTCAAATCTTGAATTTAGCGGATTTGGATCTGACCCAAACCCATCTTCCATTTTCAATATTGTCCCTATTTGTACATCCACATAAAATAAGTAACAAACACAATTTTACTAAAATTCCAAGTCATGGTAACCAAACATACAACGTCTAATAACTATACTACTGTACTATTGTATTGCTGAATCTATTAGTTACATTATCCAAATATTCATAATCTTAATTTTCTCAATCTTGGTGTGTAATTTTCTTGCAACATCGTTCATGCACTAAGAAACTCTTCCAAGTCTTACAGGCTCCAAATCAGACCTGAACTGGAAAACATCACGTGCATCTCTCAGCTTATAATCCAACTCCACCCTACTCAAACTATCACGCTCCCCAAATTTATAGAACACCACTTCTTGAAACCCCTTCGAGAACGCAATTCCAGTATTGTAAAATCCAGCAAGAGAAGGATACTGCACATGCTTCTCAAGATTTTCAGCGTCAATCACGATCACCTCCTTCTCCTCCCTAATCCACTCCATCATCCCGTTCGTCCGGCTGTCTCGCGTCGGCCATAGCGCCATCCTTCCCTCTTCCGTCAAGAAAGTGAGGCCGAGCCTCCCTTTGTACTCCACCAACCGCTTGCACTCGTAGAGATCACTCTTCTGCACTACTTTTTCCGGTAGAGACAACTTGTAGAGGAGCTCGTTGGCTTCATGGAAGGCGATTACGTTATCTTCATTTGTTAGCCAATAGACAATGTTGTTGGCAGTGACAAAGTCGATTATTAGCTCTGTGTATCGAACCGTTATGCCTTCTACTTCCGTCCATCTCCAAGCTTTTGAATCAAATATCTCGCATCTGTATGTGTAGTACTCCTTGAATGACCTATAAGGAAAAAGAAAAAATGTTATAAAAAAGACACAAAATTCACGTAGTTCAATATTCGATTAGAGAGACAAGAAAGAGAGTGGTTGCTTACTCTTCAGCGTGTCGCGATAACCTAACAATTTTGTATCGAAAAGGATCCGATCCCAAAACCATCACAGCTACAGAAACAGTTTCGTAATGAAGTTTTGGATTAGGCAAAGACTGCCATTGTTGAGTAGTGGGCTTGCAGACATAGTAACGGTAGTTCTTTCCGCTTCGTCTCACATAGCACAAGATCCCATGATTGCATGATGCCAGGATCTTCATGTCATCAGGGAATCTTGCAATGGAAACATCGGGCGAGGTGGAGCCATCAATGGTTGCAAACATGGAGAAGAACTTATGTTCTATCATGTCCTGGATGAAGAAACCTGACAACATTCTTGATCTACGGCAGAACAGAGGCATGAAACTCGACTCGTAGATCATCTCTTCCCATCCCTTGCAAATTAATTTGCATGTGTCCAAGGTTTCCAACGATTTCAACCGGGTTAGAATGTCGAATACTATATCGTCGAAAAGAGTTTATTTTTGAGCGTCCATATCTGCAATTTCTGAGTTTTTGCAAGAATGGAATGGCCAGAGAGAGAGAGATGTGTGAAGTGAGGAAAAGAGAAGAATTAGAAAGTTTATATATATAGGGTTCCGGTATGTATTATGTATTTGTAGTAGAATTAGACTTGAAGTTCAAGTAAGAGAAAACTAAAATATATATGGGAAGTTGGAGTTAGGAAATGACTTCCAAGAAGGAAATTTAATCCTAATTATGATTTGACATTGACATGGATATATTCGAAATAGTGTATATATTGTAATTTCATGACTACTTGGTCATGTATATGTGTAATTATAGCATATCACGTGTCAATAAAATTTTAAATATAAATTTATTGAAAATAATAAATTTTCATTAGACTATAAATCACAATGATTTTAAAATCGTAATAAATGAATACTATTAACCACTATCAAATAAAATTAATGCAAAAATTAAAATTTTATCATGATTGATATATATAGTTATTGACCATTAAGTCGTAGTTAATTTTTGTATTCGCTATATACCCTCTATAAATTAATACACTATCTAAAATAATAAAATTTTTCAGTTCTAATTTGGGCCTTTGTAAAAAATCATCAAATTCGATTAGATAATAACTTTCGGAAAATCCCTTTATAAATATTAGGTCGCATTAAAACTCCAAATCAACAATTCATAAATATTACAATTATAAATATTAAATATGAAGTATGTAATGCTTTACGCATTTGATCATTCATGAATGATTCTGCCATGATTTTTAGATGAGAAGACATGGTTGGGTGTTATGAATTACTTTATTTCCATATTGAGGTTTGTATAGTATATGTTTCATTCGTCGTATATGAATATATTTAATTGGCTATAATAGTTATTTAAGTGTAACGAGTTAATGTAAACATGTATATTTAAGTAATTTCAATGAATTGATACATGCGTCCATGAATATAATAGTTAATTGTATACAATGAATCGATATTATATATGAATATATTTAATTAGTTACATAGAATTGGTTGATATATGAATATAATCATTGAAACATATATAAATTCATTTATTTTCAATACATATGTACTAAATTTGCTGAATTTAAAATTCTCTCTTTTAATTAATAAAATATTAATTTATCAATATATTAATATCTTTTTAAATTAATAAAATTTTATAGTTCCAAGGTTATTAATTTATAGAAATTTTACTGTATATATTTTTCTTTATCCCCATATTCTCTTTTTAGAATTAAAAAAAAAATTAACGTAAATACATGTGATGTGAATAACCCAACTCTAAAATTTATTCGCATTTTATCTAACGGAAAAACATATTTATTTTTGTATATGAACTATCTAACCATTATATATTCATAATGCTTTTGTTCTACAATTTTCCGATGTCATTTATATCTTGCTATTTTAATTATTTCAAAAGCACCCTCAAATTTTGGACCCAAAAATAAAAATATAAAAATTGCACACCTGATGCGAGCAAAAAAATTTGGTGCTCAATCCACTTGGAGTGAATAATAATGAAACAAATGCAAGAATATAAAAAAGTGTAGATGAGTGAAATTGAGAACGTTATTCTTCGTTTACTAGTACAAATGAAAGAGAGGTCGAAGTATGAAAGTACCAAATTTCTTTAAGCTAAAGTGGTAATATGAAGGTGGAACTTGTAATATATAGACTCAAAAGTGTAAAAATATATTTTCTCCCACTGGAGAAACTCTCTATTTATAGTCAATCATAAGTCGGTTGAAAAAGATTAAGAATCTAGTAAAGTATGATTTCAAAGTTGTTAGAAGAGACTAAATTCTCCACAAATTTGATGGAGAGTCTCGAGCGGTTAGAGGATTCCCCAAATTCCAGGAAGGGGGGGAGGCGGGATTTATCTCTTGGCAGTTAGAGAGCAATTCTTGAGGGCAATTGGAGTCCGATGTGGATGAAGGTATTTACTAGGAATAAAGATATCTCTCCAGAATTTCAAGAAGTGGTTAAGAAAACACCTTCTCCCAATTAAAGTCCAAGTTGTTGGAATTTATTGATTACTTCTGGATAGAGGTGCCAAGTATCCTCAAGCGGACTGTTGATTCTTATCTAATTCTGTAAGGTATGTTTCCAAAAATTCAATGCCACTTAAGCCACTCGGTGGCGTCGTATGAGATAAGCGCTCTCGAATATGGACTAATTGGGCTTCATTTTGTTAATTTATTTTCGGAGGCACTTCTGAACTGTATTACTTGAGGGCAATAACTAAACTGGATTTTCTGAAGGCATGTTGGGCCCTCATCCAAATCGAGCCTCCTAGGGGCAGCGTAGTTTTCGCACTCCTTTCGACTGTTGCGATATCTTTTTTTTTTTTTTTGGACCGTTTAAGTCTTTTTGGGCCAATCCATTTTTATAAATATAACACCTAAGTTATCTATATATGTATATATATATATTAAATGATATAAAAAATACAACGAATCTGCAATTAAAAGAAACGAACCGTAAACCGTGCATAACTCAATAACTTACACAAAGGTGAATCAGATAAAGTTGCATGGACCATATCAAAGTGCCAAAATTTGAATAGCCAAATCCATATTGGTCAATGCTGCACCCAAATATGAAATGAAGATTAAAACACTAAAATACAACTAATGTGTGCCTTAGCATTTTGGCTACAATATTTCTAGGACAGAACCACCCACAATTTTCTCACATAGATGCAGCACGACTTACAGTCTGACTTGATAGTGCACTTCAGAAAAGGGAAGCCGTAAACTCAGCATTAGCGGCTAACCACGTTGCTGAGAATCATAATGTAGCCATACTAGCGCAGACGAATCAGTACAATACGATCAAACGACTCCAACTAGAAGAGAGTTGACGCTAACATCATATGATTGGGATGTATTCACTTCACCCTCCTCCTATCTCTGTCTCTCTCTCTCACCTTATCTCTGTCGTGATCATCTCTCTCCCTGCTCCCACTCTTCTCGCGGTCCCGCTCTCTTCCCCTGTCACGCCGTCTTTCTCTCTCCCGATTTGCATCACTTTCCCGTTCTCTGTCTCTGGAGGAGAGTTTCCGTTGAGGGCTTTCGCTTCTGCTTCTACTACGGCGACGTTTCTTTATAGGTTCACGTGAATCGTCTCGTCTGTCCCTCCTCTCAGAGGATGACCTTTCTGCAAAACATTACCTCAAACGGAGTCAACAGGCAAATTCAGGATAGTTAGGAGAGATTTGTCAAGACAAATCCAAGACATGCAAAAATATACTTGTGCAGTTGTGTGTCAGTCACAGAAAGAATAAATCCAAGCACTAGATTTAGGGGTAAAAGATATAATGAGATGTATATATCATTACACCAAAAAAATTAAGTTGCTTCAACTGCATTGACCACGAGAAATGACATTTTGCATGGGAAACAATATGCATGGACATGTAATAACACACTTGAAAAGCTTCATCTTACTTCTGGCAAAAGTATCTGCACTTGAATCCAGCAAACCATATTCAGCTTGTAGCCGACTCCGATGAATGTCGACTTTTCTCTCAATTTCCTCCAAACTTTTTATTCCTCTTTCTTCAAGAGATTCACGGTATTCCATTAAAGCAACTTCAAGACGCCTCAACTTTTGTCTGCGGGACAGTCGACCACCATATCATTATGTACACAAGACTTAAGGGAGGATTCATAAATTAAAGAAGATGAAATCATAATTTCTATGCGCTGCTCGCTTTTCTAACACAGGACGCAACAATGACAAACATTAATTAGAAACAGCACCAAAAACTGACTCATGCCCGCACTCCAATTTCTTGTTTGACTGGCATAATAGTAGCTCAAAGCAGTCGCAGCTAGAGATAGTCATGTTTGTAAACTTACTGACGACATTTAACAGAAAAACTTTCAACGAAAGAGTCCATTTTTTGTAGATTTCGAAAAGAAAAATAGTCACTCAAGGGAGAGCTGTTGAGGATTCTCCCAACTCTTTTTAAGGAATGGAATCCAAAATAGGCAGCAAAAGTTCAGACTCTTCTTGAACTACCATATTTTTTTTCAAAACTAAATCAAACAAAGATTTGCAAAGGTGGATCCCAGTACCTCTGCTCTTCATTAATTCCACCATCAAGATATGTTGAATTACTAGCATCATTTGTAAGATCAACCTCCTCAGTTTTGTACAGGTCATCACCCGCTCTTTCGCTTCCAGAAGATGAATAAGTTAATCCCAAGTCCCTTGTACTTCTCTCATGTTCATCATCACTTTCATCATCCTCTCGGGCCCACTTAGAGGCTGGCAGTATGGATTCATTTTTTCCATCACCAGAACTGAGTTCTGGCTGCAAAGACAGATCTGACTGGGGCAGCAATACTGACCCTCTAGCTTTTGACTGCATGTCGTCCTCCCTGTAACTGCTATATCCTGACATTTGCCCTGGATCCATTTCATAATTTGCTTCCTTCCGACCACTTGGGTATCTGCCTGAGTTCGACTGGCTATGTGTAGATTTCAATTCATCATCCAGCTCATAACCCCTCTGTTTTTCTGCTTCTTCCAGATTAAGTAGCCGTGCCACCATAATTTCTCTCCCACCAACAAGAGATAACCCATTATGTCTGCATCTTCTTTCCAGCTCAGGAAGGGGCAAGCTCAATAGCTCTTTCATGGCAGCTCCTTTCCCAATTGCTAATGCAGCATCTTGGTTGATCCTTTGCCCGTCCAGTGTGTCTCCAGTACCAGATTTCCTCTCTAGCTCAGGGGCATCACCGCATATAGAATGGAAAGGGGTAACACCTGAGTTACCTGAACGGAGAAAGGTAGCACGCAACCCATTCACATATGCATCCGAAAAAAGAAACCAATCAGCCCAAACTTGAAGAACTTTAAGAACACGTTCCTGCAAAAGGTCAGGAGAAAATCCTTTAGCTTCTGAAGAAGGAAAAGAAGCAAAGTCTGGGGGGAAAAGCAGGCAAAGAGATCTTAAATTCACGGCTAACCTTAAGGGCCTCTGCTGTAATTCGTCCAGTTATACTGCGATATAAGTCATTAAAGCTTTCCATAATGTCTGGTAGAGTTGCTTCAAATTTGGTACGATAAGCAGAGGCATTCTTCACAGGAGCACTGCTATTGTGAAGTATGTCTGAAACAAGCATGAGTCTTGCAACTTTTGTTGGAATTGGAGTTTCTTTAAGAGTCAAGGACTCAGTTAACACTTCAACCACCAGATAATGGAATAATGAAGTAACAGAGAAGACAGTAAACCAACTAGGGGACAAAATCATACATCATATATAGCTTGGGATAAGATTTGGCATCCCTAACCCTGATCTCGAAACCCCCCCACCCGTTTCAGCTGACAGAAGTTAGGGTCATTTAATTGAATTCCACATGTTTAAGCTTCA
Organism: Sesamum indicum; assembly: GCF_000512975.1. Classification (NCBI taxonomy): domain Eukaryota; kingdom Viridiplantae; phylum Streptophyta; class Magnoliopsida; order Lamiales; family Pedaliaceae; genus Sesamum; species Sesamum indicum. The sequence goes on from NC_026145.1 coordinate 1,003,248, forward strand.
CATACTGTTGATATTAACATACAAGGTTCAATATGTAACATGGTGACCATTAGTACATTTTTCACGATATATCTTTCCCCCAGATATAGTAGAACTAAACTTTAAATTGTAGGTAATATAACTACACAGGTTAGATCAGACTGAAACTGTTCATCTGTAACCACTAATAGCTTTCCTAGGAGTTGCTTTTTCAAAGAATATGGTTGCACCTCCTTATATTATTCTAACCACAAAATATATAATATAATTCTGAAGAAACAATGTCTATCTAATTTCTTTTTCACACAGAAATGCTTTCCTAAGTACAGTACAAGTTCATTTTCACAAACGAGGGCACCATACATCACCATCCTATACGCTCATGAATTGCATTTCTTGGGATAATCATCAGCTTTGCCAAGTAATTTGATATATGGAAAAGCACATAGTCTAATGACATTAGCTTAAGGAATTACCTCTCCTGCAGCGTCAGCATTATCCAGGGCAAAACCCATAGCTTCTTTTATTTGGCTTCTTTCTAATGTTAATGCGCGCAGCATATCCTCAAATTCATCTCTTTGGGCATCTGTCAAGGTACGTTCCACCTCCACACGCTGTAAACATAGCAAAATAGAGAATGAAAAGATACTCCAAAATCAAAGAACAAGTAAAAAAAATGGACGCAATGTATCTCCAGCTAACAGCACAGAAGAAAGGAGCAGAAATTACTTTGCTTTTGCCTGCAGCATAAGTGGTTCCACCCTCCTTTTCATGGTCTGCCCCTTTCGCTGTTGGTAAAGAAGGTGGTATCCATCTTTACATACAAATAACAACAGAGTCAATAAAAAAGTTCATTGACTGAGATTTTGAAAGAGGAAGCATTTCCTCCAAAGAGCTTCTACAAGATATCTTTCCCATTGACAAAAGGTGTTTTATGTCTCTTCACATGATTTGCCAGCTAGAGCTAATCAATACGGATTATCTCACAAGGCAGCAAGTTTAAAGCAGAATGTGGGAGTTTGTTATGTCCATTTCAAGAACAAACTTTGTTTACCTTCCACTACCGGTGATCATGATGAAAGGCTCTGTTCGCCATCGCTGAAGTGTATCCCCCTGCAATTATGCACACATTTGTTTGACATTAATGTTTCGCTAGTTACTCCTCAGATGATTATGAGACAAAATATGCTGCTTACAACTGCAAGTTTAAAACATAAAGGAGCAATTCTATGTCATTGATGAAAAGGAAACTACAGCACCCAATTCTTTAATTGCTTCAACTTCTAATTTGCCCTTTTACTTTGTATGCGCATTTATGTCAGTTCGTAACAGCAACTGAATATATTAATTTGAATCTGAAAGGAGCTTAACTCAGACTTGATATGTAACTTTATTTCCCATGTATACCTATGAACTGGTGGGGATGCCAGAGACAGACCAAGTATTTTTGAAAGAGCAATTGTTCGGACCATCAACAAGGAATGCAAGGCCCTCAATCGTCAGGGAAAAAGTAAAACAACATTTACGGCTGAAAGTGCTTCTTGTTACAAACACCGAGCATATATTTGAATGGACTATATTCACTTTGAGTCGGGGATTAAATCTGTCACAAATAGGATTCTGCTTACAAACTTTCAATATGTGGTCTCAACCCATCAAATAACAGGAAATGAAGACAACTATGTATCATGCAACAAAAATAGTAGTTGCAACAAAGGATTAGGAGCAGAGACAATTTCAGTATACAACTGTAACAATCTACAAACGTATGACAGTTCAGAAGACAACCACAAAAGCAGATTCACAACTTGACATGTCCACTGAGACAAAAGAGTTAAATGATTTTGCACCTTGGAATTAGAAAAACCACACTTCTTTTTCCCAAATGACAAGCTTACCTGAGCAAATGAATAGAGCCTCCACACATAGTAAGTATGCTCTTTTGAGCCGAGCTCAAACAAAAAACTAAATAGAGGATTTCCACGGCCCCTTTCCATTATTGCTTGTTCAAAAGCACAACCCCCATCAAGAACATAGAGCGCCATTGTATCAATAACATGTCGAAGATGATTATCATCAGGAGGAACAACATTAATATCAGGTACATTCGGAGTAAGAACCTAGACATCCAAGCAAAGCAAGTGCATCAGCAATGCTAGTCAGAGTTATTGAATCAATGAGAGAAAATTAGAGTTGTTACTAATTGCAGATTGGCCTGCTTTTATCGGTTTTGCTAGTATAGACATGTGTCTGAATTTCTAAGCTACCACAAAGTGGCAGTCAAATTAAATAGCTTGTTGCACGATAGCCTGGATGCAAACCCAAAGGCGATACTTGTCTATCCCTGAACTAGTTGTTTTCACATTGTAGGAATTGCTGATCTGTTATGTCGTAAGTGGTTGGCTATGGAATGAGAAATCAAGATTAAATGAACTGGACAGCAATATCTTTCGTCCTAATGTGCAGTCATGGAGATCAGTGAGTTTTAATTCACTTCAAATGACATGGTATAGATTCCTTGGCACACTTCCTTACTTATTTACTTTAGTTAGAGGAATTGGCCCCACTTTCCAGCTTCTGGCAATGATATTTGCATGCCAAGATAGATAAAGTGTGTTAACTGTAAGTATGAGATTACCTACCAACTCAGAGTTTTGGCTTGGAATGGAATTTACTGGGGGACCAGATGGGCCAGACAAGATCACCGTAGCACCCTGACAAGAAGACAAAAGCATTAATTATCAAAACGCAGCTGGCCTAAAATATTAGATAATAAAAAGAAAAAATGAAGGAGTTCTAGGTTAATATGTTTATTAATTGTGACATCACACAACACTATTAAATAAGAAGAAAGCTCTTACATATGGCATGTACAGAAACATCAATCTTACAATGTTTTTTGAAAAACTTACTGACCTCCTTACTTCTGATTGCCATATGTCCAGGAGGCGGAGCAGGGAGTGCTTGCGATGGAAGAGAGACAGACTTACCCCATCCAATCTTCAATTCATATTCATAGACCACCACTCCTGAATGTAAAGATGTCTTTAGTAACTGAGTCATTCTTGCATTAGTAGAAGATCTTATCCACTTAAAACATGCTATTTATCGAGGTAATACTCAAGCAAACACTCGAGATAACAGGAAATAAGCAAGGATGCACAATCTTTAAACGTGAAGAATTCTATCCATTCTAAAGGAAAAGGTGAGATTTATGTAGTTTTACATTGCTTTCATGTATAGCCTAGACTATTAATGAAAAATAACAGTTATAAATTAATAATAACATGGAAAACACTAAATATACTTTTGAAAAGCCTTAACAGACCTTGCATTTCATCCTTAGCAGCTTGCGCATCAGCCCTGTTCATGAAAGCCACAAAGCCACAATTCCTTTGCCGTCTCCTTTCCTCTTCTGTTCTTGGCCACATAATTTTGACACTGGCAATAGGTCCAAATCTTCCAAAAGTCCGCAAAAGAAAATTCTCATCAACCTGACAGTGAAGAAAATGTACAGTTAAAGAGAGACAAGACTCGAAGTTCTTCAATCCTTAAGGTAGCAGATTATAGAAGAGAAAAAGAAAATGATGCGTCTAAAAAGAACCTCACCTGAGGTGATAAGTTCCCCACATAAAGATTTGTTGTTTGTGGATCTCCATCATCAAATGATCCAGGTCTTCCCATTGGATCAAATTCATCTGGCAGCTCATCAAACCGACTGGATGGCTGAGAAAATCAAGACAAGAATAATTGGAGGCACCATTTTCAAGTGAAGACATTGTTATTTACAGAATGATAAGCACTGGCCAACATGGGAAACTGCACATGCACTGCATGCTAGCAACTTAACAATTTATTAGCACAGAAAGACCAGATCTTGGCGAGAAAAGAGGAAAGGAAGATAATTAAGGCATCAAAGGAAGGAAAGGAAGTTGCAGCAGAATGTCCTGCTTTGGTTGATGAAACACAGTTTTACAAAGCACTTACGGTTGAATTGTCACTGTGACGTGTATCACGCCAGCTGTCACGCTCTTGATTCCGCCTCTCCCTCATCTCCTGTTCATGCTTCAACTCCTCCATAAAATGATCAATGTTCCGAGACTTCCCCTTTTCTTTCTCCTTTGGCTTCTCCTCCTTCTGTAGATCAGTAAACCAATAAAAGGAACATGATTGAGAAAATAATCACGCATTAGTTTACTGAAAAGTTAAAGAAACATGCCATCTTTGCACTAACCTTCTTGTCATATTCTTTACCCTTTGTTGCCATTGGAGGTGGGATAAAAGATGGTACATACCTGCATGAAGTTCAGCTATAATCTAACACCTATGCTAACAATAAGAATTTCCCAACAAATGAAATAAAAACAAATTACAATAATAAGAAGATGGCGCATCAAGAACACTTAATGTGAAAAAAGAGATGCTTTTAGTTTTAGGACATTCGCGAACTCTACTTTTCAAATCAAATAACTTGTACGTATGTTGAAACCCAACTTGTTATCCTTGAAAAGAAAACTTGCTTAGTGTCATATTCACTGTCTCACACCAAAGTCTTAATGGACCTCTATGATAAAATCTATCATTAGTATTTTCCTTCAAAACATCCTGACAAGTATCGAGTAATATCATAATTAAGGAGTTGATAAGAAATTAGACGTGCAAACTCAAGATTGATCACACCTGGTGTTGAGATAATAAGACAGAAGGAAAACCCCAAATGACCTGAATGTCTAATAAATTAACAGGTCTGGGTGGCTTCTTGGTCTGGTGCGTCCAGGAGAAGGATCACAGATCATTACTTGATCTATAGAAGGTTTTAATTCCCACGTGTACTTTATGAATACAGCCAAATATCTACTATTGAGGACGACTGAAAGGTTGATTGAGAAAAGGTAAAAATCAAAACAAAACAAACATCCCCTCTTGTAACTTTCCGCAATCAACATTCAGTGCACAAGAACGAACTACAAAACAAAGAGACAACTTAATTTCCAATCACGAACACTTCTCTCTTGACAAGAAAGAAAGAATAGAACTAAATGTCCCACGTACACAGAAACATTAGGTCAAGCAAGATACAAGACCATAAGCAAGAACCCAGTCAAGTACAACGTAATTGTCTGACTATATTACTTAGTTATAAGTTAGAACAGTCAAGTGGCCATATAGACTCAAGTACAAAGTATATTGTATGGATGCTGCAGGATTTTGGGCTATGAATGAAACACTTTGTAAATAAATCAAAAGAATCTCCACAAGACTAAAAAATGATCTTTGTACATCGGATAAATCAATAGAGCTTTAGTTAATATTAGGAACACGAATACTAGCAAGAGGTCGATAATACGGTATTAATCAACTAAGTATATCTTGAAAACCCAAGCAGCAAAGTCTGCATCTGATGATGTTATCACCATAATTCTCACAGCAGTTGCAACATAGTTGACAAAAGCATTTGATTACCTACTCCCTTTCTTTAAACCAGAACCCTCATCTTTGGAATTTCCACCTGCCATCCGCGAATGAATAGAAAAGGCCCATATTTTTATCAATGCGTCCATGTAACAAAAAAGAAATCATTCATTTATCCGCATAGCATAACAAATAACAAATAATTAACTTACTTGTGTGATATAACAAAAAAAAAAAAGATATGGAAAGATATTCCTGAGTCACAACTAACCTTCGGAATCATTTTTCAGCTTCTCATTAGGGTTAATGGTTCCACCTCTTACAAAGGCCTTCGACCCTGGAGTATTATCAGCCTGAAATGATTCTAGAAACTCTTGATATAAACGTGCTGTTTCATCCTCTGCCCTCTGGAAATATCAAGAAATAAAGTTAAATGAGAATCTGCTTAGCATTAAGACAAAAAGAATGTCAAAATTTTACTTCCTAATCAAGAGTAAGATAGAAATGAGGGAATGAAGAATGGAAATGCCTTTTTCTTCGCCTCTTCCTCTTCTCTATGCTTCTGAAAGGGTGTTTTCTTCCGAGAACTCATTTTACTATATAATTATTAAACTGCAGAAAACAAAAAAATAATGTCTGTGAAAACACATCTAAAAGGAAACAATAATAGCCGATACAATAACAGCGGAATTCAGGGGGGGGGGGAAAAA
>NC_026145.1:1009380-1065650 GCF_000512975.1 Sesamum indicum
GGGGGGGGGGGGGGGGGGTAAAGAACAAGAACTTCAAGAAACCCCAAGTTATAAACCGAATAAAATAAAAAAAAAAAGAAGTATTCCACGCATTTACAAATCATAACTACACTACAACATGAGGCAGAACTTTAAGAGTTCACCCATAAAATTACGAATTTGCTCCAGAAATACAGTCTCGGAGCAGCAATTACACAAAAATGTGCACACACCAGAGTTATTTATCAAAAAACAAGAAAAGGGCTCTTTACTCAACTTCAATACTTGATTTTTCAGACGCTAAAACCCCTGTTTCTTGGTTTATCCTATTTCCCTTAATTCCCCTACAAAATTAATACGTTTTTGTCCTAAAAGCCCACGAGAAAGTACGATAAACAAACAATATAAATGCAACCGTGGAGAGAGAGAGAGAGAGAGAGAGAGGGAGCGTACTGGGGAGAGAGTGGAATGGATCTGTTGGAGAGAAGAAATTTTCTGATTGTGAGAGTTTAGAGTGTCTTAAGCCAACACAAGAACGAGGAGAGGCGAAAGAACGAGGAGAGGCGAAAGTCCTTTTACCTAGAACCGAATCGGAGCCCCCGACCTGTATTAAAATTCCGGGTCAGGAGATTTACCTTTTTTCTTATTTCTTATTATTCTTTTCCTTTTGCATTAAGAGAAACTTGTTAATCCTGAATCTGTCATACAACTTTGTTCCTAAATTTATACAAAAAATAAAACCAATTTAATTCACCATAGGTAATATATTTGGTTGAAAAAAATTAAAATTATTTAAAGACAGTTCACAAAGCCCCATAAGAATGGACTGAGCTGACCCTTATATTTATAGTTTGCTACCAAAAAAATGACAGTATGCCAATAATCCATCAGATTGTGGCTTCATCGGCCTTCCAGTGTAATAGTATAGTACGAGTTTATCCCACATTTATCTCTTTCACATTTCATCCAACTGGGCTCTAACCATTTATCATATACTCAAAAATAAACATCCTGTTATTCCTCGTCTATTTATCAATCTTCAGAAAGAAAAAACACAAGGCTTGTTCTGATTTGTTCTCCCCTAATGTGAAAAGTTATGATCAATTCTTGCTATTCGATTGTGATTTTGTCATCCACACTATTTTATTCGCTTTAATAGCTTGATTTTTCCATAATTTGAGAGCTTAGAATTCTTACACAGGAAATTATTATCATAAAGCAAGAAATGTGCATAACTAATGACCATCTTTCCACGGTTCAAAAGCAGTACATTTACTCTAACATAACATCTAAGATAGACTGATAAACATTCCAATCCCAAGGGACAGAGTGAACTTGTTCAAGAAACATGGGCTTAAAAATACACAATACTTTATGCATTGAGGCTAGAGATGATGCCAACAGGAGCAACTCTCAAGGAGGTGATGCAAAGTTACCAAAGTGCTTAGGTAGCAACACGATACTAGACGAGGTCAAATGCCACTAGCGTCATTGTATTTCCACAAGAAGGAAATATGAGATAGAAAAGTTTCAAAACGGAGGACTGGAATGGTGGATGGTCCAACTAGACAAATTCCAGTCTTCACTACAATATCCCAATTTAGACATTTATCTCAATGGTAGAAACTAATGAGCCAGTTTCTTCAAGTGTTGTAATGTCCTCTGCTTGATCCATTGTCGATCATATGGTAGGTAAGCCTGGATTGAGTGATCATAGCTGCAAAAGGACAACAGTCAATGAGATTGCATGATTGATAGCTTACTGGAACTCAATAGCATGTCCGGAGAGGAAACTGAGAGAAATCCGCCTGAATTTCAAAGATTAAATTCATCCTAGATGCAAAAAAGTGTGGCACAAGATTGCCCTTTGAAATTACATAGGCAGTGGAAACTTATACCAACAGGGAAAGACAACAAATTCTATTATTGGAGGACTAAAAAGATATGTATATTGCGAGTCTATGTGTGTTTAGAGAGAGAAAGGGATGAAGTTTACACTAAGGCGCTCATATCAGCAAGTCCGTCAATGAAATTGTAAAGATCCAAGATATCATATGTGATATTTCTCAAGGCTGGATTTAGCTCCTTGAGTTTACGTTCATATAGTCCACATATTCCTGCAGAAACCGTTACAATTTATGTGAGGCAAGAAACATAAGAGTGTTGAACCATCATGAATTCCAATCCTTGTACGGACAGCAAGATGGCATTTTACTTCAAAGGCACTTAGTTTTTCTGATTTTTTCTGGTTGTAATGATTGTTTAGTATCCTTAACTGCACCGGTCTCAAGAGACAAAACACGCGCATTATTGACAGAAAATTAGGGGAAAGAAAGTATGTATTGGTATATTCTTCTCCTCCTGATGCAGAAAGTATCCTCATAGGATTAGCTGTGAATTGGAACTCAACAAAATACAAACCAAAATATAGAATATCCAGTGAAGCTCAAGCACACCTCAAGCAATCTTTGGAGATCCAAATATAAACAAACCACAACTACAGCAAAATTTATCTGTTTGTATATCAGTTATCTTGCATGGCTCATACTGTATAAAAGTTAACAGATAGCACTTATTATTATTTTTTCTAATATCACCTCTCTCTCACATTTCTTTTGAAACATTATATGAATTACAGTCCTTCAAAAGCACCAACTTATGAGCATAGGATAAAACTGTCTACTTTATCTCATTTTCTATATGAAATTAATGTTTAGTAGAAGATTCTCTGACATAATAGGAACTTCATTCCTCCAAAAGCACTACCGCAATAGTCTAAAATCCTTCCAACATCCTTCACTACATTGCTGCCGAAGAAATGGATGATTCCATGGTTAGCAAATCAACAACCAGTTCAGCAAAAAGCAAATTGCGGAAACCGTGACACGTGTCGTCAGAAGATGTCAGAAAACAAATTTCTCAAGGACGCATAAATGCAATTTATGTTGTTTGACAGCGAGAAAACCAGCATCTCATCAAGATGACTTCATATGACACATAATTGCTTTAGTGTGCTTACGTCAAGCAGCCAACAAAAGCCACGAATCACGATTTATACATTCATGCAACAACAACAATATGCATAAATCCAACAGTCAGAGACTTGTAAGGAGTAAAAGCATACGGCATACCATCCATTGCTTGACTGATTGACTCATAATCCATGAAAGTACGAGTCGCTCTGTGCTGAGATGTTTGCATGAGAATAATAGTGTGCCTATTAGACTGCATAGAAGAAACCACAGAAGTAAAAATCATAAATTATCTACAAGTGTCACTCGAAATCTTTTCACGAAGTTATCTAATGTTGATCATATTTTCCAAAAGAAAACATCAAACAACTGAAGCTGCAACATACTTATACTCCACTAGACAGCCCATTGAAGCAATAACATAACTTCACTTTTTCAAAACGATAACACAATACCAAATGCCTCAGAACCCAAAGAGTCTTGAAAGAGAGTCAGGTCTCCCTTGTGCACTAGTAATAAAACTTTGCATAAAATGAAAATAAAAAAAGGTCTACTAAATATCCCGTCTTTCGTAGAAATACTCAAACAACAATAAAACAAAAGGGCCAAAATGTTTTATTAACAGTAAAAAGCAGATAAACAAGTAATAGTCTATCATGTAAGAAAAAACGTAGTAATCATTGAAGAGCTTGGATTTCATAATTTCACATCATCGGCTGCTCAAATTAGCAAAAAATAAATTAAGAAAAATCATGTGCCCGCCTTAATTGGACATGAAACACGAAATTCAATTTCCAATAAAGTGAATAAGAAAGAAAAAATAGCAAAAACAAAAAAAAGAAAAAAGGGTTCGGGAATTCTTTCTAGACCCACAGAAAGCAAACCCTAACGAACCCAGAAACAGAAAAAAACCAAAAAGAAAAAAGAAAAAAAAAAGGTGAAGTTTGTATGTGTTTATAGACATATAAAACTACATAGACAAGCTCATGTAGAGGAAAGCATTACCATTCTGAAGGAACAAGAAGATCAGCAGCAAGCGGCAGAGAGAATCCTTCAGTGCGTGTGGTGTGTGAAAAAGGGAGTAGGACTAAAGTGTCAGACAAAAGCTATTTTTGGCTGGGCGGATGACGGACTACGGAGTTGAGGGCAATCTCGTCAATATCAGAAAAAGAAAAAAAAACTGAAATTATTAATAATTAAATAAAAATAATACTTTTACCACTATTTTAATTTACAATGTATATCAACTAAAATTTTATTTCAATGTCCTTACAAGAGACAAAAATTGCAAAATGAGGCCCACAAGTATTGAAAAGGTTCTATCATTTAAAATAAGGGTAAATTATATTAACACCCCCAAGATTAAATTAAATTATACAAACACCCATATCTTTTGTAAAATAGCAATTACACCTTCAAGGGGCGTTAGTGTAATATTTTTTTAGAGAATGCTTGTATAAATATTGCTTTCGACTAGAAGGTGTAATGTAATTACAATTATAACCTTAAGGGATATAATTGTTATTTTATAAAGAACGGGAGGTGTTTGTGTTTTTAGCCTAACTTCGTGAGGTGTCAATGTAATTTATTTTTTTAACATAAGTAACTTCCTGTTTTAATTAGACATATTAAAACAGTTTCAAATTTTTTATTTTAAATCGATATTTTATTTTAAATTAATATTTTATTTTAAATTAATATTTTATTTTATACTTATATTATATGTAAAAGAATATTTCATTAAATATATAAGTAAATATGACACACATATATAAAGTAAAATATCAAATAAAATACCAACTTAGGGTAGAGGATTTAATGGGTATTACCAAAGAAATTATTATTGTTGACGTCGTATTTGCATTTAATATATGTTAAAGATATAAAATTCGCCATATCAATATATTTAAAAAATATATTTTTATACAGCATAATTTTAGGGAGATATTAATAATTTTTTAAAGTATTTATAATTATGACAAATTTCAGAGAGCTCGTTGTAATTTATTCTAATAAAAATAATAATCATGGAATACCAACTTTATTACAAGTACCATATGCATGAGAGGGGCTTTTATCATTGATCTACAAGTAAATTTTTTGTACAATACAAAACAATGTCATAGTACTTAAACATAAAAAAACTCAATCTTGTGGCTTCTTATTCAATGGGACCATTTGTATGCTCTCCTCCTCGTCCATATTTTTACCATTGTTTTTTGTCAAGACATCCGGTGGGATTAGAACCTCAGAGGGATCGGCGTTTGGTACTAGAAAAACCAACCCCAACGTCGAAAGTCTGAGTATGTTTCTGATCAACACTGAGAGCCACAGGTTCTTGAAATCGGTCCTGGTTACGTTCAAGAGATGAAGAACCACTCCCCCACCCCATTTGGCGGTGAGCGAACCAAGACTGTCGATGCACATCAAGAGTGCAAAGAATGTGCCCTCGATGCCCAAAGGACATAGTTGTGAGCTCAAGACTATCATAGGCATCCACCGGACTTTGCCCACGATCCGTGAAACGCATTCTTCCATTACTACAAAGACGTAATCTGGGACTCCAAGGGCTAAGTTCCATCGCAGAATAAACACGAGATCGAGCATCCCTGATACGCCGTACAGGATTTGTGCAAAGCAGAGCAAGGCCCTGAAAGGGTAGTTCCTGAGAGTTTTGTGGTAGATGATCACTCCAACTATCGAGGCCATTGCACCTATTGCGTAGATCATCCCGACAAATTCCTGTACCAACGGATTGGGAAGTTTCACATGGTTATTAATCAAGATATTGGACAGCGAATGAAAATAACGTAAATTATTAAACCATACAGCAACTCAAGCATCACATATCGACTATCGCTCCTTCACCAAGGGTGTATACGTGTACCTTGGAGAACGCAGGGCCGGCTTTGGGATCGGTATACCAGTAGAATTGGCCTTCATGGGTGCTGATGCTTAGGGCTAAAGATAAGTACATATAGAGTGAAGGCTTCCACACCTGTGGGAATTGTATGGTTCTCAACATCCCCTTCACAGCTTCTCTCAGCTTTTCTGTTGACTGCAAACATAAAACTGAACTTAATTACATATTGGGACATAGTTCTTGCAGCAGTTGCAACTATTAAAGTAGCACTAATTCCAGCTTTCACACTGTTGAATGAAAGTAAAAAGTCTGTCCGAAAATTACAGTACAGGTCAAAATTTCAGTACTAATTACCTCTCATGTTCTTAAATCGAATCAATCATGAATAACAATATCTACAACGGTGGGGCGGACAATTTTTTACAAAATGATCTCGACTTTAAGATATAGGACGAAAAATAAAAAATTAAAATAAAATTGGCTGGACATATTAAAAAGAATATGTATTCACATTCTTCAAGTCTAATAATCAAGAACCAACAAGAATGTGGGGTTTGGTAAAAGCCCCCTCGCCCAGTAGTCACTGCCCACATCCCAACTCTGTACATAGCTTTTTCAAACAAGAACAAACATGTGCTTTGCTTCGATAATGCATTTTTTTTTAGATTCTTATAGTTAGTGGCTAGTTAGATCTCTTATATATGTTGTAATAATTATTTACGGGGAAAGAGGATTATAAATGAACTAATCGATACAGCACGAAACTAGTTAGTAGTTGTTTATGATTTTCATGTTATATATAGTAGCGTCAATTATTCGAATTCAGTTCCCTCATCTCAGATCAGTAACTTACCGTACGTTTCATTTCAAATATATATACATGTGACTTGTATACATGAAGTGGAAATTTGATTAGTTCTAACCTTGTTCTTTTGGACATGAAGGTCATCAGTTGTTCTCAGCTCATAGATCACAAAGCCAAGCACAATTAGGGTAGCTGGTGGAATTGCTAAAATCCCCAATGCAACCTACAGAATATGTGAAAATTTTAGTGTGAAAAAACATTCATGTATGTATATATTTAGTGTTCCTAAGCAACATATGAATGATGAACAAATATTAAAAGACCTGAGCTCCAAGATGATGAACAAAAAAACCACTGGAGGAGTAGCCTAAAAGAGCACCAGCTGATGAACAGAACCCACAAAGGCTTTGCATGTCAGCTGCCAGAGACCTAATCTCAATACTATTTCTTGCAATGCAGGCATCTATGGTCACATCTGCAATGGCCACCCCGGCCGTCACCCCTATCAGACAAGTCAAAGCTAGAACCACCGGCAACTGACCTCCGGCAGCCACAGACAAGGCGGACACCGCCCCGACAATCCCAGCCATCACAAAATATGGCCTGCGGCGATACCCTTTCACCGGAAAAACATCGGTCAAGAGACCCCAGATGGGTTTCATCACCCATGGAATGTAGTATAGGCCTACAAAGAGCTGCACAGCTGATGGTTGCAACTTCTGGACATCTTTCCAGTAGTAGTCGGAAACGACCTTGAAAAATGACCCGGAGAAGCCCTGGTTGAGGCCGTAGACGAGCATGACTCCAAGAACAAAGGTGGGGTTGAGCCTGGAGGAGAGCATTTGCAGCCATTGCAATGGCTCAAGAATGGTTGATGATAGAAAACATGGTCTCCTTGAGCATTTTTCTGAGCCATCGTCGTAGTTATCCTCCTCCTGTTCTTGATCTGTTTTGGTTAAGGGTTTTTGTGATTGATCTTGTTCCATTGGATTGAGATGTTGCATTTCTGAAGGGCACATAGTTGAGGATGACCATGGATGTTGGAGTAGACCATCAGGATGCAGTTTGAAAAATCTTCAAGAAAATCAGTTAGAGATGTCTAATTCCAAGAGCTGGAGTATTAATTTTTACCTCGATCACATCATCGTCAACTTGTAATAGAATAATGTACCTTCTTACATCTGCAAGTCTAAATTATCGCACAACGGACATACATATTAGCAACTTGATGTTGTATTATATGTTGCATCGGTCTTGACAGTGGGGTCGGGCAGCTGGTAATACTTTATTTAATCCAAATAAACTGTTATTTTAACATAAATTAATATTGAGTAGCACAGTTGCAATACATCGGTGCAAAATTTTATTTTAAAATTACAAATAAATTCTTTTTTATCATTTTTATTATTACATTAAGTGGGAGAAAATAGAAATATGTAGTTAGAGAGAGAGAGAAGAAAAAGTAGATGAGATTCAAAAGTCTAATCTGGAGCTACTAATTAATTCGGATTGATTCCTGCAAGTTGCAACAGCAAGATTTTCAACAGAAAGTGTTCTCTTTTTGAAGTGAAAAAGCAACATCTTAGACTTCTTAAGAGTAAATAAGAATTGTTACTGTGACCAATTGACCAACCAATACCTCATATCTTGGATCGCTGCAACTCCTGGAAATACTCCCTGCACTAGTTCCAACTGGTCTTAACACATTCTGATCACTAAAAAATAACCAATCTGGATTGAACATCAACAACATATCCTGATATCCGGCTTCAAATAAGATATATACACTAGTAGAACAGAAATTTCAAATGTTTTCCGATCACTCATTTATTCAATGTCCGACGAAAATGTACAATATAAGACAGCATAAATCCAAAACATATCCTGGTATACAAAAGCTCGTCCTAGAGGAGTAGACATATGTGGAATTCATGCTGCAAGAAGCTTCTTAATATCTTTCTGCAACAGGCAAACAAAGACGAAGAACAGTAAATACCGCAGAATTCATGATGATCCAGTAAATGATTAAGAGGGAAAAAAAAAAAAGATCAAGAAAAGATGGATTAGTGAAGTAACCTTTCGGGTATATTGCAAATTTTACTACAAATTCACAGGAGTTAAGGGAGTTCATTTCCATTTCTGGAGTTCGTAGTTAAAGCAAGAACGAAATCCATGAGAGACATATTTTTGGTGCATTCGATAAAACCACTAATCACCATAGTAGAAATTCACCCATTGATTAGACGCTTAGCTAAATAAAATTATGGTGCGTATATGATTTCCCAGAAAGGACTTGAATTTTTTGCTTCCAAGTCATTCTTTATTGAAGTTTCCTTTTGCTTCCCAGTCATTTGTTATTCTATGGAAACTTCAAGCTACAAATGGCATTCAAACCTTTTGTCTTTAGGTGGAAAATGGAAGTCAAGAATCAAAACATAAAATTCAGACGATCACGATCCTCTATTACTATTAAACATAATGTTAGGAATAGGAAGTATGATGGCAAAAGGTTTACCTCTATTTGGAAAGGGGAAGTTGTTGGTGGATATCTTTCAACAACTTTACCATTTTTGTCGACTAGGAATTTCTCAAAATTCCATTTAATCAAATCACCGAGAAACCCTCCAGCATTTGACTTCAGGAACTGATAAACAGGAGCTGTATTTGGCCCATTAACATCAACCTGCACTAGTTAAGTCTTAGTAATTGAGTTAAACCACTGTAATCAAAGAGTGTAAGCGGAAAAACCAATCAGAAGTACCTTATCAAAAATTGGGAATTCTGCTTTATATCGTGTACATGCAAACTGCTTGATTTCTGAATTTGATCCTGGCTCTTGCCCGCCAAACTGATTACAAGGAAACGCCAAGATTTCAAATCCTGCATTAATGTTGAATTATAGTTTAATTAAACCCCAGATAACACTCTCAGAGAACTTTAGGTACATT
This sequence comes from Sesamum indicum, assembly GCF_000512975.1. Taxonomy (NCBI): domain Eukaryota; kingdom Viridiplantae; phylum Streptophyta; class Magnoliopsida; order Lamiales; family Pedaliaceae; genus Sesamum; species Sesamum indicum. The sequence continues at coordinate 1,018,948 of NC_026145.1, forward strand.
TGATGAAATTCAAGAATGACTTGAACACAATTAATTACGCTGTTAATTCGATTAATTAACCAAAATCTCACCTTGAGTTTTGTACTTCTCATAGATATGAGAGAGCTCTGAGTAATTTGATGATGTCAAACCACTGCATTCAACATCAATTAACTAAATCAGTTCAAGTTGCTTTCGCGACAATAATTGCAGCCTCAAGAACAACAGCCAGAACCAAAATCATATAAAAATATAAAGTGATTAGACAACTCAATGTAGATTGAAGAGAGGATATACCATCTTGAAGCAACATTTACTATTAAAAGTACCCTTCCTTTGAATTTGTTAAGTGCAACATCCTTCCCATCAATATCCTGTTGTCAGTAACAACCATGAGGACTATTTTTAAACTGACAAAACAATCTATCATCTCTCAGATGAAATTAAATATGTTCAGTTGAAAGAGTAGCTTATCAATGCTCCAACCAGTATCATAATTAAGAGAACAAGGGGAAAACATTGATCAAAACCGTGCTTTTGTTCACCTATTGAAGAGTGCAAATTTATATCAGTATCATAGATATTCGACAGGCAGTTAATTCCTTGGGCTTTTGCTTTACAAAGGAAGTTCATAACATGGGGAACGCCAAATTTCCTTTGATGTTAAAGGTTCCATAATTGCTCGTAAAAGTTCAAAAAATAACTATGATAAGTGTGGCAACCAGTGTCCACCTGATCTGCTACAGTCACTTTTCGCAGCTGAGGAACTTACAATGTAGAAAATGATGAAATGAAACCAACTTTAATCTCTTTGCACCGTAGGACCAATAATTTAAGGAACTTACAAACTCAATCAAATTGGTAATAGTGGAACCTAAAATTAGGTGCAATTTTATCAAAACATTTCAATGGAATCCAAAAATTGATTGAATTCTGGAAACAGATGTGAACGGTAAAACGAAATAACCCAACTCAACATGATTATACCTAATCAAGACTATTTCCAATCACTCTATCCTGAAACACTGGTTTGCCCAAGAGCATCAACAAGTTAAATCCCCTGAAAGGGAGGCAAAACTACGGGTGCATAATCTTACTCCATTCTAACTGACCGATTTTGTTTTCTTTTTCCTTATCAAGGTCTGTTTTCCCACTGAATTTCACTTTCATAAAGCACAATCAAACCAACCACTGCAATTGCAAGAAACATACGGAGAACAAAGGTCGATACATGGTGAAGAAAAGGTTACCTTGACAGTAAAATCGTGTATCGTCTTCTCAGTAGCAGCCCTGGCATAAACAGTAGCAAAAGATCGAGACTTCAAGGAAAACCCAGACAGAATTGGGGATAAACTCGAGAACCCATCTCGGAAAAACGTCGATTTCGACGAGCCAAAACTTGCTCTATTGGACAAATCAAGAAACGCCATACAAGCAGAATTGGAGTTTAACTGCAGCTTGGCCTGCGCCAAACTATGCAGAGGCGCTGACAGAACTGAGGAGAAGGCCATGGAAGCCATTGTTGACAGCTAAGGGTTCTGAGCTCCGAAGGCAGCGTGCAAAAATTATACACAGTTGGTGTACGTGGATTGATCCTTAGACGTGAAACGATCGTCCTTTTTGTTGAAGAAAATCCTGTTAGAATGGGAGCAAATGTTCCACGTGGTCTAGGAATCACACCTCTCGTTTATATATTTTTTGCAAAATTATACTTCTGACCCCACAACTTTCAGGTTATTGCATAAAAGTACTCTTATTTATTCATATAATGTGTATAATTCCAATTTAAAAACACTTTATCTTAAAATTAGTCGCGAGATCCATGTCTATCTAAAATATAATACGTGCAACTCACATGTTATAATTTTTTAATTAAAGACTTTATATTTAAATATTGTGACAGAAAATATCATAAATTTAGAAGAATTACAAAAATATACTTATTTTAGAACACAACCACGATGATCGTGCACTGATTCCTGCATTTCTTAGTCCATCTCTTAAGTATCGAGCGCTCATCAAACACTTTCTGACGTCTTGTTGGATTTTTTTGTAACCTTTGATGTTCAAACCATACCATATAAAGATCGATGCGTGTCTGTTTCGACTCCCAATTGTTATAGTGTTTACAGTGACAATGTACTCGATATTGTCAAAGAGAAGGCCGATGTACCTTTTTCTCAATATTAAAAGATTGGGCGAGGTGCACATGCAGTTTTCCAGCAAGAAGAGGGAATTCCAGAAAAGAAAGTAACTGAAACTGCAAAATTAAAAATATGCAAAACCAAAATGATTCCCTAGAAAGAAAATGACCAAGGATTCAAATAAGGGGACTAAAAAGCATTTAAGCCGGAAAATTATATGATGAGTTAAAACTGAACAATTAATATTAAAGGAATTTGGTGAATAGCAATTTACCCCTCTATGATATTAAATACGAACACATTACCCCTTATGAAAAAAAATATAGCAATTTATCCTCTTGTATTTTTTAAAATGAAGCAATTTATCTCCCTGTATAGGGAAGTAAATTGATTCATTTAAAAATCATAGGGGGGTAAATTGTTGTATTCTTGGTGTTGCTGCTTTGAATATAGAGTAGTGTGATTCTCTTGATGCATACAGAATCCCATCTGCTAGTAACTCTCTGCTGCAATGTACAAACTATATTTTACGTCGGTTCACATTTTTTTAATTATTTTAAATTCATATATGCATACGCTTACACTATAAAAAAAATACTTTAAATGTAAATGTAACCTTAATTTCGCATACATGATATATACTACATAATTTGAAATAAATCCTAAGTGACATTTTTTGAAAAATATAAACAAATCATAACTATGAAATGGGTGATATTATATTTTTAGTCCCATAAAATAGGGGTTTAAAATTTTTAATTCTGCACTTTACGGGATTTTTTAAAATGATCCAAAATTGAAAAAGGATCGACACATTTAATTTTATATTTTATGAAATTTTCAAAATGATCCAAATTAAGATAACCAGATAAAATATTTTTCTAGTCCAATAAAATAAGGGAAAAATGCGTGCCATCCCCGTATGATAGGAAATGAGTAAAATACCCACTCTGTATTAAAAAAATATCAAATTATCCCCTTGTGTCTTTAAGAATAAATTAATTTACCCCTGATTCTGAAAGTAATTTACACCCGTTTTAGGTGTGATTTTAATTGATCTTTACGAATAAAATATTATTTTATATCTAAATATAATATATAATAATAATATTATATGTAATATTTATAATAATATATATTTTTATTTTTAATAGTAAAAAAAAATGAAAAACACCAAACCCCCTCCCCCACCCTTTCTTCCCAAGTCCCCTTTAGTATAATGTAGACCATTGATTTTGTTAATTCAATTTAAACCTCAGATTCAGACAGATCCAATAGCTATTAATAAGGATTTAAGTGTAAGTTTATAATTAAAAACAAAAAAATAAAATATCTAAAAATAATGTATGAATGATACGAAATCGCATGAGAGGCTTATTTGCTTTATTATGAAAAATATAAAAGAATAATTTACTATTTATCTTTTCACATGGGGTAAATCTTCCCGTGCATTCCAACACCTTGATTTGAAGGAGGGAAAAAAAAGAGGATGACTAGACTTTTCAGTCTTGACAGCTCCTCCAACAAAATACTAATATATTATCCTCTCTTTTTTTCTAATTTTAAAAATTAAATTTAATAGATTATAAAAACTTCAATAAAAAATTGAATTCTTAAACAATACTTATTTCATCAACATTCTTCCACACATTATTCAATCTATTAAGTCCAATTTATATATATTAATTGTATTTCCCCACTGAAAATTAATTTTTCTAAAAATCAATCCAACACAATCCTTTAATTTTTTTTTTAAAAAGAAAAGCTCGTTGTCTTCCGAATTAATGGTTTTAAAGTTGCTTTTTTAAAAAAAATCAAAGAGGTTTTTATTTAGGAAAGCTTTTTTACACATTATTATTTTTATACGAGTGTATGTTGCATTTAATTTCAAATTCATTAAATCAAGTGCAACAAGTCAATCAACATTGATTCATAATATATCCATGTGAAATAAGGAACAAACACAATTTTACTAAAATTCGAAGTCATGGTAATCAAACGTACAACGTCTAATGACTATACTACTGTACTATTGTATTGTTGGATCTATTAGTTACATTAATCCAAATATTCCTAATCTTAATTTTCTCAATCATGGTGTGTAATTTTCTTGCAACACCGTTCATGCACTAAGAAACTCTTCCAAGTCTTACAGGCTCTAAATCAGACCTGAACTGGAAAACATCACGTGCATGTCTCAACTTATGATCCAACTCCACCCTGCTCAAACTATCACGCTCCCCAAATTTATAGAACACCACTTCTTGAAACCCCTTCAAGAACGCAATTCCAGCATTGTAGAATCCAGCAAGAGAAGGATACTGCACATGCTTCTCAAGATTTCAGTATCGATCACGATCACCTCCTTCTCCTCCCTGATCCACTCCATCATCCCATTCGTCCGGCTGTCTCGCGTCGGCCATAGCGCCATCCTTCCCTCTTCCATCAAGAAAGTGAGCCCGAGCCTCCCTTTGTACTCCACCAGCCGCTTGCACTCGTAGAGATCACTCTTCTGCACTACTTTTTCTGGTAGAGACAACTTGTAGAGGAGCTCGTTGGCTTCATGGAAGGCGATTACATTATCTTTGTTCGTTAGCCAGTAGACAACGTTGTTGGCAGTGACAGAGTCGATTATTAGCTCCGTGTATCAAACCGTTATGCTTTCTACTTCTGTCCATCTCCAAGCTTTTGAATCAAATATCTCGCATCTGTATGTGTAGTACTCCTTAAATGATCTATAGGGAAAAAGAAAAAACGTTATAAAAAAGATACAAGATTCACGTATTCAATATTCGATTAGAGAGACAAGAAAGAGAGTGGTTGCTTACTCTTCAGTGCATCGCGATAACCTGACAATTTTGTATCGAAAAGGATCCAATTTCAAAACCATCACGGCTACAGAAACAGTTTCGTAACGAAGTTTTGGATTAGGCAAAGACTGCCATTATTGAGTAGTGGGCTTGCAGACGTAGTAACGGTAGTTCTTTCCGCTTCGTCTCACACAGCACAAGATCCCATGATTGCATGATGCCAGGATCTTCATGTCATCAGGGAATCTTGCAATGGAAACATTGAACGAGGTGGAGCTATCAATGGCTGCAAACATGGAGAACTTATTATCTATCATGTCCTGTATGAAGAAACCTGACAACATTCTTGATCTACGACAGAACAGAGGCAAGAAACTCAACTCGTAGATCATCTCTTCCCATCTCTTGCAAACTAATTTGCATGTGTCCAAGGTTTTCAACGATTTCAATCGGGTTAGAATGTCAAATACTATGTCGTCAGAAAGAGTATATTCTTGAGAGCCCATGTCTGCAATTTCTGAGTTTTTGTAAGAATGGAATGGGGAGAGAGATGTGTGAAGTGATGAAAAGAGAAGAATTAGGGAGTTTATATATATAGGGTTCGGTATGTATTATGTATTTGTAGTAGAATGAGACTTGAAGTTCAAGTAGGGGAAAAGTAAAATATAAATGGGAAGTTTGAGTTAGGAAAGGACTTCCAAGAAGGAATTTAATCCTAGTTCTGATTTGACATTGACATGGATATATCAAAACATATAAGGTAATTACATGACTACTTGGTCATGTATGTATATGTGTACTTATAACATATCACGTGTCAATAAAATTTTAAATATAAATTTATTGAAAAAATAATTGAATTTTTGTTAGACTATAAATCACAACGATTTTAAAATCGTAATAAATTAAAACTTAACCACTACCAAACAAAATTAATGCGAAAATTAAAATTTTATCATGATTAATATAATATTTGATATATATAATTATTGACAATTGTAAAGTCGTAATTAATTTATGTTTACAACTAGAGCAATAAATGGTAATATTTGCGCCCCTGGTGTTAACATGCGTCATCAAAATTGTTATTCGCTCTGCTATCCCAAATCTCCCAATCTTGTATCATCAATTAATCAATTAATATTAGATACGTGTATATATATATATATATATATTGTATAATGCAATGCCCCACCCCGCACTCCTCACCCCCCCCCCCCGCGCCCCCCCCCCCCCCCCCCCCTCGCTCTCCCCTCGTCATCGGCGTCACCTTCCTCTGTCCAGCTCCACCTCTCTCTATATATACACATTTATAATTTTAATTAATAAAAATATATCATAAAAATATTTTTTATTAAATTTTATGTAATTTATATATATTATAAATATATGCTTTTAATCAAGACCGTTAATCAAATTTAGTATAATTTAGACCATTGATCTTGTTAATTCAATTTAAGCCTTAGATTCAAACAGATCCAACAGCTATTAATAAGGATGTAAATGTAAGTTTATAATTAAAAATAAAAAAAATAAAATATCTAAAAATAACGCATGAATGACACGAAATCACGTGGGGGGCTTATTTGCTTTATTATGAAAAACATAAGGGGGTAATTTACTATTTATCTTTTCACAGGGAGGTAATTTGCATTTAACCCCATAAAATAAGGACATAATTTGTTTTGGTACCATAATTATGACACGTGTCGCTTTTAGTCCCATAAAATTCATAATCACGTATTTTTAGTCTCAAACGATAGTTAATTTGATAGATTTTTTTTCACAGAATTATTTTTTCTCATTTCATATATCACATAAGAATAAATTGTATTTAACCTTTTTAAAATAATATTTCTTGTGTAACAAAACTTGTGTGTATGCTTTTGTTTTCCCCTTAAAAATTTCATTCCTACCTTTTTTCTCCAAGTGATTTTATGATCTAAACTATAAAGAAAGCGTGACGGAAAATAAACCCTATTACAATAGGGAATTTGCCTTTACGTAATCCTAAAATTCAAAATTAAAAGTTGTGCATGAATTTAATTCTTTTCAGATTTTTAGTTTATTAGATCTTATGTATATTTATATAATCACATCAATTAAAAGTGTACATCTACATCTTCAATGACTTTTAGTTTCTAGCTTCAAACAAAAAGTTACATAAAATACAAGACGAAAATATAAAATTAGTCTTACAGTTCTGAGTCATTTCGAACTTAATTCTATAATTTATAAAATTTTATATGTAACCCCATATAAAAATTATAAAAAAAAAGGCCAAAATGTTGTCAAGAAAAAAAAAAATCCTCCTACTAACAGATGTTGAAACTAACAATTAATCTTTTATTGACCCACATGCACGTTACTTTCATGTAGGTTTGCCACCGTTAGTTTAATGTTTGTTAGTATTTTGGACCATTTGGATGTACCTTTCTTCATAATTGGACCACTTCTCATTTTCCTCCTTTTCAGCATTGGCTCATCAGCTTCAAGTCTTCTTAATTTGGAAGGGCTGCCCACTCTCTTCACAGCCCTTGGTGGCACTGATGGATTGATTGCACTCTTCTTCTACTCTTCACTTCCGTTGATTGGCAATATGCTATGTTGATAGGCTTTCAAATATGTTTGCACCCTGTAACATTGGTTTGTGTATTTTTTAAATTCCTCTCCTTGATAGAAAACGACACTTATAACATGTTTGTAAGGTATCCCACTCAAATTTCATTTTCTACAACTACATGTCCCATTCTCAAGGTCAACACTATATTGTGTTCCATCAAAACAGGAGACTTGATAATGCTTATCATCAAACTTAATGGGTATGCAATCACTAAGTTTTTCATTGGTCTTTTCAATAATCTTTTGAATTTTAGGATACAATGTCCATTTTCATCTTTTCAAAGCCCTGTCTCTATGTACTTGCAGTCTTTTTATTAAATATTCCATTAGATATTGCCAAGATTGGTTTGTCCCTTGCTTTTATAATGTTGTTGTTGGGGCATTCACATGTATTATTTAACAGAATATCACAATTAAGATAAGTGTAAAAGTGGAATCTGCTCCATTCTTTTAAATATTTGGCATTAAACCATGCATAAGCCCCTTCATCCAACATTCCAACTCATTCAATTCTTGCATCATTTGATTAAATCGATTAACTGTTGTCGCCTTGAGAGCTTTCCATAACCAATTTTTAAAGGCCAAACCTCTAATACCATAAATTTTAAAATTTGAGTGAAGGTGCCTAACACAAAAACTATGTTCTGCATTAGGAAACAATTCTTGCAAAGCACCGACAAATCCCTTCCATTCATCTGATATGAAGGTGTACTTATAATTTTTTTTTAATGTGCAAATTCATTTTCAACAAAGTTAAAAATCAATCCCAAAATTGGTCAATAATTCAATTTCAAATCAAAGTCCATAAAAAAATAGGGTTTACCTATTTTTAAAATAATAAATTTCCAATAAATCCATCCAAAATTTGGGCCTTTTATGCATTTTAATGAATTGATATATCCAAGATAAAATAAAAAATTGTTCTTTTACTTTGAAGTAACTCATTCGATCGGTGCATATTTAATTATAACCGATTAGGAAATTGGTCCATAAAAAAGCCCATGATATTTGAACCAATAAGGATGAGCTACAAACCGAAGCCCTAGCTTATAGCTATATAAGCAAGTCCGAAACTATCTACCACACTGAAGGTTTGCAATTGCGTGATTCCACGTTTTTTTTTGTATCAAACTCTCAAAACCTTGATATCATATTTTAAGATAGCGTGCGTTTGCTCCTAGAAGTCGGGAGGAGATTACACATTTACATCCAAAATAAATTTTCACGCCGTAAATCAAAATTTAGTAAAGAAAATCATGGGACAATCTTCATTTGAGCAGAGATTGTAACCTTTCAATTTAAACTTCGAGAAAATTTATTTGTCAATATTTTTTTATCTCTTAACTATTTTTTCCAAACTCAAAATTTGTGTTAACACAAATATTCGATTATAATTATCTTTTTGATCCTATAATTAAAACTCCTCTTATATTTATAGTCCTAAACTTCACACATTTGATCTTGAGAGCCACATATTCGGCCTTCACATATTGCCCCTCTTATTAATATATAATTTTTCGCCAATTTTCTTCTCATAATTTTAGTGAGAAAAGATAAGCAAATTATCGAAAAAACTACTATCGTCTATCGTTGGCAAATTTTTTATTTATTTCTGAATAATTTTTAGAATAATACAAAATACTCATTTCGATGAATCTTTTTGTTAATAACAAATATTTTTGTTCTTATTTGATGAATATTGTTACTAATAAAATTTTTAAATTTTTTATATATTTAAATTATTTTAGTATAATATTAACTTTGTTTATTTTTTAATTTATGTCTGATTATTCTTATGTAATTTTATTAATTATTACAAATATTTTATTGTGTGGCTGCCACGTGGACAGGCACATGTAGTTGTGAATAAGTTATGTAGGTTGAAGATTTGTTTCTTAGCACATAGGATCTCTATGTCACATGAATTTAGGTAGCACCAAACTAGTCCCCACATTCTTAATTAGTAATTCTCTGTCACAAATATATAATAAAAATAGAGAAAAAATAGTCCCTTTAAATTTGGATAAATTACAACCGTCTTTTCTGATATTCGGCATAATTATAAATATCTTCTCATTTTTTAAAAAATTAAAAATATTCCCCTGATTTTAATATCCGTCTAACAACGATCCCATTCCACTAGGTTTCCGTCCAATTTTTGTGATAAACTGACTAAAATGCCTTTTAAAATTATAAATTACAATTTTATATATACCCTCAATTTTTTTTCACATTTTTTTTTTCAAATACTCTGTTTATTCTTTTAAAAAATTCAACAAGAATAAAATTATAATGTTCACTTCACCGTTTAGGGGTTACATAACTGTATTTTATTTGAGAGAAATATTTATAATTTTTCAAACAACGAGAGGATACTTGTAATTATACCAAACCTTATGAAGGCAGTTGTTTACCCTTAAATCTTTATTAGGATGAAGACGGTAATAAAACCAATCTTTATTAAAAAAATATTTATTTATTCGAAACTCTTAGGAGGTTGACCTTTCTTTTTGTTTAGATATAAAAGGTTAGATGACTTCCACTTATAAATTGCTTATACAGATATTTACAAAGTGTTAGTAAAAAAAGTCACTGCATAAGTAGAAAGAATTAAACTTGCAATTATTTAATAGAAAATGATCCGTTCTTACCAATTGAATTGACAATCGTCGCGTCATTTATTTATAGTAGAATGCAATGTGGTGTTTCATGTTTGTACAACAGGATAAATGTATTTTTTTATCATCGAATATAGACATTAATGCGATTTTGAATCTACAACAATTTAAGGTTGTAATTTTAATTTTCAATTATTAATTTTTTTGACATTTTTGGTCCTTCCGTTACTTTTCTATTAAATTTAACGGAAATTTTATTTAAAGCGAAAAAATTGCTTTATTTTCTCCTTTTTTATAGTGCTTTCGAGTTATAATCTAATGCACATTCTTTTTCTATTTTTCTTCAAACTTCAAATGAGAATAAATAAAAGAATAAAAAAATAATAAGCAACAATTTTTTTAAAAGTTATCGACAAATTTTCTATTATTGACAATATTTTGTTAAGATTATTTAAAAATTTTTGTTGTTTAAATTTATTTCTTTTGGTTTATTCTCTTTTGAAAATTGAAGAAAAATAGAAAGAATAAGCGTATTGGATTACAATTTAAAAAACACAACAAAATGGAAAGAAAATAGCGATTTTTTTCACTTTAAATGAAAAATCCGTTAAGTTTAACGAAAAAGTTAATGGAAGGACAAAAAATGCCAAAAAAAAATTAAAGTTTGATGACTATTACAACTTTGATTATTTGAGAACTGATATCGCATTACTGATTATATTTGAGAAAAAAGAAAGATTTATCCCGAAATAAACACAAGAGTGTAGCGTTATTTTTTTCTTTTGATTTGTAACAGGAAAATTGCAATGAGTAGTGATCATTTGTTAAAAAAGTGGGTAGTGTTTATGGAGAAAAGTTATCTGATTATCTTACCAAAATTAGCAACGAATTTCAAATATTTGGACTTGGGAAACGGCAGAATCTCTTCAAGACTCCAGAAAGATTTTTATTTTTATCATCATGCCTATAAAGTAACAGCACACAGATTCACAGTTCTTACAAAAGTGTCGCCCTTTACAGACAAAACTAGTTTCTTCTCTCTCTTGATATCGCCACTCTCTCTATCTTCAATCCCCTCATCTTCTACTTCTCATCGTGAACTCTGGCAAGCGTTTCTTGGGCTTTTTTTGATTCCGATATTGGCAAGGACTCAAGATTTTGATCCGTTTGTGCTGCCTTTCTAGATCAAGATTCAAGAAATTTGTTCGGTTGATCGACTGGGCGAGTAAGTAGGCAACTTCTTGAACCCTTTGTAGATAACTTTTTGCCATTCTTGAAAATTCTTGCATTGTTTTTGTGGGCTGATGATAAATTATTGTAATATGCTTCTTTCTTGAATTTTCTTTTTCTTGAGTTTTGATTGTGATGGATTGGTGATTTTCTTGATGTTTTACTACTGTTGATGGTTGGCTTTGATTCTTTCAAGGTATGCCAAGATTGATTTCCTTGTTTCACTTACTGTTTGATACTGGCTCTGAGGAGTTTCTGCTTTCCGCATATGAATTCATTGTCTTCTTGGATGTTCTAGTTGAAATTTTAGCTTGAATGGTTTTCTTTTTCCTGACATTATCTGCTTGTTTGATGCAAGTTAGAGATGGGTATATACCTCAGTACTCCTAAAACAGAGAAATTTTCCGAAGATGGAGAAAACGATAGGCTGAGATTTGGTCTGTCGTCCATGCAAGGATGGCGTGCTACAATGGAAGATGCTGTAAGTAGTCAATCGCTTTTGATCTTCAGGATGCCTAATAATGAATTGGTAGTATGTGCGTTTTTGTATACAAGTGGATCACTTCCTTATTATGTGTGCAACACCGACTTAGTGCATATAAAGAATGCACTTGCAAGAAACAAAATATAGTTTTGGTGCTACTGGCAATTTTAATTTTACATGTTGCTGTTGTTTGCTTTTTCGTTGATGAAAATATGATCCGCTTAACTTGAATTGAGTTAGTTCAATACGGGGATTCCATTTTTCTATGAAGGCTCAGTGCGCTACACATTCTACAAGGAAATATACTTCCTGAATCGATGATAAAGTAATATATTTATTTTCACTTATGCAAAGATGTTTTTGGTTAATGCTGTACTATGGTGAAATACATATTTCTGTTCTTTGTTGTCAGCTTATTTTTATGTGATTGGTGTCAGTATAGGTGGATTTTATCATTGATGATTAACTAATCATGTCTTGCCCTTGTGGATGTAATGTTTTGTTACTAAAATCAGGCTAGTTATCACTAAATATGACCTTGTTATTCTTTTTTTAGCATGCTGCAATTCCCAATTTGGATAATTCCACCTCATTCTTTGGTGTTTATGACGGCCATGGAGGTATGTTCATTTGATCCACCTGCTGGTAATTTACATAACCACTTTCCATGTAGAATTAAGATCATGCATGAAGTTGCATCTACAATGTGGGCCATCTTCTGGTGTCGTAATTCAAAATCTATTTATGATTAGATTCTTTGAACTTTTTGCTGGTAGTCAATTCTCTTACATTTTCTTATAGCTTTTTGCTGCATGTTTATGATGTTTTTCCCTTTTTGTTATTTTGAATTCTTTTTTGCTCTATTGGTTGGCATGTTCTACGCTCATTTATTTTCCTCCTTGGACTTTCGGATGTTTTCTAATAATGTTGCTTTATTTAAGTTCTTTTGTGTCTTTAGTGATGATCCTTCGGGAAAAAGGAGCATCCTTCTTACGCAGCATTTAGCATACAAGTACACAATGTTCGTTCTGGAAAACCATCTTGTGTTTATGATGAAAGTTCGAGGAGGAATAGAATAGGAATGATAATAATACATAATAATTCATTTATATCGGAACGTTTATAATAATTTATATTGAGTAGGGTTTTGGCTACTAGTTTAATTCCATTAGAATTGTTCATTGTAAGCCTATAAATACATGGGCTAAACTCATTATCCAATATATTTTGATTATTGAATAAATATTTTCTCTTGAAATCTTCAGATTTAGTATAGTTAGTTTTAGTTTAATTATCCTATATCAATTGGCACTAGAACCAAATTCCGGTTGAAAGTCGCTTCCGCATCAGTTAATTTTCCAATCATTCGGAATTTTTGAAGATGTCGGTGCCTCCACCACGCGTCATCAACACCAAGAAGTTCGCACAACCGACCGTTGTTAAACCACAACCACTCAATCGTCATGTGGGCATCAATAGCATAATGCTTACAATCTTTGCCAATTTGAGTGTCCCGTGTCCTTTGGTAATGATATTCTTTGGTCAGATTTGTTGCAACAATCCCTTCACCCGTTCAATTTTTGAGCTCACTTTCTTGGGTACTCATTATTTCCTGTTCCAATTGATTTATGATTCTCTTGTTTTGGTGATTGAGTAACTTTGCTCTCATGACTCGTTATGATCTTTTCCAACTTCAGTTATCCCCTTCTTGTTTGAGAACCAGATTTACTTTTTATACTAAAAGTTGGTAAAATTATAACTGATGATTTTAGTCGCATAATTGCTGTGACTCGGTCTGCTCTATCATAGCTTGCACTTTTCCCTCTACCATATCCTAATTTTTGTTAGATCACATTTGGTACAAAGAGTTTTCAAGTTAGTGAACATTGCTATGTACCTATTCCGTTAGACTTTTTCAAGTCATGTTTGTGTGACATGTTACCAATTAAGTCTGCGAATGTTTTGCTATGGCATCCTTGGACATCTACTGGTCATGCTCGATATTCCACACTGGATAATACTATATTTTTCACCATAACGGTCGATCTTTCCTATTGCACCCTGCTACACACGACTACAATAGGAATCGTACAGGGTATAAGTGTTCTTCCCTACCATGGTTATTCAAATTGTCCACTATTGACGCCAAAATGACCATAAGAACAAGTGTCGTGCACATATTGTTCCTTTATTAGAGTTTTTCCAAAATCGGTGTAGACCTAAAGAGATTGTCCCTAATTTTGATCTTCCACCACTAACTCTCGATGTTAAGTATCCTTTCATAGAAGCTAGTGTTGACTAAGATGTTGATCAAGTTCCTATCACTGTTGTTGATATACCTATTGCTCATGATCTTTCCATCACTTCTCCAGTCTCCACGATTCTTGTTTCTATTGTCAAAACCACAATTTTTTTTTTATTCTAGACTGAAACATTCTTATTTAATATATACCATTAAATTTGAATATTATATTGATGTCTTATATGGAGGATCTAATGGTTTATCAGACTCTTCCAAGTCTTCTTTGGTTTTTGTCTCTGATGACATACGTGCTCGAGTTACATTCTTGATGGATTTATAGTATTAAGTGTTACACAAATATTACTCATTCTTATACACTTACTCGTTCTCGTTGGTGCTGATTGTTATGCACCCTTTGTGCTACTTCTCGGCCTCGTCGCTGACATCTTTCAATATCAGCTACATAATCACTTTTCGGGGGGAAGTTTTATCAGCGAGGCATAAATGATGGGGACAGAGAAGGAATAGGATAATAATAATAAAAATAACAATAAATAATATATATTTAGATAGGGATATTTATAGTAGTTTATATGGATTAGGATTTTATTTCCTAATTTAATTCTATTAGGATTCTTCATTGTAAGCCTAAAACTCATTATTCTTACCTTTTGATTATTGAATAAATATTTTCTATAGAAATCTTTAGATCTAGTATAGTTAGTCCTACATCAATTTACTTTGGTAATGTAAGTTCATAACAACTCAATATTAGCTGTTGATTTGATCATCACAGGTAAGGTGGTTGCCAAATTCTGTGCTAAGTACCTTCATCAGCAAGTGCTGAAGCATGAAGCATATTTAGCTGGTGATATAGGGACTTCTGTTCAGAAAGCCTTTTTCAGGTGATTCGCTGAACTCTGAATACTGAATAACTTCTTTCCATGATCTTTGATATTTTTGTTAGCGCTGACTCTCAAAGGGCTAGCTAGTGAAGTTGTACAATCCTGGCTTCATTCAGAATTTTTGTTCATTTTACTAGATTAGTTGAAGGTTTCGGTTCCGGTGGAAGTTCTTTTACCAGCGATTCAAAGAGCCTCAACCAAGATCGACCAGTTGCAGCAGTATTCATAACATTAATTTATTTGAGAAGATGATACATAAGACCAAGTTCTGAATCTATATGGAAAATGAAAAGAAACGTTCTCTATAATTGTGTTAGGGTTGATGGATTTGAAAATAGGGATTTCAAATCCCTGATAATAATTTTTTTGGATTTGTTTGGATAATTTGATATTATAAAGGATTTCAAATTCTTCAACTTTTTCATTTTGAACTATGTTTTTTGAAATATTGATATCATTTCAAATTCTTTTGATATTGGGCCATTTGAAATCCGTGCCTTATATCCTTCTATCAAATTCAATTCCTTCCAAATCCAAATTTAGCCGTAAGTATTTTAAAGAGATACTTTGTTTAAAGCATATTTTGGAACTGAGGTTATGAAAAACTATTGAAAGGCTTATTTATCTTAAAGTTTCAGTATGTTGTTAATGCAGGATGGATGAGATGATGCGTGGGCAGAGAGGCTGGAGGGAGTTAGCTGTTCTGGGAGATAAACTAAACAAGTTTAGTGGCATGATAGAGGGTCTGATATGGTCTCCAAGAGGTGGTGACAAAAATGACCAAGTTGACGACTGGGCATCTGAGGAGGTGTTTAATCTGATTAATAGGATGCCTCAGCCTCCGTTGTTCTCATTTTCAACTTAAACATTGACTTAATGTTGCTTTGTACAGGGACCGCATTCTGATTTTTCCGGACCGACTTCCGGTAGTACTGCTTGTGTTGCAATTATTAGGGAGAACCAACTTGTCGTTGCAAATGCTGGCGATTCTCGCTGTGTGATTTCTAGGAACGGTCAGGTAACAGTAAACATGATCGGAATTTATATGTCTCATGTAACTGAAATTTTGTTTTCGTGCTCTGTGGTTTTCTGAAATTTTTGTTGTGCAGAATACATGTATAACAGATAATCTTTTGTTTTCCGCTTTGATGTTCTTACAAGAATGATCGTTTTGGCTGGTTCTTTCTTACTCAGGCATACAATCTTTCAAGAGACCATAAACCTGATCTTGAGGTTGAGAGGGACAGAATTCTAAAAGCAGGTGGATTTATCCATGCAGGTCGTGTCAACGGCAGTTTGAATCTTGCAAGAGCTATAGGTGCTGGTCATTTTTCTTGTGCACTGTTTTTATAATTTCAGTTTCACAGTTACGGGAGTTGGCTGTTTGGTTTGATCCTTGCGCTGCACCATAAAGCTCAATCCGAGACTTTGTAAAGTAATTCAGTCGATAAATTCACTTTTCAATGTAAACCTGATGAATGAGTTAGCTAGATACTGTTTGGAAATCTAATGAACTGTTTTTGCAGTAATTTAGACAATTCTTAATGGGGACAGAGTATGACTGACCACGTTTGGTGTGCTACAGGTGATATGGAATTCAAGCAGAACAAGTTTTTGCCTGCCGAGAAGCAAATTGTTACTGCTGATCCAGATATCAATATTGTACGTACTTCTTACTTTGTACAGTAACAGGTTTCAGTGTTTTTCTGAAGCTCCCAATAGGCTTGGTTGTTTTAACTGAAAGCGTTTTACTCAATTTTTTAATATGTTATAGAATGAGAAGAAATATGAATTCTCGTTTGTTGTAATGCTTCTGATTTCATTAATTTCTTAAACCAGGTCGAACTTTGCGATGACGATGAGTTTGTCGTGCTTGCCTGTGATGGCATTTGGTATGGAGCCGATGTTTTTTTTTTTTTTTGGTTTAATCTGCATAACTTATTTTAACAGAGCACCCTTTATTTATGCCAAAAAGAAATTTTGGCTTCCTAGTAATATACTTGGAACTTGTCGTGCTTGCCTGTGATGGCATTTGGTATGGAGCCGATGTTTTTTTTTTTTTTTTGGTTTAATCTGCATAACTTATTTTAACAGAGCACCCTTTATTTATGCCAAAAAGAAATTTTGGCTTCCTAGTAATATACTTGGAACTATTGATGTCCCTCCAATCTCTCGACTCTGTTCTTTCTCATTTTTAACCGGCATAGGTGTAGTTCTGATGCACACATTGGAAAATTTAAAGTTAATCACCCACATTCAGTTTCTCCATGACAACTTTTTCCTATTCTGTTCAGTGAGCTCTCAGAGCTTCTGCTGGTGCAATATATATTTGGGATACTGTACATTTAAAATAGTTGCAGCAGTTCAGTTATTCAGGATTTATTTGTTGTTATTTGAATACAATGTGAAGTACAATATTCGTTGATTTTTCCGTAAAAGCACGTCGTCAGAATTATTGAACTTTAATGGAAGATAAGTCATTCTAGAATATTCCATATGATATATTTCTCCAGCTTATGTATGGCTTATTTCGTCGGAGCTCTAGAGTTGCAACTCTATGCATAATTGTTGTCGTTCTAATGTCGGATTCCGTGTAGTAGTATATGTAGATAAGAGGATTTTTACAGTCATATGCATGGCTAATAAGGTTCCTCTGTTGTATTCTTCTCAGGGATTGCATGTCAAGCCAACAACTAGTAGATTTTATACGCGAGCAGCTGAAATCTGTAAGTCCTTCGGACTGCATTGAATAAATTCATGTCATTGAAGGTCCCTTTGTTACCTTATAAATCAAGCCGCATCGAACTAGAATCTCCGTGGTGTCTTACTATTATAAGGAGATTGCATGACACATTTTGAAGCGTGTGCAGAAAACAAGAATGAAAATTAAACACAAGATACAAAAGTTTTACATTCGGAAAATGCTCCTACGTACATTCACGTCTACACAAGTTCTCTTTTTAGGACATGTCTTTTGTAACTGATGATTATTACAATTGGCAGCTACTCATCAGCTATTTATATTAAGGTATAAGATACGTGTAAAATGTTACAGAAATTTATCCCGTACAACTTCAGCAATAAGATACGTTATTTGGCGAACATGTAACGTTGAGTCAAACTTCACGATCCAACAATTACTTCAATGTATCGCTTTCTTATTACCCTGACCGTATATGCACTGTCGCTCATCTAATATTGATCCTCATTACGTTGCGCGCTATGTTTTTCTCATGCAGGAAAGTAAGCTGTCATTGGTATGTGAAAAAGTACTTGACAGGTGCCTGGCACCTTCGACTGCCGGAGGCGAGGGTTGCGACAACATGACCATGATTTTGGTGCAATTCAAGAAACCTATCCAGTCAGGTGCAACTTCAGGCGACAAACCATCTACTTCTGAGGAAGCGCAAGTTGAGTCGGAGCCTGCGGAGACCGAACAACCGTAATCTGCTGCAGAGTTGTTCATAACATTTGAACCTTATTTGGGGCCGTGTTCAGATGTTTCGATCTTTACATGTATGTATAATTTTGTTGATGCTGCAACAGTCGACAAAAACTCTTAAAAGGTTTGCTTTGGGCTCTTCTTCCCTTTATACTTTGATGAATGTAGCATTGTCATTGTACAGATAATTCAACTCTGTTAAATATCAATCATTAGCAACTAACATTCCTTACTGAAAACTATAATTACTATAATATTGGTCAACTTTAAGGTTATATTTTGTTTCTTATGTACATATTGGATGTAAATTTTGGAAGGGAAGTTTTTGTTATTCCAGAGGGAAAGAATACTATAATTACTAGTTATTCCTTTTTGTTCATTAAAATGAAGGGTAAATTAGGACGAGTTTCTTTAAGATTTGATATAATTATGAATATTTTTTCATGTTAAATAAATTATGCAATTCTTGGTTGGGCGGCTTGAATTGTCAATTTTGTTATTACTATATATTTTTTCTTTTTTTAAATATTTTTTTTGAAATTGTAAAAAAACCTTAAAGATGATTTTCTTTGTTCACTTATACTGTTGTACCCATTTGAGAGTGACAACGATACTTTAACTGCAGGACTGAACTCTTCAATCTAATTGTGGATTTATTCTCCTGTCAATCTTGGTCGTGCAATCTTCCTTTTTATTCGATTCTTAGTGAATGCTTTCTTGTTCCTACTGTACGGATTGTCTGGGAAGAGGAACTGTCTGTGGCAGTTAAAGTAGCACGCCTTCATACCGTTTGACAGATAGAATGCACGTGTATCTTTCATACAAACTGGACATCTCATAACACCAGTGACATTCTATCTAGACGCCATCCCATAAGCGGGTAGGCCATTCATGGTCCACATAAATGCGGAGCGTATCGTGAATGTTTCGTTCTTCACATTGCTGTGCATTAGTACACTCATATTCCACAAATTCTACAACTCCTCGATTAGCGGCTACAGGTAAACATCGATGAGACGTTTCAGATTGGAAGGAGGGGGGATCCATCGTCAGAAACATATACTCAAAACTCATGCACATTCCCAATGGGAGATTATACGGTATAAAGTATAATGGGCCAACATGAGCACAAACGATCGTACTGCACGTACGGTGCGAACCCGTTTGTGCACAAACTCAGTCTAACATTACGAGGCTTTGCTGTAAAACCAGGATATGTCTGTCAAAATGCCTCCATGCCTTTGTATCACACGGATGACACATGGATCCTTCTTTCATCTGATAGTTGGCATGCCACTTCATTTGTTTGACAGTCACTTTTGAAGCTTACAGCCTCTGCAGGCGAGGGGTAACCTATGAGTACCTAAAAATGACATATGTGGTCTTTTTGCTGTTAGGTTTCCGCTCCTTGGTTGGCTTGTACCTAGCTTTTTCACAAACCTTATAGTAATCCAGATCAATGTTGTCTTTCCAATACAACATGCAACTATTCTTACATGCATCAATTTTCTCAACATGTAAACCCATGTCTCTTATCAACTTTTTCGTACTATAGTAATCCATGGGAAAGGTGTGATCGTGGAGCAATATATGATCAGCCCACTGGGATATTCGATATATACTGAGAAATATGACACTTGGCCTTGATATTCACTAACTCAGCAATAGATGCTAATTGAGATTGAGTGCAACCATTCCACAATGCTGTTCGGCAACATACAACACATCGTGAAATCGATCTGTCAGTCTAGGCACATAATCATGGCCCCCTAACGTAATATGAACTAGGACCACATCAGTAGGACACGACCTCGTACCATTATCAGGCACACCATGCTGGTTATAATTAGAAGACCAAAAAACCGATTTGGTGGCATAAAAAATCATCCTCTGTGCTGCATTACCACAGTGCATATTGGTACCCTCCTTATGAGAAATCGAAGTTTGCTCCTCCTGCAAAGGAGCTGCGGTGACGGTCTCAAAATACTCCTGCACCATCTCAGTGTAACACATTCCGTCTTAAGTAAAACTCATACTTAGGAATAGTTTTTCGCATAATTGCTCAGGTGCTTGCTCAAAATCGTTCTAAATTGTACCTCATTTTGGAATACATTTACTAACTGTAATCTTTTGGACATCAATTGTTTTACATATAGGAACGGTCAACGCAAGTCCATTCTTAATTCTAATAATATGTTCCAAATAGAGTTCCAACTATTTACCATTACTATATTGGAACTATCGTGAGAGCGGACATTGTAACTATTATTTTGGAATATATGATGACATGATTTAACTGCTCCAAAAAAATAACCCATAAAAAATGGGCAGCATGACGTCATCCACCAACTTTTGTTCCTATTGTGTTCCAATTCCCATTCCAATATGGAACGGGCTTTAGAACGGTCGGCTGATCCATGCCAAATCCCGCATTTTTTTGTAGTGCATCTTTTGTCGCTTTTTTCTCCACTGTTTGATCATTTTTCGACACGAGTCTACCACAGTTGGAAAGCCCGTTCGACGAGCATTTTGACACCTAACCCGTCGCCAATCTCTCGTCCGTGATGAGTTATCTTCATTTTTTCTTTTCTGAGTTTTTATAAATATACATATAACTAAATTATATTTTCTATATTATATTTCTAAAATATGTATAATTTAAAAACAAGAAAAACAAGGGTAGTTTGATCATTTAGGGACAAAATATACATACCAATCGCATTTTGGGTGCGTCAGGCAATGGGGTAATATGCACCTTCTTAAATTTTACAGAGGATTTTATGGTATTTTTTCTATTACAGGGGCTTGTTTGAACATTGTGAGTATCATAAGGGTAATATGGATTTTACCTTTGCTATAATTTAGAGATATGGTATTTTTCTCCAGCTTGTGTATGGCTTATTTTTATCGAAGCTCTTGAGTTGCATCTCTATGCATAATTTGAACATATCTGAAAGTTCGTCCATTTTAACGTTGGATGCTGTTGTGTAGTAATATATGTAGACAAGGAACTTTACATTCATATGCATGGCTAATCAATTTCCTCTAGTTTATTCTTCTCAGGGATTGCATGTCAAGCCAACAACTAGTAGATTTTATACGTGAGCTACTGAAATCTATAAGTCCTTCGGCACCGCATTGAATAATTCATGTCATTAAGGTCCCTTAGTTACCTTATAATCAAGCCACATCGAACTAGAATCTTGTTAAGAACTGCAAAATGATATAAACTTGTCTTCTCATTTTCCACCTACAGTTTTTTCAGAACTCAAAAGGTTGTCATTTTGGGTGAATTTTACATGGAATTAAAGCTCTTTGAGTCCAATTTCAAATGATCTAAGTTTCAAGTGTATCGGAAATTTCTGCAGAAAATTATGACCTTTAGAGACCTTCAGGCCATGGAATGCCAAAACAGGAAAAAGATGTTTAGAATTATGGTTTTTGCATTTATTTGTGTATGAATTTTTATGCATATTAATTGATGTTTAGGCCTATAAAAGGGCTTGTAATATGATGATATTCAAGTGAATAGTGAAGCACAATTTAGAGTACGAAAAACCTAAATTTTCCTCCTCTTCTCCTCCTTCAAAGTATTGTACAATTATCCCACCGTAGCATCCAACAGAATCTCCATGGTGTCTTACTATTATAAGGATAATGCATGACAGATTTTGAAACGTGTGCAGAAAACAAGAATATAAATTAAGCACAAGATACAAAAGTTTTACATTCAGAAAATGCTCCTATACATTCACGTCTACACAAGTTCTCGTTTTAGGACATGTCTTTTGTAACTAATGATTATTACAATTGGCAGCTACTCATCAGCTATTTATATTAAGCTATAAGATACATGTAAAATGTTACAGAAATGTATCCCATACAACTTCAGCAATAACATTCGTTATTTGGATAACGTGTAATGTTGAGTCAAACTTTACGATCCAACAATTTCTTCAATGTATCGCTTTCTCGTTACCCTGGCCGTATATGCTCTGTCGCTCATCTAACATTGATCCTCATTAATATTGCTCGCTATATTTTTCTCATGCAGGAAAGTAAGCTGTCATTGGTATGTGAAAAAGTACTCGACAGGTGCCTGGCACCTTCAACCGTCGGAGGCGAGGGCTACAATAATATGACCATGATTTCGGTGCAATTCGAGAAACCTATCCAGTCAGGTGCAACTTCAGATGAGAAACCGTCTTTGTCTGAGGAAGCGCAAGTTGATTCGGAGCCTGCGGAGACCGACGAATCATAATTTGCTGCAGAGTTGTACATAACATTTGAACCTTATTTGGGACTGTGTTAGATGTTTCGATCTGTACATGTATGTATAATTTTGTTGATGCTGCAACAGTGACAAAAACTCTAAAAGGTATGCTTTGGGCTCTTCTTCCCTTTATACTTTGATAAATGTAGCATTGTCATTGTACAGATAATTCAACTCAGTTAAATACCAATCATTAGCAACTAACATTCTTTGACTCAAAACTTGTGAAGTGGTCAACTTTAAGGTAATATTTTGTTTGTTATGTATTTATTGGATGTAAATTCTAGAAGGGGAGTTTTTGTTATTGGAAAAACTCAAGCAATCTCCTTTGATATTGTAAATGAGTAAATTATCTTCTTATAAAAAAAATAGTAATTTACCTCCTCGTATTTTTAAAAATATAGCAATTTACTTCCCCACTATTTTTCAAAATGGAGCAATTTACCTCCTTAAATAGGGATGTAAATTGCTTCATTTTAACGAATACATGGGGTAAATTGATATTATTTTTTTTATAGCGAGGTAATTTGTTTATTCGGGATGTATTTTGAATACTACAATTACCAGTTATCCTTTTTTGTTCGTTAAAAAGAAGGGTAAATTACATCGAGTTTATAAGGTTTGATATAATTATGAATATCTTCTTACTGGGGAATTATCAATATTCTCCATATAGATTAGGAATACGAATTTTACGTACTAATTAGGTCAACCATATTGTCATGCCCCGGATTAGGGGTCACAACGGCTATGCCACCAAGTGCATATCTTCAATAGCATGAAACCCTCATTACTGAACAGTGGATCCAGACTCAATAATACAAATGTTAAGCAATAAAATCACAAAACATTATTTGCAGCAGAAAAAACATAAGTTTAAAGGTTTAACTATAGAATTGATTCCTAACAACTAGATAACACACTACAAAAAATGCGGAATTTGTAACGACTGTGGCCATTCCAATATTCACGGATTTTGTACAAATTTGTAATGGATAAGTTGTGCTGGCGTCATGTCCAAGATAATATAAATTTTGCTAAGTAACAACTGAAACCATTTAAAAGGCTATGTCAGTTCTCACATATTGGAATGACCATTACAACACAGAGGGCATTGCTATTCTCATATGACTTTTTGGCATGAATCTGTAGCTTTGGAATGACCAATTTGAAAAATGAATGGCCGTTACAAGAGCCGAGAATAAAATTGTGAGAAGGTCCATGTTGGTCTTTTGTTACAAAAATCGCGTATATGGACGATTTTTTAAAATATACGTATTACAAAAACCATTCCAAATATGTGCATATAATGGCTACATTTTTTAATGACTATATTTCAACTGCTATATTTGACATTCCACAAGCCGTTACAATGGCCGCTACAAAATAGAATATATATATATATATATTTGTGTTGCAAGTTATTTTCATTTTATTTAATTTGTTGCAGAATTGGTTATTAACCACACACTCTCAATATCTCTCAGATTTTCATGTATATACACTTGATAAGGTAGATTGCTTAATTTTTGGACCTTCAACTGCTGATCATCTCTTGAGTTTGTTGACTAGGTAACAACGATTAGTTTAAGCATTTTGTGTTAATTAATTAATTGTAGTTTACTTATTTTAGTTTTATAATTTTTTGATCTTATATGTTATGTATTCTTAATTAGTGTAATGTAATATTTATAAATTTATAGATCGAATTATATAATTATATATATACGTGTGAATATGTAGTGATATATATATATATATCATCATATTACGACAAAAAAGGAGATGGATGTATCATGAGAACATCTAGGGAAGCACAAGTCTTACACTGGAGTTTGAGGATGGGGTTAATACTTTCATAGAATGGGCCAAGTGCCAGCATGAATATATGGATGGACGCAAAATTAGGTGCCCTTGCCGGAAGTGCAAAACACAAAGTTCAAAACACTCGACGATGTTAGTTATCACTTGTGTATACTAGGGTTTTATGCTAGAATATTATAATTAGACTTCTCATGGCGAGGAGAGTTTGTAGGAGTACTTTGATGCTATGACTGCCCCTCCAGTACTGGAGGAGCAAACCCCAACTGCTCATGAGGAGGATAATTATTCACACTAGGGTGATAAATAACAAATGAATTAGGTGCAGATGATGGTTTTTGGTGTAGCCGGGTCTAGTTATTTTTCTTCTTCTCATGATGGTGTCTCTGAGGAATGTATGAGGTTATGGCCTATTGATGCCGGTCCTAATTCATATTATTATGGCGGTGGCCCCTATGATTATGTGTTAGGGTTGCCAGACCGTTTTTACGATGTAGTGCATGTTGCCGACTAGTCATTGTGGAACGATTGTACCTAATCTCAATTGACATCTGTTGCTGAGTTGGTGGATATCAAGGCAGACGATCGTATTTTTGAGCAACCATATGATCGAATATCCCAGTAGGCTAATAAAATATTGCACCAGGTCACACCCTAACAAGAGATTACTATAGGGCGAAGAAGTTGATAAATGATTTGAGTTTACCCGTTGAGAAGATTGATGCGTGTAAGAATGGCTGCATGATGTACTGGAAGGACGACGTCGATTTGGAGTATTGCTAGTTTTGTGGAGACGCTAGGTACAAGCCGACCTAATACGAGACCCCGCCGTAAGAAGTTCCCATATGCCATCCTTAGGTACCTGCCGCTTACTCCCTGTCTGCAGAGGTTGTATGCTTCTAGAGCAATTGCGGAGCACATGACGTGGCATGTCACACATTAGACAGAGGAGAGCTCCATATGTCATCTTTCCAATGCAGAGGCTTGGAGTTTTGACCGGACGTCTCCCTATTTTGTAGAAGAGCCGCATAATATTTGGTTGGGTCTTTGCACAGACGGTTTTGCGCCGCACAAGCAGTATGATCGTACTTATTCATGTTGGTATGTTATCAGTGCACCGTACAATCTTTCTATGTGCATGAATTCTCAGCACATGTTTCTTACGTTAGTGATCCCTGACCTTTCTAATTCGAAGCATTTGATTAATGTGTACTTGGAACCATTGATCGAAAGCTGCTGCAGTTTTGGAATGTTGGTGTTTGAACATACGATAATGCCATGGATCAAATATTTATTATGCGGGCTGCGTTGATGTGGACTGTGAACGACCTAACCGCCTGTGGAATGGCGTCTGGGTGGAGCACCTCCGGTGTTATGGATTGTCTAGTTTATATGGATAACACACGGTTATTCCATCTACAACATGATAGAAAGGTATGCTACTTTGACTGCCACAAATAGTTTATCCCTGAGGACCATCCCTACCAAAGGAACAAGAAAGCCTTCATAAAGAATCGTGTTGATTATAAGGTTGTATATCCGAGGTGATAGGAGATCAGATCCATGACTGGATTGCAGACATATGTCCTGCAACTGAAATGCCATAGAGACTCCTTCCGACTATTATAGCGACCACAAGTGGAAGAAGAAAAATATCTTCTGGGATCTTCCGTAATGGGCAACACATATGATCCGACACAACCTTGATGTCATTCACATTGAGAAAAATGTGCTTGACAATATATTTAATACCGTGATGGACATAAAGGGAAAGATGAAGGATAATTTGAATGCACGGAAGGATTTGAAAATTATCTGTAATGGCCCGTAGCTTGAGTTAGATGAATGTAAATCGAATCCTATGCCTAAAGAGGTCTATACCCCGATGAAGGAGCAGAAGAGCAGGATATGTGAATAGATTCATGGTTTTAAGTTTACGGATGGCTACACGTCTAACATTGCTCGCTGCGTCGACATGACGGAGTTGAAGATGCATGACATGAAGAGCCACGACTGTCACGTATTCATGCAGAATTGATCCTGGTTGCCTTTTGTAAGATGCTTCCTCAGCATGTATGGATTGCATTAACGGAGGTGAGTCTTTATTCTAAAGCATATGCTCGACTACGCTTGATGTCGCCAAGTTACATGAGTTGGAATATAATGTTGATGTCATCATGTGCAACCGTGAGAAGATATTTCCTCATGCTTTTTTCGACTTAATGGAGCACCTCATTGTTCCCCTGCCATATGAGGATCGCATAGGGGAGCCAGTGCAATACAGGTGGTTGTACCCCTTTGAAAGGTTCCTACGTGACTTCAAGAAAAAGGTGAAGAATAAAGAACATGTTGAGACATCCATTATCGAGGCATACATTGTCGAAGAAATCAGTTTATTTTCGTCACAATACTTTGAGCCAGATGTTCTATCCAAACGAAGTATACCTCATAGAAACGATGATCTCACGAGCAATGAAGATGGAATTCGATGGTCTATTTTCAACTACACTGGCCGAGCTAGTGGTGCCTCAAAGAAGAGATGGCTCAGTGGATTAGAACGTCACATAATTGAGACGTGTATATTGACCAATTATGAATTAGTCACACCATATTATGAGTAAATTGTTATTTCCCAATTTTTCAATTTTAATATAAATGTTAAGTGTGTACATATATACATATATATATATATATATATAGGGTTAAATTCATTTTGACCCCCTGTGATATATCAAAATATCAAAAATTCTCCTATGAAATTTTTAATATAAAAAATCATCCTTGTGTTATGAATAAATAATTACACCGCCCCCTAGTCAGTTTGAACCTATATTTTTAGAAATAATAACTAAAATTAAAATAAAAATTATACCCCCCCACCCACCCACCTGGTGAGGAGGGCGCTCGCGCGCCCTCCTCTTCAGCAGCGGCGCCGGCGGCGAAAAGTGTTTTATTTTTAAAAAAAGATTTATAATTTTTAATTAATTTATTTAAAATTATATTTTATTATATAAATAATTAAATAATAAAGTAATATTTTATTATTAATAAATATATATAATATTTAATTAAATAATTATATAATATTTTATTATTAATAAATATACAATATTATATATATTAGATGTGAGAGAAGGGCAAAAATGTCAAAAAAAAATTTTTTATAGCAAATTTGCAGTCAAGAGCGAGTGTGGCTCAATTTCTGTACGGAGAGGGTTTTTTTAACTTTATTTTATATCACAGGAGGGCTATTCGATACTTTAATTTTCATAGGTTTCTTTTTAACATTCCTATTATCACATGGGGGGTCTCTGGATTTTTCTCTATATATATAATTTAATTGTACTTCCATAGAGATCATTCTTGGATGAACTGTACCAGCACCACTAAACTGATGACCCAATTATTTAATCAACTTATATCGACTGATTTCAAGGATTGGTTCAAATCACGTGTAAGTTTATGCATTTTATTAATAATTGAAATTGTATGTTGTGCTACATATAAGATTGTATAATATATGAACGTACAGGTCTATCACGAGTTGAACTACATGACGACCCGATCAACCCATGTAGTTCAAAAATATAAGATGATAGTTACATCAATGTAATACTAATATTTATGAATATGCAAATTTGTTGCATACTGCGACAATGTATCAATGTCAATTATAATTTTTTCCACATAATAGATTCGTTTCTATAACATTAAATTGTCAAATATGGATCTTTTGTATATTTTAATAAAATAATAATTAATTATTTGGAATACCATTTGTAATGACTTTTTGAACACGGAGGAGCAAAATGACATCGTTTTATTCCTTTGGAATCCAGTTTTTAATGGACTTTTTACACGGCCTCCAATATGATGTTATTTATGGTAATACAAATATCATATGTTGTAACTCTGTTTGTAACGGTGTTATAAATGGCTAAATTATTGTAACCTTTAGGCATGACTACTCATTTATTGTAATACACTTTGTACCAAAAAAAAGATATATAATCGATACTTAGCAGATTTTCTCCATTCCTTGCTAACTCTCTTCTCTCACTCTATCTCCCTCTCCCCCCACGTTGGCCCCAGCCCCTGCTCCTACCCCTACCACCAACCCCTACTCTCAGATAAAAATCTTTTTTAGGTTAAGGTGATCTTTTTCAGATCAAGGTGATCTTTTTCAAATAAAAAAATTCTTCTTACTCTATAAGGTGTTCATTTGCAGATTAAAAATCTTTTTCAGAGTAAAATGATATTTTTCAGATAAAAAATCTTCTTCAGATACTAGCACGACCTCTATTAAAATAATCTTTTTTAAATTTTTAACCTAGTATTTTTCGGACAATAATGCGATCTTGACCTCATAGGGTGATCTCCATGACGATTCTTTTCCGGAGGCTAGCGGGACCTCATGGGACCATCACGCTGTTACATGTTTTGCCAAGAAATGCTTGCAGATGCTGTCCCGATCTTGACCTCATAGGGTGATCTCCATGACGATTCTTTTCCGGAGGCTAGCGGGACCTCATGGGACCATCACGCTGTTACATGTTTTGCCAAGAAATGCTTGCAGATGCTGTCCCACTCGACATATCTTGCCAGGAACTCAACCCTTCTTGGACATTGTGATTCCACCACTCTAATGGAGAGAAAAGAAGACCCGAAATGCTCTTCTGCAGAAGTTGTCGACAATAGTTCAAAGGATGAGTTTCTGGAGTTGCTTCAAACACTTGAACAACGGATGAATTGGGATGGCCAACGCCTTGTCAAATACAAGGGCTTTTGGTTGCTGCAACTGTTGTTCCGACCGATGTTATCCGCTCATAACAACTTCAGAGCCAAAGCCACGGACGTAATACTGTCAACCATGCCTAAATCAGGAACCACCTGGTTGAAAGCCCTCACGTTTTCCATTGCCAATCGCAATGTTTTTCCCATTGATCAAACTCCTCTACTCACTTCCACTCCTCACATGCTTGTGCCTTTCCTAGAGTTCAATGTCTATTGGGGGCAAGAAAATCCTGATCTCGAGAACGTTCCATGTCCGAGAATTTTCGCAACTCACATGCCTTTCGAAATCCTTCCTGATTCCATCCATGAAAGTGACTGTAGAATTATTTACATCTGCAGAAACCCATTGGACCAGTTCGTTTCGCATCGTCATTTCTTGCTTGAAAACAAGATCGAAAAAGAAGCAGATCCTCTTGACATAGACGAGGCTTTCGACATGTTTTGCCAGGGAATTCATCCATGCGGCCCCTTCTGGGATCATATGCTGGGATATTGGAACGCTCATTTGGAGAATCCAAGGAAAGTGTTGTTTCTAAAGTACGAAGACCTGAAAGAGGATATCACGTCTCAGGTAAAGAAGATTGCTGAATTTATGGGGTTCCCTTTTTCACAGGAGGAAGAAGAACAAGGCCTGATAGATCAAATCTCTGGGCTATGCAGCTTTGAAAGTCTCAGCAAATTGGCTGTGAACAAGACAGGTAATATTAATGGTATAGTGAAAAACACTTCTTTCTTCAGGAAGGGACAAGTTGGAGATTGGACCAATCATTTGACACCTGCCATGGTTGAACGCATCAAAAAGCTCATGGATAGCAAGTTCAGAAACTCCGGTTTAATGTTCAAGATCTGAAAAGGGGGGACACAATTTATCCGCACGATGATACGAGAAATGAACAAAAGAAATTCGTATAAAAGAAATATAGCAAAATTTTCTTCTAAGTAATTTGCTTTATTTTAAAAAACAGGCGTTATTTGTTATTTTTTTTTTCTCACAAGGAGTTTTTTTTGCTTATTTCACATATCAGGGAGGTAAATTGCATTTAACGTTAAACAAAAAAAAAGTATGAGCAGGTGAAATAGTTGTTTCTATTTCACCATAAAGACTTCTGTTGGTGTTAGTATCTCTGCTATGGAGATGCATTATTAATGTTGGTAGTGCAAAAACAAGATTTTATTTAAAACAGAATGTTGTTGATATGTCAAAACTACTGTTTCTAGACGAGTAAATTTATAATGATTTTATGTACTATGCTTATGTTATAACTGTTCTTGTATGGCTAATTGTCGTGGTGAATGGTGACCGCTGTATCACGTATGCCAGATTGGAATAGGGGACATACCATTTTCAAATGATCTCACCTACAAGTCAAATTCCTTTTAGTTCAAATTATAGCCAATAATAATTTATTTTTAGTGCAATGACTATAATTTATTTTTTTGTTGTATCTATATAATATATTTAAATTATTTTTTTTAGTTTTATTTTATTAAGCTGATATATTGAGTTATATATTTTATTTTAATTTATAAAATATTTAAAGAGTATAAAATTATTTATTATATACATGCAAAAATGTCATATCACGAAAATAAATATAAAATAAATTTCAAACCTCCTTTTTTTTTCTTTTTATATAAGCGCTTATGTGGCTGAGCAGAAAT
This sequence comes from Sesamum indicum, assembly GCF_000512975.1. Classification (NCBI taxonomy): domain Eukaryota; kingdom Viridiplantae; phylum Streptophyta; class Magnoliopsida; order Lamiales; family Pedaliaceae; genus Sesamum; species Sesamum indicum. The sequence goes on from NC_026145.1 coordinate 1,049,974, forward strand.
AAAAAATATTCAGTAAGTATAAGACCCCCAAAGCTAATATTAATTTTGAATACAACACTACTAATATTAATTTTGAAATTGAGTACTAAGTAGAGATTGGGAAGGAAATTTCATTTTGGGATTTGCTACCTAGGTCGCTTAACTAGGAACAATAAGGCAAAGCTCTGAGCCTTTTGCCAATAGTTGTAATTGCAACCACATCTTCTATTCAAATGCAAAGTTTATATAAATACTTTTTGCCAAACATTACACTAACACCTTAAAAAGTATAGTTATAATTTTTACAAAAAATATAGAATATTTGTATAATTTGACCTAATATCAAGGGTGTCAATATAATTTATCCAATTTCTTCGTAGTAACCCAATAGTACTATATTTAAATGAGTTGCAAATTTTATTGCCCGTACAACGACAACTACCAATATTTTGTTGAAGTGAAGGCGATGAACCATTATTTTTTTTTTAAATAAGTCGATTACAATTATCAATATTAAATATTTATAACTAATAACTAGCAATAACTATAACAAATCGTATATTAATCATCAAGATCATGTAATTATATTTAATCAACACCTATTATTAAAGTAGAATAATATCCCACGTATCGGTGAGATTTGAACCCATGACCTTAGAGTTATGGAGTCTCAACTTCGTCAATTCAGTTAAGTCTGATCTAAGGCAGCTACAAATATTTTGAAGAAAAAATAATTAATTTATAAACAAATATTGAATTGTATATGGATTTCAAGTTTATAGTTTTATTAGTATCTAAATATTGCAGTTTAAGTACATAATTGCAATTTCTGTTGCTAGTGTAAAATTCAATAATACATTAATCCAGATATTCATAATTTAGGGAAAATCTCAATTGTAGTCGTATATGTTAGGTGTCGTTCAATTTTGTTTTCATTTATTATATATAGTCGTAGTAAATATTTATTAACCACAGCAACGCAATGATTGTTGGCCATGGTTTTTGTGAAGGTGGCTAAAACATTTGCCGTGGCTAAAAACCATGACAAATGTTTTGACCATGGCTCTTAGTCATGACAAATAATTTTTTCATGGTGGAAAAATTAGTATTTTGCATCAGTTTTGTTTAACCGTAGTTAATAATAGTCATTTATCATGATTTTTAGCCATAATCATTAATATTTAAACAATGTTAATTTTTTTCTAATGTATGAATTTATGAAAGTTTAATATTAATTTGAAAAACATGTTGGGTTTGATTATGAGCAATGAGAAAAGATAGTTACAGTATATGATTTCTTTGAATGGACAAAATGCTAATTAATTAACCTAAAGATCGAAATTATTAATATTTTGAAAATTAAAAGATTAAAATAAAACTTTCATATATTTGGGGACTGAAAATAAAAAATAATAATAATATATGAGGATCAAAACTATATTTATCCCAAATAATCCTTGCCGATCCGAGCAACTATGCACCTTGACATCATTGGAGGGACAAATGCATTATTGATAAGATTATTTTTATGTTAGGCCACATCCCTGGCATGGTACTTTCGAGTTATTTATTTATTTATTAGTAAAAAAATATTATATTAATATAATTTATAAAAATATTATAATATTAATATATCGAGTCGTGATTTAAAATCATGATTCGACATTAAAAATAATTTTTTTTAATTAAAACCCCCAAGTCGCGATCACAGATCGTGATTTGGTGTCGTGATTTAAGGTCACGACTTGGCCATTTTTTTTTAATTCGTTTAATTAAATTTTGTATAATTTAATTATATATAATTAATTTTTAACAACATATTAAAGTCCAAAAAATTATAATGTTAAAATTGTATTAATTTAAAAATTTACAATTAAGGGTACAAATGTAATAGTGTATTTTTTTTGTACAATTGTAAAAAATACAATGAAGTATACAATTACAAATGCAAAAAATATCCACCCGTTCCACAATTGCGTCTGTGGCGTTGATGCCGAGATCTTCTTATTTCCTCGCCCATATTTTACACTGGCTCATTTTGTGCCTCATTTTCGTCACCACCGAACTAACTTGATATTGTTGCGGAACTAGACTCCACATTGTCACAATATGCACTAAACGATGGAAATCAAATTGGTGAAGTATTGTATCCTTGTGCATATGGTTGATTAATACCAAGACCAAGGTCAAGATGTACTTGTGAAAAATAATCTTGTGTTTGGTTTGACATATATGGAGTCGATTGAAACCAATCAACTTGAGGCGGTTGAGCATGTAATAATCTTGAGGCGGTTGAGGCACGCAATAAAGTTTTAAGGGCATTCACCTTATTTGCCTGAAAATTGTAGAAAAATAATGAGCCTTGTGTTGTAAAAGAAAATCTAAAATAAAATATGTAATACTATATACCAACATACCACAACTTGCAATATAGGTGCTTCTCCAGGTTGGTACCCGCTTTCAACATGTCTATCAGTAGATGACGATACAAAATTCTTGTTATGTTGTAGTACCATTCCCAATAGCCTCGTTCTGTTTCTCTTCTATTGGAAATAGGTTGCCTCTGTACAACCGTGTCATATCGTCTTTGCCATCTAGTGATATATTCTATGTGTTGCAGGTACCAATCTATAGCCGTGTGATTTTTTGGGAGATCTGATGGAGGCTCATATCCCGGGTATCCATCGCTTTTGGAATATTTTGCCTCATCCCGAATTGGTGAAGAACCCGTTCGGGATGATGCATTTCAACTATTGCGTAGAATATAAATGGACATGATGACCTCCACAATTGAGGGTTCAAATTAGCGGCGTAAGCCATAATGACATCCGAGTTCATGTCATACAACTGCCAGATGAACTATAATAAATAAAAAGATGAAAATTAATACACATTTAATTCACGATATAAATATACGTATAATATTAAAAATAAGTTACCTGATCCGCCTGCATCTGATGAGTGTCGAAGTCACCAAAAATAATTCCTACTACACTTGTGAAAGTGGGAGTAGGGTCGATCCACAGAGATTGGTTTTAAGTTAATTTCTTTTAGAAAAATGGAAAATAATGGGGGAAGGATGTTGATAAAAAGATGTGATCAAAAGCCAAATAATTAAAAATACCTGATAAAAATATGAGAGAGAGATTTTCTGGTTAAGGCTAGGATCATGCTTGATTCTCGTGAGTTGATCATTAATGCAAGAATAACACATGTATGGACAAATAAACCAGTTATGGTTGTTGGTACGACCTAACAACCTCACCTTTCCTTACCTTTTCGTTAGCCAAGGTACGACCGTTGGCTAGATCTCTAATTAACAGACAATCTTGGGAACGTCCACAAGATTTAATCTATTAACAGCATTAAGAATTAGGAAGGCCTGATTCTAATCAACAAACTCCTACGAGGACAATTCGTTTAAACTAGATCATGCATTCCCCATAACATAATTAAATACTGTGACATAACTAATCATGCTACGTTGTCACTAAGTATTGAACTAAATAAACAATTACACGGATTTATAAAGTTCAATTAGCTAAGCAAACCTTCTTGATAATGAACAACCGGCCGAATCATTCATAAATCAGACGTTTGTAATTAAAGCACAGAGAATAACATGAATATTTGTTTGACAAGTGTAGAACGCAGATTAGATCTCACAACATAATGGGAATCAAGCAATCACCATACCTTAACCAGAAAATTAGGAATTTAGCCGGACATATTAATAGAAGAACACACTAGAAAGTGGAATTCCATTAATTCCGGTAGTAGAATAAAATTAAAGAGAAGAGATGAACAGAGAATTCTATATAGTTCTAACATAAAAACTGAACGTCTTCTAATGAAGAGATCCCCCCTATTTATAATAAAAGTCCCCTACGAATCTAGACGTAGTGGGGGGATAGATACATGATAAACTCTAAAAAGGTAAATAGATTACAAAAGATAAGTTTAAAAGAATCCTTTCTAAATCTAAACACTTGATTCCTTTATCGCTTGGGGAAATCGTTCGTGCTTATCCTTATCCCGAGTTGACTACTCCATTAAGCGTGGGCGCACTTTGTCAATTTTGCAGAAACGTCCTTGTAATCTTCCTTTTTGCTGAATATGCAATAAAATCACACAATTAGGAATATTTTGGCTTAAAAAGGAAGATTAAATTGCTATAAAATCATTATAATTGCAGAGTTATCAGCATCTAATCTAGTATTTCTCTTATCACCTGGACAGTTCCCCGTACTGTTTTGGTGAACGTGTGCTGACAATTTCAAGTAGCACCATATGGTGCTGCTAAGAAGTTCTGTAATGTTGGCTAACAACCAACTATGGACGGATTTTGCACATAAGATGTTCACACGTTGGTATCAAAAGTCTATTGAGCATACCATTACCAAATACCATCAGTTCCAACAGTCCGCCTCGATTGTTACAAGACGCCACAGTGGATATGGAGTCAATACCGATGTTGTCAAAATTACGAACCGAGAATATTCTTGCGGCAAGTGGACTCAATTTGGTAGTCCTTGCAGTCATGCTCAAAAGGTATGTGCTGCATACATGATTAATGATGCATCAATGGTGAAATATTATTATGATATAGTGGCTTATAAGAATACATATTCTAAGTCATTTGAACCTCTGCATTCCGAAAATTATTGGGATGTACCGGAATTTGAGTTGGTCGACGATACTACTATTCGCATATCTTCGCGCCCTGGTTGAAATCAAACAACACGTATTCACAACGAGATGAATTGGGCGCAAACGCGTGTAAGACAACAAGCCCAACAAAGAAATTGTTCAACACAATCAGATGTGCCGGTACTGGGTTGGCAAGAATAATTGTATATTTCATTGATTTTTTTACAATTGTACAAAAATATACACTATTACATTTGTACACTTAATTGTAATTTTTTAAATTAATATAATTTTAATATTATGATTTTTTGACTTTAATATGTTATTAAAAATTAATTTTATATAATTAATTTAAACAAAATTTAATTAAATAAAATTAAAAAGAAAAAGAAAATAGTACAAGTCGTGATTCCAAGTCGTGATTCACCCCAACCAATAGAAATTTTTTTTACAATAAATAGAAAATAATATAATTTTTTTTACAATAAAAAAATAAATAACCTTGGCACTTCACCCCAACCACAAGGTAGCATCCACGAACCGACCACTATTTTAAAAAGAAATATTTTGCCTCGAGTTGTGGATGCATCGCGGCTTAAATTTAAAGAAATATATATTTATGGTGGCTAACCATGACTCATCACAATTATGTTAACATATTTAAAAAAAAAATTATTTTTTAACTTTTTGTTTATAATAAATAAATAATTAAACCAACTGTTCCCGTGGTCTTGTTATGACTAAGAATTAGAAGACAGATCCAACATAGAGATTGGGGATGGCAGATGAGATTAAATATATTATATATATAATAAAATTACAAAGTTTAATTACGATATTTTAAAATTCAAGCACACGATTCATATGAAATTTAAATATATACAAGACTGTGTCCATTAGATCATATCAGACGGTATGATTTAAAATCACATGGCCTGATTCAACGATGCAACGTCTTGAATGATTACTCTTATATTTTGGGTACGATATCTCGACATCCATATATCCAATAAGTCTAAAACTTTACCAAATGTATTTTTTTATAAATTTGATCATATCGAATGGTTTGATATGAATTTTGATGGCCCGACTAACCCATGTTGTTCAACAATGTAAGATGATGGTTAATTACATCAATGTTGTACTAACATTTATAAATATATAAATTTTGCAAATTGTGAGCATATATTGATTTCAACTATATCTATCTAAAAATTTGATGATTTGATCGAATGATCTAAAATAATAATAATAATAACAATAATAATACAACAAAAAGTTAAAAACCCATTTTTCTCTGTCTCTTTTTCTGGTTTCTTCTTCCTTTTCCTTTCTCTCTTTCTCATTATATCTCCATTCTTTCTCCTCTTTCATTTCTTCCCTAAAGCAATCTCTTAGAAACAAATTCACGGCAACAAGGACGGAAAGTCGGCAACGAGGACGGCGACGAGTACGATAGGTAATTCTTCTTTTTTTGTTGCACTTTACTTATTCTTCTTTTTCTTGCGTTTGGGTGTGGTTTTAATATCTTCTATTTTCTATAACCAAAACAAGTTGAAGAAAGGGTGAAAGTTGTGAAAGTTCATGACTGTTGTAGCAGTTTATATGTAAGATTAAAGTTCTATTATCATACTAATCAGATTCAGGGGCACATTGATTTGTTTAATTCTTGTTTAGTCCGATTTAGGGGCACTATGATTTGTTTAATTCTTATTGTTGGATTCTTTCTTCTCAATTGTTTCTCTCAGCTCATCGGCTCGAGCTCGAACTCAAAATTACAGAGTCAAGCTCGACAAAAATGGTCGACTCGTTGCCACCCTTAGTTGCGATCATCACACTGTCACATGTTTTGCCAAGTAATGCTTGCTGATCCAGTCCCACTCGACATATCTTGCCAGGAACGCAACCCTTCTTGGACATTGTGATTCCACCACTCTAATGGAGAGAAAAGAAGACCCGAAATGCTCTTGTGCAGAAGTTGTCGACGATAGTTCAAAGGATGAGTTTCAGGAGTTGCTTCAAACACTTGAACACCGGATGAATTGGGATGGCCAAGGCCTTGTCAAATACAAGGGCTTTTGGTTGCTGCAACTGTTGTTCCGACCGAGTTTATCAGCTCATAACAACTTCAGAGCAAAAGCCACGGATGTAATACTGTCAACCATGCCTAAATCAGGAACCACCTGGTTGAAAGCCCTAACGTTTTCCATTGCCAATCGAAATGTTTTTCCCATTGATCAAACTCCTCTACTCACTTCCACTCCTCACATGCTTGTGCCTTTCCTAGAGTTCGATGTCTATTGGGAGCAAGAAAATCCTAATCTTGAGAACATTCCATGTCCGAGAATTTTCGCAACTCACATGCCTTTCGAAATCCTCCCTGATTCCATCCATGAAAGTGACTGTAGAATTATTTACATCTGCAGAAACCCATTGGACCAGTTCGTTTCGCATCGTCTTTTCTTTCTTGAAAACAAGATCGAAAAAGAAGCAGATCCACTTGACATAGATGAGGCTTTCAATATGTTTTGCCAGGGAATTCATCCATGTGGTCCCTTCTGGGATCATATGCTTGGATATTGGAACGCTCATTTGGAGAATCCACGAAAAGTGTTGTTTATAAAGTACGAAGACCTGAAAGAGGATATCACGTCTCAGGTGAAGAAGATTGCTGAATTTATGGGGTTCCCTTTTTCACAGGAGGAAGAAGAGCAAGGCCTGATAGATCAAATCTCAGGGCTATGCAGCTTTGAAAGTCTCAGCAATTTGGCTGTGAACAAGACAGGTAATCTTAAAGGTATTGTGGAAAACAGTACTTTCTTCAGGAAGGGACAAGTTGGAGATTGGACCAATTATTTGACTCCTGCCATGGTTGAACGCATCAAAAAGCTCATGGATAGCAAGTTCGGAAACTCCGGTTTAACGTTCAAGATCTGAAAAGGGGAGACAAAATTTATCGGCACCTCACGTGAGAAATAAGCAAAAAATCCGTGTAAAAGAAAAAGAATAAATTATTCTTCTCAGTAATTTGTTTCATTTTTAAAACACAGGTGTTATTTGCTAATTTTTTTTTCACAAGGTGCTTTTTTTTTTGCTCATTTCACATATCATGGAGGTAAATTGCATTTTACATAAAAAAAAAAAAAAAAGTACAAGCAGGTGAAATAGTTGTTTCTGTTTTACCATAGACTTCTATTGGTGTTACTATCTCTACTACAGGATGCATTATTAATGTTGGTAGTGCAAAAACAAGAGTTTATTTAAAATGAGATGTTGTTGATATGTCGAAACTATTGTTCCTAGAAAAATAAATTTATAATGATTTTATTTACTATGTTTATGTTATAACTTTTCTTGTGTGGCTAATTGTCGTGGTGAAGGGTGACCGTCGTCTCACGTATGCTAGATTGGAATAGAGGACAAACCATTTTCAAATGATCTCATCTACAAGTTAAATACCTTTTGATTAAAATTGTAGTAAATAATAATTTATTTTTAGTGCCATGACTATAATTTGGGATTAATGCTTATTGCAATTACACCCTTTTCACTTTATATATATAGGTTACATTACATTTTTTTTTACGGTAAGTGACAAAAAAAAGATGGTAAATAGAGGTGACAATCAATAACCTAAAATTAAAATTTTTTAGATAATTGCTACCGACCATCGAATTTTAAAAAGTGGTCGAAATTTATTGAAGTGGACAAATCTAGAATTTTTTAAATTGAAAACTTTGCAAATTGTGTATGTTTTAACGATATTTCGCTAACTAAGCATTGACTTGATAAAAAAATATATGTTTCAGTATATTTAATTATAAAATATTTTTTTTAAAAAAAAAATCCTACCTCCCTACCCCACCCCCCCCACCCCCATAGGTCCCCTCCGCCTCCCCCATAGAATGGGGCGACGCCCGAGCACTGTGGCATTGTCTTCGCCTCTTTCTTGGTGGCTACAGGGAGGGGGGGCAGGCGGGGGGAATTTATTTAAAAAATGCAGGAAAAAAAAAGTTAGAAAAGTAAGGTTCTTTGAAAAGATTTAGAAAATTAAGTGGCACCGCAGTTACTCACCGCGGTGCCACAATTTTTATTTTAAAAAAAAAAATTTCTCTATGTCACCGCGGTGAGTAACCGTGGTGCCACTTAATTTTCTAAATCTTTCCAAAGAACCTTACTTTTCTAAATTTTTTTTTCCTGCATTTTTTAAATAAATTCCCCGGCGGGCGGGGGAGGGGGTGGAGGGTTAGTTCTTATATTTAAATATATATCTTATAAAATATTTATTTTATTTTTTTAAATTTATGATTATTTTTAAAACATTCTTTTTATATTTTTATGTATTTATATATTTTCTAAAACATTCTTTTTATATTTCTAAAACTTAATTTTCGATTTCTTTACCCTTATTATAATACTTTAAATTTATTTTTCAATATTGCACATCTATAACTGATATTAGAGTTTTCAATAATTCGAATAATTTAATACTAATAAAATTTACACTTACATGTTACATAAAATCAGTACTCATAATGGATCAAAAGTTTTCAACATGCATCGACCATTTTGATCTTCTCAGAAAGTGTATTTTTCATGAACAATACCAATAGGTTCTAACACAAACAGAAAAATTCATCAATTGAGAAAACAAACACAAATAACTGATTAGTTGCATAAATGCTCATCTTTTATTTTATTTTATTTTTTTGTTTCAAGCCCTCGAACTTGCTGACCATGAGCTTTTTGATGCGCTCAGCCATGGCAGGAGTCAAATAATTGGTCCCGTTTCCAACTTGTTCATTTTTTTGAAGAATGAACTATTTTTCACAATACCATTAATATTAGGGATAATTACATTTACACCTCTCATTTATTGTCATTTTATAGAAACTATTCCTGCTTTTTTCAAAAATTACAAAAATCACCCCTGATAGCCTTTAAAATTAAAAAATGCCCCTGTTGACCCAATCAAATTTTAATTTACTTTTTCAATAAGACGAATGCCCTTAGGGTGTTTGTGTAATTAACACAAGGTAGAGGGGGTGCCAAGGTTAAGGAATGAATAATATGACTATTTGATTAATTTATTTTACTGAATCTTTATATAAAATTAGACATCTTAATAATTGAAATGTTAAATTTTTTAATTAATATATTAATAAAAATTAGTTACTAGGTTACAAATTTAAATTTAAAAACTATTTTTATGAATTATTTTAAATTCTTAAAATTAAAACATTTATTTTTTTTATGTTTATGTATAAATAAATTTTATTAAAATTAATAAATCATACATATATGTGTATATATTATACAATATAAATATATAAATGTGTATATAATTTGACATACTTATATTTACATAATTGAGGGTGGGCATGACGATAGAGTAGGGGAAGCAGAAATAATTTTTTTAAAGTAAATTAATTTAATAAATTAAAATACTTTTTTAATAAATAAATTATTCATTTTACTAAGTCTAATGTGATTTAAATACGACACTATTAATATTAATTCTGAAATTGAGTACTAAGTAGAGATTGGGAAGGAAATTTCATTTTCGGATTTGCTACCGAGGTCGGCTTCACAAGAAACAACAAGGCAGAGCTCTGAGCCTTCAACCTCGGCACAATAGGAGCTTGGCGAGTCTTCTTCGGCCTGCCAAGGGACCTTCTTTTTCTCCATTTCAACCACGAATGCTCCTTCTGTATTTATACAAATATCATATAATTATATTTAATCAATATCTACTATTAAAATAGAATAGCATCTCACATATTGGTGAGATTTGAACCCATGACCTTAAAGTTATAAACCTGATCTAAGGCAGCTACCAATATTCTGAAGAAAATATAATGAATTTATAAACAAATATGGAATTTTATATGGATTTCAAGTTTATAGTTTTATTAGGGGTGAATCGCAATTTATCCCCCTGTGATATTGAAAATGAGAATATTACCTCTCTATGAAAAAAAACATAGCAATTTACCCCCTATACTTTTTTAAAATAAAATAATTTACCTCCTTATACACGGAGGTAAATTGCTTCATTTTAAAAATCATGGGGGAGGGGGGTAAATTGTTGTATTTTAAAAAATATAGGGAGGTAAATCGCTATTTATTTTTTATTAGCGAGTAATTTGCTCATTTGCAATATCACAAGAAAGTTGCTTGCATTTTTCTCATTTTATTAGTATCTAAATGTTGCAGTTTAAGTACATAATTGCAATTTCTGTTGCTAGAGTAAAATTCAATAATGCAGTAATCCAGATATTCATAATTTAGGGAAAATCTCAATTGTAGTCGTATATGTTAGGTCTTGTTCAATTTTGATTTCATTTATTATAAAAATATTAGTTTCAGTACAATATTTTTCGATTTGTCTTAATTTTGATCCCAACGATAAATAATTAACGAAAAATGTCAATTGTTCGTTGAAATGCATATTATGGGAATAATAATACATAGCTTTGACACAAAAGAGAGAAAATGAATAAATAAATACATGACTTAACCTGGTCTTGAGCCGGGCCTGTTGGATCATTTTATTTACAACAATAATGCATGACCTATCAATTTTATTTTATTCTTCTAAATTGACTATTTTAGTAAATTTTTTTTTTATTTTTGAACTAAAAATCATTATCTTTATTGTTCTAATTCTAAATTTTTAGTACTTTAATTCATTAATACTCTTTGTTTATTTTTTTCAAAGTTTAATTTAGGTTCTATTTTAATTTATTATCATCTAAGTTTATTACCTTAAGCTTGTTCATCAATTTATTATTTAAGTTCATTATATAGTGTTAACTATTATTCTTTTTAGTTATAATTTTATGTGATTTAATTTATTATTGATTTTATTTCATAATATAATCATAATTATTCAAAAGTAAACCTCAATTTCACAAAATATAAAAATAAAATAGGCACATTCAAGCCTAACCTAGTCCTTGTCCTTAACTGGCCCGATTCATGGGCTGGATCAGGGTTTATAAATGATCTCAATTGGGGCCCATTTAAAAATTCATGACCATTCTAAAATCGATTATGAACAGTAATGAGCTAGTCTTAGATTAAACTTTTTGAAATTAGTCGGGATAATTATAGTTTTGATCCTCTATATTGTCACTATTTTGTTTTCAATCCTTAAATATATTGAAGTTCTATTTTAGTCCTTCAACTTTTAAAATATTAACATTGTCAGTCCTTAGGCCTAATTAATGACTATTTTGCCCTTTCAAATAAAACATATAGTCCAACTATCCTTTCTCTATGCTCATGATCAGGCCCAACATGCTTTCGAATATAAAATTGAGCCTCAATAAATTTGTACTTTTCTTTGACCGCCTTGTTCCTGGGTATTCCAAGTACTCAGTATTCCCGAGTAGTGTGGTTAGAGAAAGCCCGTAAATCGAGGACTTGGAATACTCCGAGAACAAGGTGATCAAAGAAAAGTATCACTAGAAAAATTATAACATTTAACTGCGGTTAATTGTCATGGTTAATAACAAATAGCCGTAGCAAATATTTATTGACCACGGTCACGTAACGGTTGTTGGCCGTAGTTCTTGCGATGGTGGCTAAAACATTTGCCTTGGCTAGAAACCATGACAAATGTTTTGACTATGGCTTTTAGTCATGACAAATAATTTTTTCGTGGTGTAAAAACTAGTTTTTCTTCATCATCTTTGTTTAACCATAGTTAATAGTAATCAATTACCATGATTTTTAGTCATAGTCATTAATATTGTAGATAATATCAATTTTTTTTAATATATGAATTTATGAAGGCATAATTTTATTTTTGAAAGCATGTTGAGCCAGAACATGAGCTTTGAAAAAAGATAGTTGCACTATATGATTTCTTTGAAACGAGAAAATAGTAATTAATTAGGCTTAAGGATCGAAATTGTTAATACTTTAAAAATTAAAGGACTAAAATAGAACATTCATATGTTTGGGGACTGAAAATAAAATAATAGTAATATATAAGGACCAAAACTATAATTATCCGAACAACTATGCACCTTGACATCATTGGACGGATAAATGCATTATTGATAAGATTATTTTATGGTAGGCCATTGCACATCCCTGGCATGGCACTTTCCCCCTTGACTTATTAGTATAAGAAATTAGAAGATGGATTCCAAACGGCTGTCATAAAATAATGGGCTAAATGGTTTTTTGGTAGATCATTATTGATTTGGTATCATAAGTGTAGTGATTCGTTTTTTTATTATAAAATATAAAAATATGTCTTTTTGGTCATAAGTTAACAGCAGCGGCACATGACCGTTAACGGTCGTTAATTCCTATTAGCTCACGTAATTTTAACTTCAAAAATTCTGTTTAATGGTACGATAAAAGATATGAAAAATCTATTTTTTGGTACCATTAAGAGAAAAAAAATATTTTGCCAACTTCGACCACAATCTATAAGATTTGTTTTTCTTTTTACGAAAATAAAAATGTTAGAAAAATTATTTTAATATATACAATAAAATAGATCTAAAATTATAATTATTTTATTTTAGATAATTTCTAGGATTTTTTTTTACTATTTTCAAATTAAATTATTATTTGATCTAAAACTATATTAATATTTGAACACAAACTATAAAAAGTAAAAATTATTTTTTAAAAAAACTATTAGATAATTTTTTAAATAATAAATTAATTTTTAAACTATAATTACTTATATTCAACATCAATTGTCTATTAATTCTTTTTAAATTAAACTTTTATTTTATTTGAAAATATTTTAATAAATTGGTTGTAATTATAATGTTTAAATTTATAATTATTAATTTTAATGTAATATAGATATTTTTGTTATTAATAATTCTAATTACTAAATTATTTAAATTATAAATTAAAAAAAAAATCGTGGATGCCAACCACAACGTAGCATCCACAAATCGACTATTATTTAAAAAAAAAACAAAGTTGCCTTGCGGTCCACGACTTGGGGCTTAAATTGAAAAAAAAATATATATTTTGGTGGCTAATCACGACTCTCATAATCATGTTAACATATTTAAAAAAATATTATTTTTAAATTTTTTCTTTTTTTGATAATAAATAAATAATTAAACCAACTTTTCCCGTTATGACTAAGAATTAAAAGACGGATCCCAACTTAGAGAACATTATAATCATTAACCCTTCGGACAAATACATCTATAAAATTATGCTGTAGACAGAAATCAGAGGTTTCTCGCTAATACAGACGAGTATTGGTCGTCCAAATGGAGAAAAAAGAATGTTCTTCCGCTGAAGTTGATAACAGCGCAAAGGATGAATTCCAGGAGTTGCTGCAAACACTCGAAAGACAGACCAATTGGGACGGGCAACGTCTTGTTAAGTACGAGGGCTTTTGGTTGCTGGAACTGTTATTCCGACCGATACTCTCTGCTCAAAAGTACTTCAAAGCAAAAGGCACAGATGTAATACTGTTGACCATGCCCAAATCAGGAACCACCTGGTTGAAGGCCCTCACGTTTTCCATAGCCAACCGCAACGCTATCCCTATTGATCAAAGTCCTCTACTTACTTCCAATCCTCACAAGGTTGTGCCGGCTTTGGAATTCGATCTTTACTGGGGGCAAGAAAATCTTGATCCTGAACAGATTCTCGACCCAAGAATTTTGTCAACGCACATTCCCCTCGAAATCCTTCCTGACTCCATCCGTGAAGCTGGCTGTAGAATTATCTATGTATGTAGAAACCCGCTGGATGTATTCATCTCACACCGCCATTTCTTGCTCGAGAACAAGTTTGCAAAAGATGCAGTCCCGCTTGAACTGGATGAGGCTTTCGACATGTTTTGCCAGGGAATTCATCCCTACGGGCCCTTCTGGGACCATATGCTTGGATACTGGAATGCCCACTTGAAGAATCCTGAGAGAGTGTTGTTTATAAAGTATGAGGATCTAAAAGAGGATATCTTCTCCAATATAAAGAAGATTGCCGAATTTATCGGGTCCCCTTTTTCGCCGGAGGAAGAAAAACAAGGTGTGGTAGAACAAATCTCCAGGCTATGTAGCTTTGAAAATCTTAAGAATTTGGAGGTGAACAAGAGCGGAAATGTTCTTGGATTAATGAAGAACAGTTCATTTTTTAGGAAGGGAGAAGTCGGAGATTGGGTGAATTATCTGAGTCCTGAAATGGTCGAACGCGTCAAGAACATCATGGAGAGCAAGTTTAAGGGCTCTGGTTTAATCTTCAAAATCTGACTCAGAAAATGTCAGCTGCTGAAGGATATGATCTCCACTCTCGAGATTATTGCATTAATTTTACTTTTCGATTACAGTTTCTGTTCTTATTGAAATATTTTAATTTGTGTGGATTTCATTTTCTTTCCAAATGCCACCCAAAATGGAAAAATGGAAGGAATATTCTGTTTTATGACATTGTAAATTAATAAATTATTTTTCTTTAAAAAATTAATTTATTTTCATGTGTCTTTAAAAATATAACAATTTACTCTTTTGTATTTTTCAAAATTAAGTAACTTACCTCTTTACATAGATAGGTAAATTACTTCTTTTTTTAAAAAATATAAAGAGAGAAATTTTTATTTTTTTTTCCATAGAGAGATGATTACTTATTTTTAATATCACGGGGAGATAAATTGTATTAAATCTATAAAAAAATGAGATACGCACAGTTTTCAATTCGTATTTTGTTTCATCTAATATTCTTATGTTACTTTTGTTGGAAAATTAAAATTAATGACATAACGTATGCAATAATTATAGTTGATGGATGAAAGAATTTTGATTGGGGACTTCCTGTGATATTGAAAATAAAAAATATCCTCTTTCAAGTCCTTGTACTTAAGAAACAACACTTTTCCCTGATTCTCCGAATGAGCATTCCAACATCGAAGGATATCATCCCAAAACGGCCTGTACAGGTCGAAAGCCTCATCTATGACATGCAGGTTCGTACCTTTTCCAAACTTGTTGTTAGACGAGACATGGATGTAGAAACAAATTGATCCAGTGGGTTTCTACATATGTAAATAATTAATT
>NC_026145.1:1065684-1114637 GCF_000512975.1 Sesamum indicum
TGAACTAACTTGAGCATTAGAGAATCATCGATGAAATTCCTTGTGACTTGGCCTTAATGTGTGTTGCTTTTGCAGGATATGCTTCACCTCTGAAAACATGCCTGAAGCATTGAGAGTAGTAGATATTTTAAACACTCACTACATATATTCAAGATTCTTGCTGTATCTTTTGGATACAACACTATTAATATTAATTTTGAAATTGAGTACTAAGTAGAGATTGGGGAGGAAATTTCATTTTCGGATTTGCTATTGATGAGGGTTTTATTATTAAAATACGAAAAAGTCCGTTATTAAGGACAAAAGAGACATTTTTGCAAGGTCCACGCATGGGATCGCCGGTCGGGTCGTTTGAACCCGCCCCGCAGTTTGACCCAGATCCTTAAGGCTCCCGGACCCTGAGGATGAATAAACACCGTGTGGTTGAAGCAAAGGAAGCTCAAATTAGGACACGTGGATTGATTTACAGTGTTAAATTAGGCCTTATAAATACTTCAAATTTTGACTCAATCGAGGTAACTGACATTTATTATTTTGATCCCTTAACTTCAAATCGCATATTTCTATCTCGACCATCTACTAACTTGGGCATCGGAGGGTCTTCGTTGGGGACGAACCCTACTAGTCTGACGTACCTGTTTAACTCGACTAGGTCAAGCTCGTTGGTCAAGGTCACACATTCGAGTCGGATCAGCTACTTAGGTCAGCTTAACTAGAAACAACAAGGCAAGTTCTGAGCCTTCAACCTCTGCACACTAGGAGCTTGGCGAGTCTTCTTCGCCTGCCAGAGGAGTTGTTTTTCTTCATTTGAACCACAAATACTCCATCTGTATTTATACAAACGACTAATAATTTAAGATAATTTTTTCCGGAAGTTGATACCATTACAAATTTTATATATTCCCATTTTGGAATTCGTCTTCTAATTTTTTAGGGTAAATTGTATTGACATCTTTGAGATTAAGTCAAAATACACAAATATATATATATATATATATGTATATATATATATATTTGCAGATTGTAGCTATATCTCTTGTGGTTATAATTATAATTGCAACCACATCTCCTATTCAAATGCAAAGTTCATATAAAGACCTTTTGACAAACATTACACTAACACCCCTCAAAAGGTGTAGTTATAATTTTACAAAAGACATGGAATATTTGTATAATTTGACCTAATATCAATGGTGTCAATATATAATAGATCATTTTATTTTATTCATGGGCCAGGGCTGCTGGATCATTTTATTTATAAAAATAATGCATGACCTATCAATTTTATTTTATTTTTCTAAATTGACTATTTTAGTAATGTTTTTTTTTTGTACTTTTGAACTAAAAATCATTATCTTTATTGTTCTAATTCTAAATTTTTAGTACTTTAATTTATTAATACTCTTTTTTTTTTATTTTTTTCAAAGTTTATTTTAGTTTTTTTTATTTATTATCATCTAAGTTTACTACTGTAAGCTTGTTCATCAATTTATTATTTAAGTTCATTATGTAGTCTTAATTATTGTTTTTTCTAATTATAATTTTGTGTGATTTAATTTATCATTGATTTTATTTCACATATAATTATAAGTTTAAGTAATTATTCAAAAGAAGACCTCAATTTAATAATATATAAAAATAAAATAGGCACATTCAAGCCTAGCCTAGTCCTTGTCCTTAACTGGTCCGGTTCATGAGTTGGATTGGAGTTTATAAATGGTCTCAATTGGGACCCATTTAAAAATTCATGACCAATCTAAAATCGATCATGAATAGTAACGAGCTAGTCTAGGATCAAACTTTTCGAAATTAGTCGGGATAATTACAGTTTTGATCCTCATATATTATCACTATTTTTTTTCAATTCCTAAATATTTTAAGTTCTATTTTAGTCCTTCAACTTTTAAAATATTAACAATTTCGATCCGTAAGCCTAGTTAATGACCATTTTGCCCTTTTAAATAAAATATATAGTCCAACTATCATTTTTCTATGCTCATGATCAGCCAATATGCTTCCAAAAATAAAATTAAGCCTCAATAAATTCATATTTTTCTTTGACCATCTTGTTCCTGGGTTTTTCAAGTCCTCAGTATTCCCGGATAGTGTGGTTGGAGAAAGTCCGTGAATCGAGGACTTGGAATACCTCGAGAACAAGGTGGTCAAAGAAAAGTATCACTAGAAGAATTATAACATTTAACTGCGGTTAATTGTCATGGTTAATAACAAATAGCCATAGCAAATATCTAGTGACCACGGCCACATAACGATTGTTGGTCGTAATTTTTGCGAAGATGACTCAAATATTTGCATGGCTAAAAACACAACAAATGTTTTGACCATGGCTTTTACTCATGACAAATAATTTTTTCGTGGTGGAAAAACTATTTTTTTTCATCATCTTTGTTTAACCATAGTTAATAGTAGTCAATTACCATGATTTTTAGCCATAGTCATTAATATTATAGACAATATTAATTTTTTTTTAATGTATAAATTTATGGAGGCTTAATTTTATTTTCGAAAATATGTTGAGCCTAATCATGAGCATAAGAAAAAAATAATTGCGCTATATGTTTTCTTTAAAAGGACAAAATGGTAATTAATTAGACTAATCAAAATTATTAATATTTTAAAAATAAAAGAACTAAAATAGAACTTTCATATATTTGTGTACTGAAAACAAAATAATAGCAATATTTGAGTACCAAAACTATAATTATCCCAAATTGATTTTTTGTTAGGCCACATCCCTGGCGTGGCATTCCCCCTTGGCTAACCATGACTCATCACAATTATGTTATTATATTTAAAAAAAAATATTATTTTTTAACTTTTTTTTTATAATAAATAAATGATTAAAACTGTTCCCGTGGTCTTGTTATGTCTAAGAATTAGAAGACAGATCCAACATAGAGATTGGGGATTGCAGATGAGATTAAATATATTATATATAATAAGATATCTTAAAATTTAATCAACAATTATGATATTTTAAAATTCGATCACCTCATACAAAATTTAAATATATACAAGATTGTGTCCATTAGATCATATCAAACGGTATGATTTAAATATATACAAACTATATGATTTGTTTTATTTTTTATGAAAATAAAAATATTAGAAAATTTTTATTTTAATATATACAATAAAATAGCTCTAAAATTATAATTATTTTATTTTAGATAATTTCTAGGATTTTTTTTTACTATTTTCAAATTAAATTATTATTTGATCTAAAACTATATTAATATTTGAGCACAAACTATAAAAAGTAAAAATTATTATTTTAAAGAAACCATTGGATAATTTTTTTAAATAAATAAATTAATTTTTAAATTAAAATTATTTATATTCAACATCAATTGTCTATTAATTCTTTTTAAATTGAACTTTTATTTTATTTAAAAATATTTTAATAAATTGGTTGTAATTATAATGTTTAAATTTATCATATTTTTGTTATTAATAATTCTAATTACTAAATTATTTAAATTATAAATAAAAAAAAATCGTGGATGCCAACCACAAGGTAGCATCCACAAATTGACTATTATTTAAAAAAAAAAAAGTTGCCTTGAGATCCACGACTTGGGGCTTAAATTGAAAAAAAAAAAATATTTTAGTGGCTAATCACGACTCTCATAACCATGTTAACATATTTAAAAAAATATTATTTTTTAATTTTTTCGTTTTTCGATAATAAATAAATAATTAAACCAAATCTTCCCGTTATGACTAAGAATTAGAAGACGGATCCCAACTTAGAGAACATTATAAATATATAATCATTAACCCTTTCGACAAATACATCTATAATTCTATGCTCTAGACAGAAATCAGAAGTTTCTTGCTAGTACAGACGAGTATTGGTCATCCAAATGGAGAAAGAAGAATGTTCTTCCGCTGAAGTTGATAACAGCGCAAAGGATGAATTCCAGGAGTTGCTGCAAACACTCGAACGACAGACCAATTGGGACGGGCAACGTCTTGTCAAGTACGAGGGCTTTTGGTTGCTGGAACTGTTTTTCCGACCGATACTCTCTGCTCAAAAGTACTTCAAAGCAAAAGGCACAGATGTAATACTGTCGACCATGCCCAAATCAGGAACCACCTGGTTGAAGGCGCTCACGTTTTCCATAGCCAACCGCAACGCTATCCCTATTGATCAAAGTCCTCTACTTACTTCTAATCCTCACAAGGTTGTGCCGTTCTTGGAATTCGATCTTTACTGGGGGCAAGAAGATCTTGATCCTGAACGAATTCTCGACCCAAGAATTTTGTCAACTCACATGCCACTGGAAATCCTTCCTGACTCCATTCGTGAAGCTGGCTGTAGAATTATCTATCTATGTAGAAACCCTCTGGACGTATTCATCTCAAACCGCCTTTTCTTGCTCGAGAACAGGTTTTCAGAAGATGCAGTCCTGCTTGAACTGGATGAGGCTTTCGACAGGCTTTGCCAGGGAATTCATGACTGCGGGCCCTTCTGGGACCATATGCTTGGATACTGGAATGCCCACTTGAAGAACCCTGAGAGAGTGTTGTTTATAAAGTATGAGGATCTAAAAGAGGATATCTTGTCCAATATAAAGAAGATTGCCGAATTTATCGGGTCCCCTTTTTCGCCGGAGGAAGAAAAACAAGGTGTGGTAGAACAAATCTCCAGGCTATGTAGCTTTGAAAATCTTAAAAATTTGGAGGTGAACAAGAGCGGAAATATTCTTGGATTAGTGAAGAACAGTTCATTTTTTAGGAAGGGAGAAGTTGGAGATTGGGTGAATTATCTGAGTCCTGAAATGGTCGAACGCGTCAAGAACATCATGGAGAGCAAGTTTCAGGGCTCTGGTTTAATCATCAAAATCTGAATCAGAAAATGTCAGCTGCTGAAGAATATGATCTCCACCCTCGAGATTAATGCATTAATATTAGTTTTCGATTACCAGTTTCTGTTCTTACTGAAATATTTTAATTTGTGTGGATTTCATTGTCTTTCCATATGCCACCTTAAAACAAAAAATACAAGCAATCTTCTCTCCTGTGATTTTTTTCAATGACTAAATTATTTCTTACAAAAAAATAATAATTTATCTTTATGTATTTTTTAAAAATATAAAAATTTATCTATTTGTATTTTTCAAAATTAAGTAATTTACCTCTTTACATAAATAAGTAAATTACTTTATTTTTCAAAAAATATAGAGAGAAATTTTTATTTTTTTATAGAGATATAATTACTTATTTTCAATATCATAGGGAAATAAATTGTATCTAACCCACATAAAAATGAGGTATGCAGAGTTTTCAATTGGTATTTTATTTCATGTAATATTCTTATGTTACTTTTGTTGGAAAATTAAAATTAATGACATAACGTATGCAATAATTATAATTGATGGATGAAAGAATTTTGATGGAGAAAATATCATAAATATGCTTAGTCTAAATACATATAATTCAATAAGAGTTTTGAATAAATAAACAGGAAATTTGATGAACAAAGCTTGAAAAATCGAAGAAGTTTAATACAAATAAAATATATAAACTAATTTAAGCAAAATATTCAAAACTACATCGCTATACCTAAGGAAAAGGGGCAAGAAAATCAAGATTTTAGTTGACTTTTTCTAATTAAAATTGAAATAGAAAAATATGAATATGAAATTATTAATTGTGTATAATTTTATTTTATGCTTACGCGGATTTGATTACTTTTGATGGACCAAAGAATTAATAGACATAAATAATTTACCCATAAATCTTATAAATCTCAATACATATTCTCACAAATCTTGAATTTTTGCACGCCGTCAAACATAATAAATATAAATACATTATTATATAAAGCATATTATAATATTTGTCCTATAATATAAACTGATTTCTCTTAGAAAAATGTATGTAGTTCGTAATAAATTGTCCCTTTTGTAATCATGTTTCTAAAAAAAAAAATAGCATCACTTTTTTTATTTCTTTCATAAATAATAAATTTAACAACATTTGAAATTAATAAAAAATAAAGATACTTACGTTTATAAATTATATGCTAAGAATACATACATACACTAGGAAATTTGAAACACTGCAAGTGAGGATATAATAGCAATATATACATAATACAAAAAATTGATAATGGTACGACTGATACAGGGCCTCGATCATATTCGATGGGTCCCCCTACGATTATTTTGTCTGGACTGAATGATCGATTTTATGATATAGTGCATGCTACTAAGCATCCATTGTGGAATGATTGCACCTAAAAATACATTTAAGCCTAAAATAAATTATAGATAAAAAAAACTAACGATTTATGAATACATCACAAAAAAAATATTATTTCACCAACAGAAAAATGTGTGCTCCAATCTAGAAGAGATGATTATAGAGTTGGAGATAAGAGTTTGAGTCCTACTCATGGGTCCTCGCAATTAGGCACTCCAGAAAAGAAGAGAATGGGATATAGTTGGAAAGTGGGTTACCATTGAGGAAAAGCGTGAAAGCACTGAATGGACATACCATCAACCGTTTTCTTCTCATATGTATTTTGGTGTCCGTGAGAAAATGTAAACATGCACCAGATGTTTGTGAGAGCCATGTGATGGAGAAAATCGTAATTTTGTTTGAAAAAGATTGATTTGCTTTTGAAAGGGCATAAAATTACAACTTTATTTGGAAGATTCGTGCATTCTTGAGCTGGTCGGGCCACAACTTGGGTCAGGTTTAGAAACTCGACCCTGGTAACCCGAGACACGTGGAAGACGCCTATTGGACCAACAAGACCCTCATTCTTACACTATAAATATCTCCTAATCAGTTCATTAATGGTATGCTCTTTCTACCACTCTTTACTTTTTGGTCTCTTCAGCTTGCCAGCGACTTGCTTTCTCGACCTCGAAATCAAACACTGACTTAAGCATTGGAGAGTTTTAGTTGAGGGCCACCCCGTCAAGTCTAACAATCTGCTTCTCTTTTCTCAGGGCTCAATCACTAATTTGGAAGAGGTAGCAACCTCGAACCGCTTGATGGACCAATTCACTCGACCAAGAAGATCGCGTAGATTTCGACTCGAATCACTATAATTCCAAAAGAGGATTGCTCTCCGTCAATTTCTCTATTCAACAATGGCTGCCACACTCCATACAAACTGTCTAATTATCAATGTGGCAAGCCACGTGGCCCAATCCCCCAAAAAATAAAACGATTAGCAACTATTACCTAAAATAGCTATACAGATATATGTACAAGAGCGCGACTTTATAAGTGAAGCACGTTTCTTCTATCTAGCATCTCTAAGCTCTGGTTTTGTCTCACAATTAAAATTGATTAATTAAATTTATTTTAAATTAAACATGAACAAAAAATTACATTCAATAAGCTTTCAACCTCGACTTCAGCTTGTTTCAATTAGTGTAAAAATAATAAAATGTAATTAAAAATATTAAATTATTCGAGCTCGACTCATGTGTTACCCGATTAAAGCTTGTTTGAACTCGATTATTAGTAAGCAAACTAAATTCAAACGTAATTTTGAAACTTGATAATAATTCCCAAAAAAAAAAAAAAACAATAATACGTTGAACTCGATTCCAACAATTTACAACCCTGAGTTTGTGTAAGAAAGTCTTCTTTTAATTTAATTTTGAATACGTTAAACGATGTATTTAGCATGAGTTGGAGCCATATAATTAGTTATAAATTTGTATTGGATATATTAGATATTATGTATCACAATATTTTATATTAATAATACATGACGTATAAATTTTATTTTTTTCTCCTACACTAATTATTCTAGTAGCTTTTTTATACTTTTAAAACTCTAAAAATAATTATCATTATTGCTCTACTTCTAAATCTTTAGTACTTTAATTCATTAATTTTTTATTTATTTTTTTCAAAGTTTATTATAAATCCTTTATGAATTTATTATCATCTAAATTCATTATATAATCTTAACTATTATTTTTTCTAGTTATATTTTTTTTGTGTGATTAATTTATTATTTATTTTATTTCATAATACTACCATAAATTTAAGTAATTGTTCAAAAGAAAACCTCTATTTCACAAAAAAATAAAAATAAAATAGGCACATTCAGGCCTCAATCGAGCCGATTCACGAACTGGACCTGAGTTCATAGGTTCATTTAAAGGCTTAGAACTATTCCAAGATCGATCAGAAATAACAATGGACTGATCCTAGACCAAATTTTATCGACTGATTCTTGTCGATCTTAGATCGACCCGATAATTTGTCACCCCTGAAAAAGAATTGAATTACTTGGAAAAGTGGCTGTGGGGCTATTACTTAAAGAAAAGCAGGAAAATACCTTTTTCTTGGTTCTTTAATAATGCACAGCAAAGCTGGTTGCCTCTCAATTTCATTGATTTTGACGTCGCACGTTAATTGATGAATAGAAAGTAGAAATTGTTTTCCAACAAGTATTGGAATGGTATAGTATTTAAAATCTAAAATTAAATTTTACCGCATACGTTTTATCTAACAAGAAAATATCATGGGCAGAAGCATGTGTTTAAAGGTAAATGCCCTCGAACTTGCTATCCATGAGCTCTTTTATGCGTTCAGTCATGGCAGGAGTCAGATAATTGATCCAATCCTTCCTGAAAAAGGAACTATTCTTCAGAATGCTAATAATATCGCAGCCAAATTGCTGAGACTTTCAGAGCTGCATAGTCCTGAGATTTGATCTATCAGGCCTTGTTCTTCTTCCTCCTGTTGGAGTACATGCTGCAGCCAAAAATGGTGATGATGATGCTGAAGTTGTAGCTCTTCTTCTGGATGCCGGATGACTTTTTCTCAGGCATTTTAGTTGGGTGGTTAGAGGGAGCAATTGTGATTATGCGGCAGCTTATGTGTATTTAAAGCAGGACAGGTCTTCATCTTCTTCATTAGAAACATGACAGAATCCGGATTTTTTACTCATGGCTCTCTGCAAATTTTGTTTTGCTTTCTTCTCCATTTTTCCTCATGGTATCGGAGCCTTCTTCTGAAGGTCTCTGCATACCGTGCACACTCACAAACGATTGACGATCATTGATGTTTATTGTATTGAGCCATATGGAAAAATAAATATCCAAAACACGTACTCGTCGATTTAATAAAAGAAACAGGAACAAACAAAACAAGAACAGTATAACTTTAATATTGCAAGGAAAGTACCTTAAACATGTTACATAAAATCAATACTCGTGATGGTACAAAAGCTTTCAACAGGCAACGACCATCCTCATCTTCTCACCAACTGTGGTTTTATTAATAGATGCCAACAGAAACAGAAAAAAAGGTCATCAAATGACATAACAAACACAAATAACTGAGCAGTTGCTTAATTACTCTTGTTTGTTTTAAGTCCTGAACATTAAACCGGAGCCCTCGAACTTGCTATCCATGAGCTTTTTCATGCATTCAGCCATAGCAGGAGTCAGATAATGGGTCCAGTCTCCAACTTGTCCCTTCCTGTAAAAGGATGCATTTTTCAGAATACCATTAATATCGCCTGTCCTGTTGACAGCCAAATTTCTGAGACTTTCAAAGCTGCATAGCCCTGAGATTTGATCTATCAGGCCTTGTTCTTCTTCCTCTAGTGAGAAAGGGAACCCCATAAATTCAGCAATCTTCTTTATCTGAAACGTGATATCCTCTTTCAGATCCTCGTACTTGAGAAACAACACTTTCCCTGGATTCTCCAAATGTGCGTTCCAATATCCAAGGATATGATCCCAAAATGGCCCAAAAGAGGAAATTCCCTGGCAATACATTTCGAAAGCCTCATTTATGGCAGCTAGGTCTGCATCTTTTCCAAACTTGTTTTCAACGGAGAAAAGAAAGTGTGAAACGAACTGATCCAATGGGTTTCTGCAGATGTAGATAATTCTACAGTCACTTTCACGAATGGAATCGGGAAGCAATTTGAAATGCATGTTTGTTGAGAAAATTCTTGGGTTGGGGAATGGGATGGTTTCCAGATCAGGAATTTCTTGCCCCCAATAGACATTCAATTCTAGGAAAGGCACAAGCATGTGAGGACTGGAAGTGAGTAGAGGAGTTTGGTCAATGGGGAAAACACTGCGGTTGGCAATGGAAAACGTGAGGGCTTTCAACCAGGTGGTTACTGATTTAGGCATGGTTGACAATATTATATCTGTGTCTTTTGCTTTGAAGTGCTTTCGAGCAGCTAATATAGGTCGAAACATCCATAACAGCATAGAGCTGTAACCCATACGAACTCACCCGTTGTTCAACTGTTTGGAGCAACTCCTGGAACTCATCCTTGGCACTCTTATCAACTTCAGCAGAAGAGCATTCCGGGTCTTCTTTTTTCTCCATTGCGATGCAATGATATTGGATATACACTCTTGTACAATTTTGGCTGGCTACTATATATTATATGGTTGGTCTTGTAAAGCAATCTTATATTTAAGGGAGAAATGCATACACGGTTCGGACAAACTGATTGTCAAAGGTTTCCCGAGCAATAATAATTTGAGTCAGCAGGTCGGTTGTATAATAATTAATTAATATGTCAAGTTCCATTAGATCCTCATTTCATATTATTAATAACTTTATACACAAGTCTTGACACTTAAAATTGTATAATAATAAAACAAAATTATTGTCACTAGTACCATATTTTATTGTAGGGGAGAAAGATCAATTTGGTCATTTAAGTTTTTATGGATTAATCTAAGAAAAGTATTATTTTAGTTCGCTAAATATGCCTAATTTTAATTTTAGTCCGATAACTATGTTCATTTTTGTTTAGGTCCAGTAACTTACGAAATTGCTTACTTTTAGTCCACTACAAGACCTACAACAGCGACGTGCCTGCTTCATGTTGTCCCCTCACATGCCGACCTTAATACTCACATCCCTCAATCCTTACCTTCTACTTCCTCTACTCTAGACACTTCATCTACTCTAGACACTCACTTGCCTACTTTTGTTGTTCCTAACACTTCTCCCGCACCTCCTCTTCGTCGGTCTGCCAGGAATACACAATGACCAGCCTGGCTCGACGATTTCATTTGCAACAGCAGATCTATCTCATCCCTTCTCTCCATTAACCCCGCATACATGTGTTATGTGGCCTTGTTATCTATTTTGCAGGAGCCCAGGTCATACACAGAGGTTGTTCAACATCAGGAATTGAGGGATGCGATGCGATGCGAGCTGGATGCCTTGGAGAAAAATAATACTTGGTCCTTATCTCCGCTACCAGAAGCAAAATGGGCAATTGGTTGCAAATGGGTCTATAAGACCAAACTGCGAGCTGATGGCACGGTGGAAAGGTATAAAGCTCGTTTGGTGGTCAAGGGATTTACGCAGGTGAAAGGGGTCGACTACACGGACAGCTTTTCTCTGGTCGCTAAGACTGTCATAGTGCGACTGTTTCTTGCTGCAACCGCAGTTCGTGGATGGCCTCTACAACAACTCGACATCAATAATGCCTTTTTGCACGGGCACTTGGACGAAGATATTTATATGACTCCACCTGAGGGATACACTGTGGCCATCACCTGGTCTGTAAGTTGGAGGTCATTGTACGGACTTAAGCAGGCGTCTCATCAATGGAATGTGGAATTAACCTTTTGTCTCACCGCCTATGATTTCAATCAATCGGCCCATGATCACTATCTCTTCGTCAAGCATACTCCTACAGGGCCGATGGCACTGTTAGTTTATGTGAATGACATATTACTCACTAGCCATTCTCTGTCAGGAATTCAAGAGGTGAAAGACTACCTCTACGACCTGTTCACTATCAAGAATATTGGTAATGCTCGCAACTTTCTTGGTTTAGAAATTACTCGCAATATGAATGGTCAGTATGTTTCACAGACAAAGTATGTTATTAATGTCATCTGCGACATAGGTCTGACTCAGGCTAAGTCAGCTTCCACACCTCTTCCTCAGGGCTTGAAGCTGCGATCCAAAACTGATAAGCTGCTTCTTAACCCTGATTCATATTAATGCCTTATGGGACGCCTACTGTACCTGGGTTTTACTCGCCCAAACATCTCATATTCTGTTCAGCAACTCACTCAATTTCTCACACATCCCTGCGACTCTCACTGGCGTGCTACTCTTCATGTAATTCGCTACCTGAAAGGGTGTCCGTCAAAAGGACTGTTCTTCCCTTTGCATAATTCCTCGGTATTGAAGGTTTACTGCGACACGGATTGGGCCTCCTGCCCAGACTCGAGGCGCTCACTCACTATTTTTCGTATATTCCTTGGACCAACCTTGGTATCCTAGAAAACTAAGAAACAGGCTACTGTCTTCAAGTCGACTGTTGTCACAGTCTCGCTACCACTGTCTGCGAACTGTGGTGTTTCACATACATCCTTGTCGATCTTGGCCTTACCACTTCTTTGCCCATCGATCTTGGCCTTACCACTTCTTTGCCCATCGATCTTTTCTATGATAACAAGGTAGCCATACACATTTTGGCCAACCCTGTGTTTCATGAGCGAATTAAGCACATCAAACTGGATTGTCATTTAGTTCACGATGCTTATAAAGAGGGTTTCATTTCATTGACGTTTGAGCGAAGTTCGCTGCAGCTCACTGATTTGTTTACAAAGATCCTGCCTATTTCTACCTTCACCACCATGCTTTCCAAGTTGGTGTTGTTCTCGTTCAAGCCACGTCCAACTTGTGGGGGGGCCTGTTGAGAGTTCGACCTCCTCCCAGGTTGAACACCAGGTCGCACATGTGGAGGTCGTTGTCCAGACCGGTCATCATGAGGTCGCACATGAGCTCACGCATCTTGAAGTCATGTTTCCAACTGCACGTCATGAGGTCGTTGATGAGGCCGCTGCTATCACAATGCCGGTTATCTTGGATACAGGACAGATTCTCTGTAATACTTTTTTTTGTATTTTATGTGACAAAGTGTGTTAGATTACTTGGGGAGGTTACGCCCATTGTGTATTTAATTTCCTTGTACACCTTCATTTTAGATGATGAATCTCTTATAGAAAATAGAAAAAATATCCTCTCTAGAATGGTTCTGTTTTTGCATTTCTGTTGTTTTGATTACATGAAACTCAAAATTGCATCGTTTTTATTTAATCGTAATTAATACTAATTATTATTTAACACTATTTGTAGCCATAATTACTAATATTGTAGCTAATAATAAGTTTTTTATCGTGTGCTCAAAAAAATATTGAGAGGGACGCCGAGCCACTTGCTCTCAATACCTAAAAGAAAGGCAGCTGCTGAAGAATATGACCTTGGGAACACATAATTACTGCTAGCTTTTGTTACCAATTTCCGTTCTTACCATATCTATACGTATGGATTTCATTTTTGGCTGTTATTATTGTCTGTTGGTATGGATTTCACTTTCTAAAATCGACAGGGATAACAGAGGGAAAGTATATACGATCCAACGCTGCAAAATCATGATGGTGGTAGTAGCTAGATATGTTGAAGCTGTTAAGTATTCATGTTACTTTTGAAAGAATATTGAAGTTAGGGAAAAATGCAAGCAGTTCTTATTATAATATTATAAATGAGGAAATTATTTTTTTTATAAAAAAATTAATAATTTATTCTCTTGTATTTTTTAAAATACAATAATTTATATTTCTATGTTTTTTAAAATGAACAATTTATCCCCCTAGATAAGGGTAAATTGTATCATTTTAAAAATTATATGGGATAAATTATTATTATTTTTTTCATAAAGATAATTTGCTCATTTATAACATTAGAATGAGATAAATTGCATTAAACCCATTAAAATTATAACATTGTTCTTGTTCTATTTATTATCATTAACTTAAATTAGTTTAGTTAAACCTGAATCATTTATATAGCAAATTCACTGCACGAGTTAAGAGTAATGTATTGTTACAGACTTTTCACGTTCTTCAATTATTTCTTCGAGTTCCCCCGGCCCACCGTGGTCAACTTGAAGAAATGTGAGGCTCGTGTCCTCTTTCCGATTGATTGTGATTTATATAACAAGTTCACAAGTTAAAAAAACACCAAAATGCATGATTGATTGTGATTCATCCGGCACACTACCCGACACTTTATCTTGTAAGATATCAACAAGATTCCCAGTCTCCAAAAATCATAATATGAAACAAAGAAAGCACATGTAGAGACTGTAGAGTAGTCTATAAAAGAGTATTACGTACTTGATTTTTCAGGATACATTCATCATCAAATGGAGAAGAAAGAAGTTTCAAATGAGCTCCAGGAGTTGCTCCAAACACTGGAACAGCAGACGAACTGGGATGGCCGTCGGCTCGTTAAATACGATGGATTCTGGTTGCCAGAAATCGCAGTCCGACCAATATTCTCCGCTCAAAGGTACTTCAAAGCAAAAGATTCCGACATCATATTGACATCCATCCCAAAATCAGGAACCACCTGGTTGAAAGCGCTTGTGTTTTCCATAGCCAATCGCAACGTTATCTCCATTGACCAAAGCCCTTTACTCACTTCCCATCCTCACACAGTTGTGCCCTTCCTCGAGTTCAATCTTTATTTATTCCAAGAAAATCCTCATCTCCAAGACCTCCCTAGTCCAAGAATTTTCACAACCCACATGCCTTTCAAAATCCTTCCTGATTCCATCCGTGAATCCGAGTGTAAAATTATCTACATCTGCAGAAATCCTTTGGATCAGTTCGTTTCACACCGCCATTTCTTGCTCGAAAACAAGATAGAAAAAGACGCAGTGCCACTCGATATAGACGCGGCTTTCGACTTGTTTTGCCAGGGAATTCATCCATTCGGGCCCTTCTGGGACCATATTCTTGGATACTGGAACGCCGGCTTGAAGAATCCTGAGAAAGTGTTGTTTCTGAGGTACGAGGATCTGAAAGAGGATATCACGCCTCATGTCAAGAAGATTGCTGAATTCATCGGGTCCCCATTTTCACCCGAGGAAGAAAAACAAGGTGTCGTTGATCAAATCTCAAGGCTATGTAGCTTCGAAAATCTTAGGAATTTGGAGGTGAACAAGAACGGATACATCCTTAAGGTACTGAAAAACAGTTCATTCTTCAGGAAGGGAGAAGTCGGAGATTGGATCAATCATCTTACTCCTGCAATGGCTGAACGTGTTAAGGACCTCCTGGTGAGCAAGTTCGACGGCTCTGGTTTAATTTTCAAGATCTAAACAAAACTTAAGCCATTGAAGAATACGATTATGGGAGAACATTTGAAGAACTTTTCAGAGGTTAATTAGTATTAAGGTTCACTGCAAGTTTCTGTTCTTATGCAATCTGTTTGTATGGATCTCATTTTCAACTTATGAATAACATTTGAAAATGAGACTCTTGGGTGCAAAAAGATGGCGGTTGATGAATTCAATCTATTCTGTTCCATTTTCCTTATCATTTCTTTGTTTTCATTTCAAGAAAAAGAATAATGAATGAAAAGGCGAGTTTGTAAAAATCTTAAAAATAAGTTGAATTTTTTCTTTTTTTTAAAAAGTTTATAAATTTCTAACATTTTTTAGTTTTGAAAACACATTCATAGCTACTGTTTTAGTCTATTGGCTACAATTTTATAAGAGGTTGAGGACTCGAAAGATCATATAAAATAGTGTGAATTATATCAGTACTTTCTGAAATTAGATTTAATTATATAAATACACTTACTAAGGGGTGTTAATGTACTAGGCTTGTCAATTGGTAGGGTTTTACCTCATATTTAAAAAATCACTTTCGTCCCAATACACCTACCCTGCTCAATGGGTAGAAGATCCTACCCTAACCTACATTCATGAAATTAAATTAGTGGGTATCAGAAGGGTCTAATACCCAAAAAATATCCATGGGTATGGGTAATGACTAATACCTAAAATATCAATGTGTTATAATGATATCTAATGTCCAAAAATATTCATTTGTCCATTAATTTAAAATTATGGAATTATAGTAATCTTTTAGTAAATCAGCCAACTAAATTTATTTACTACTTAAAAAATTAAATAGTATATAATCATTTATTTACATATTTTATTTATATTGTTATGTATGGAAATGTTGACCAAATATGCTAGAGTTTTTGTATTGATTTCGTAATTACTCAAAATTAATCTTAGAATCAAATAAGCAAAATTTAACTTGACAGTTTAGAAAGTAAAAAAATAAAGGCAAAAATTAATTTAGTTAAATATGAATAAATAAAATTTGTCGGAACTCAAATAATTAAAGTTCATCAAATCAAAATTGAATGCAAACACAAATTCAAATGATACTTAAGAGATTTGAAATTTTTACCAACTCATATGTCTTCATTCTTCTTTTTAACTCGCCTCGATTTATGGGTCCATCATTTCAATAAATTTAAGATTTTAATTTAAAATTTTATTAATATTCATCCGTCATTTAGACAATATCAAGTATATTATTTAAATTTCAATGATGATAAATTTAAGTACGTAGTCCTATTTTATCAATCGACGGATTATAAAAAACCACTAATAATTTGAGTCGAATGTAAATTTAAAAATTTGAGACTTTTATTTTTTTAAAACATATTGTAAAAGAAAAAAAATGGGTTTGAGATTGGTAAGACTCAAACTCTATCCAATTATTTTGGTATAATTTGGGTAAGACCCTATGTGTATTTTAGAGAGTAGGGTATGCATAAGGTATGAAAAAAATGTCATTGGTATATGGTTGGGTATGGGTTCGAGTAAAGCGGTACCCATCCATTAACAGGTTTAGGTGGTATTTATAAAATTTTGAGGATATAGGTGTAATTACAATTATAATTTTAAAAGGTATACTTATAATTTTATTAAAAATAAAATATATAATTAAATTTGATATTATTGGATGTCAACATAATTTACCCTATAAAGTATTGATGATAGTCTCATAATTTTAGTAACTATTATTATTGGGGTTAATTATTTAATTATTATTAAAAATTATATAAATATAATTTATTTTAAATATATAATAAAATATATTGAGTTGCAGATCACATCCGCGACTCGACTTAAAAAATAATTTTTTAAAATTGATATGACGTGGATTTGATCAAAGATAGGAAACTTTTTTATTTTTTTTGTTTAATTTTTTTTATAAATTAATATTCAATTAATTTTTAACAACATATTAAAATTCAAAAAATCATAATGTTAAAATTGCATTAATTTTAAAAATACAATGAACTATACAAATGTAATAGTGTATATTTTTTTATATAATTCTAAAAAAATATAATAAACTATACAATTATTGTTGACAACCCCACACCGGCACATTTGATTGTGTAGAAGAATCTCTTTGTTGGGTTTGTTGCCTTTCACGCATTTGCGGCCAAATACGTGATGTTTGGTTTTGACCAAGGCATATAGAGATACAAATAGTAGTATCGTGTGCCAACTCAAATTCTGGGACATCCCAATAATATTCGGAATACACAGGTTCAAATGACTTAAAATATGTATTCGTATAAGCCATTAAATCATAATAATCTTTCACCATTGATGCAGCATTAATCACGTATGCAACGCATACCTTTTGAGCGTGACTGCAAAGGATACTAAATTGAGTCCACTTGTTGCATAGACATTCTTGATTCGTAATTTTGACAATATGAGTATTGAGTCCATGTCCATTCTGACGTCTTGTAACAACCAAGGCGGATTGTTGAAACTGATGGCATTTGATGACGGTATGCTCAACAAAATTTTGTTGCCAACATGTGAAAATCTTGTACGCAAAATCCGTCCACAGTTGGTTGTTGGTCAACATTACACTACTCTTTGCAAAT
This sequence comes from Sesamum indicum, assembly GCF_000512975.1. Lineage (NCBI taxonomy): Eukaryota > Viridiplantae > Streptophyta > Magnoliopsida > Lamiales > Pedaliaceae > Sesamum > Sesamum indicum. The sequence goes on from NC_026145.1 coordinate 1,083,469, forward strand.
CTCTCATGAAAAGAATAGATAGTACGTTAAAGCGTCATCTCAGGTATTGCTGTCAACGGTAGGCGGTGAGTCCCTTTGAATACTCTTGATGCATTCTGACATGTTGGTCGTCAAAATACCACATCGCCATCCACCATCGTGAGAAACTGTCCATTTTTCCATGTTAATCTAGTCTAAGAATTCAAATGTGGCTAGCTTTTGGCTCTTTATCTCTTTCATAATTCGATTGAATTTTCTGATTTAATATTTAGAGCCAGCTCTCCAACAAAGATCCTTCAACATGATATTTTTTAAACAACTGTTGAAATTAGAACACACATAACCCAAGCAATATTGTTGTACGCCGTGAGGTGGCACAAAATCCAAACTTTCACATACTGCTTTAATGATACAGGGGTGATGGTCAGAAATAAGGAACATCCCACGTTGCCACCGTATAACATGTCTGCTCAATTATCTACGAAACTACTTCCAAGATGAATGTGATTCTTCATTGACAATTGAAAAGCAAGAGGGAATACCTGTTGATTTTCATCCATGCCAGCAACAATCAACATTTTGTGTTTGTACTTTGTGTATAAATGGGTCACATCTACAGTGGTAAATTTGTGACAGTATTAGAACCCTTCGATACACGATTTGAACGCCCAGAAGACGTCTCCCAGCACATATGCGCCGGTTGATGGTTGGAAGGCTTTGTGTTTTCATTCAATAATAGTTCCTGGATTAAATTCTTTAAGAGCTCCCATATATTTAGGTAGCTTTTGAACTGAGCTCTCCCATGTGCCCTAAACAATTTCACGTGTTATTTTCAAACTGTACCATGCCTTTTGGTATGGAATATTCTACCATGTATGATCTTTCACAGTTTAGATGACGTGCTTTATTTAATATGCGGGGTTGCATTTCACCTGTCCTAAAAGCAAAGAAGCAACATAAACCTAATCTAGATTATCATGTTCAAGGGACATATCATTCAATATACACGTATGGTCCCCTCCCATATTTAGTTATTATCCATCTTCCAATTTTTTATTTTAAAATCCCTCACAACTTCCATCTACACCAGATATTTGAAAAAAATAAATATCAATCATTCGACTAATGATGTATGCTTATCGTTAAGAAATATACAAACATATACATGTATACTTGGATTGTGCTGCTTACGGACTACTTTCCACTCGACATTCGAACTGTCAGTTACAAAATACTTGCGACGTGTATGTCATATCGAGTGATCTTTCACCGCCTCTATTAAGGCTTCTTTGTTTTTGAAAATCATTCCACATCCAATCTGCCTTCATTCTTATCATAAAATTTTGCAACATTATAATTGGTACATCAATGGAATCCACGGGTACCTCCAAAATATTTTTTCAAAAAATGGTATAGAGCGGTAAAATATTTGCTGAGTAGTTCTGTGTAGCATAACTAGTAGCATAACTGACGTACCTTGTGTGGAAATAAATCCTCTCAAATTGGTCCTTCGTCAATTCGGGATGAGACAGAATATTCCAGAAGCGACGGATATTCGGGACATGAGCCCACATCAGATCTCCCAAAAAAATCATATGGGCACAAATCAAAACCTGCAACACATACAATACATCAGTAGATGACAAAGATGATATGACACGGTTGTACAAAGGCCACCTATTTCCGATAAAAGAGAAACAAAACGAGGGTATTGAGAATGGTACTACAATATAGCATGAAATTTCGTGTCGTCGTCTAGTGATAGACGTATGGAAAGCGGGTACCAACTTGGAGACGTGCAAGTTGTGCTATGTTATATAATATCGCATACTTTATTTTAAATATTTTTTTTACAACACAACATTCATTATTTTTTTACATTCTTCAGGCAGAAGAGGTGAATGCCCTTGAAGCTTGGTGTAAATGGAGACCACTAAATATTGAAGGGTATAGTCAGTTGGTGGACATATTCGAATACAAGTTACATATTATCAAGGAAATTATATCCCATCAGTCACAACAAATTGCTTTGTCATCCAATGTTGTTCCCACCACATCCCACAGACAAAGAAGAAGTTCTAGCCGAATGTCTATTGGTTCAGTTGAACGTCATGATGTTAGGGTGAATATAGCTGGTCCTGTTATAGTATATACACCTCAAGATTATTACGTGCCACAACCGCCTCAAAATTACTACATGCCTCAACCGCCACAAGATGATTGATTTCAATCAGCTCTATATATGACAACCCAAACATAAGATTATTCTTCACAAATATATCTTGACCTTGGCCTTGGCATTAATCAACCATATACACCAAGATACAACATTTCACTAATTCCATTTCTATCATTAGTGCATATCGTGATAATGTGGAGTCTAGTTCTGCAACAACATCAAGTCGATTGGACATTAATCCCAATGGTGATGATAATGAGGCACAAAATAAGCTAATACAAAATGTGGGCGAGGAAATAAGAAGATCTCGTCGTCAACGCCACAGACGCAACTGTGAAACAGATAGACATTTTTTATATTTACATTGGTAACTCTGTTATGTCCTTCTCTTTCCTTTGTCACTTTTGAGTCTATTTTGATTTTTTTTCAATCAAAACTTGTTATAACAACTTTTACATTCAAAAAAAAAAATTCCAAAATTTGTGCAATAACATTCTTTTAAAATACTCGATACAAACATACTTAAGAGCATGAGATTGTGTATTATGAGGGGGTAAGGGTGTAGTGTAGCATATGCACCATTACTTTAGGTTGTCAAAATGGTAAGATGCATAAATTGGAAGCCACTAAATAATTAGGGACCAATATATAAAAATAAAATAAATGTATATGATGTTAAACAAAATTACAAAATTAAGGGGGGTCAATATATATATATATATAATAAGATATATGTATAATTTTAAAAATAAATACAAAAATTGAGGAGCCAATACAAACAAAAATTAAAAATTCTGTATAATCCTTAAAAAGAATTACAAATCTTGGATGCACCTCCCCTGCATCGGTCCATGCGTTATTGTACTTTCCTTGCGTGATCCATAAAAACATATACTTTTCTTGCATGATTAATTGTGATGCATATGAACCACTACTGCCCAAAAACTTAATTATCTTGTAATGTTTTCAAGATTCCCACTCCAAAGTCTTAAAAACAGTGCATATAGAGTAGTCTATGAGGAGTAGTTGAGTTGGCTTTAGAATATACATACAATAGCCAATATATTCTGCCGACGCATTCATCGTTGAAATGGAGAAGAAAAAAGACGTAAATTGTTCTTCTGCGGACGCTGAGAAGGATGACCTCCAGGAGCTGCTTCACACACTTGAACAACATAAGAGTTGGGATAGTCGTCCCCTCGTTAGGTACGAGCGCATTTGGTTGCCGGTAATGTTATTCCGACCAATATTAACTTCCCAAAAGCACTTCAAAGCAGAAGGCACAGATATAATATTGACAACCATGCCTAAATCAGGAACCACCTGGTTGAAAGCTCTTACTTTTTCCATAGCCAATCGTAATGTTTTTTCCATTCATCAAAGTCCATTACTCTCTTACAATCCTCACACACTTGTGCCTTTCCTAGAGTACACGATTTACCGGGATCAAGATAATCCTGAGCTGGAAAACATTCCACGTCCAAGAATTTTCTCGACTCATATGCCTTTCAAAATCCTTCCTGATTCCATCCGGGAATCTGAATGTAGAATTATCTACATCTGCAGAAACCCTTTGGACCAGTTCGTCTCACACTATCATTTCATGCTTCAAAACAAGATTGAAAAAGACGCAATTCCACTTGAACTAGACGAGGTTTTTGACATGTTTTGCCAGGGAATTCAACCCTTTGGGCCCTTTTGGGACCATATGCTTGGCTACTGGAATGCCCACTTGAAGAATCCTCAGAAAGTGTTGTTTCTAAAGTACGAGGATCTGAAACAGGATATTTCGTCCCATATAAAGAAGATTGCTGAATTCATCGGGTTCCCGTTTTCGGCGGAGGAAGAAAACCAGGGTATGATAGAACAAATCTCAAGGCTATGTAGCTTTGAAAATCTTAAGAATTTGGAGGTGAACAAGAGTGGCTATTTTATTGGGTCAATAAAAAACAGTTCATTCTTCAGGAAGGGAGAAGTTGGAGATTGGGTCAATCATCTGACTCCGGCAATGGCTGAACGCGTCAAGAACCTGACGGAGACCAAGTTCCAGGGCTCCGGTTTGGTTTTCAAGATGTGATGAAAAGATCAGGTGCTGAAGTTTAAGATTCTGGTTCGTATCACATTAATAGTAGTTTTTATTTCCAGCTTCTTTTCTTTACTGAAATGTAAAATTTGTATGGATTTCATTTTCTGCTCATCCAAGAAAAGAGGAAAAACTGAACATAAGACTCTTCACCTCACACAAAAACACGGTTGTTGAAAAATAATATAGAAAATTGTAATTTTAGTCTTTTAATTTAAGGAGTGGTATTTTTAATTCTATATATATTCATTTTCGTAATTTAGTTCTGTAATTTTATAATTTTGACAATTTTAATCATTTTTTGGCTAATTCTGCCGGAAGTTGCATTTCTAGTCCTGCAAATAAATTCATGCAGGACAAAAAATACTAACTCCTCTAAGTTATAGGATTGAAAATATCAATGTTCCCTAAATTACAAGACAAAAAATACAATTTAATTGAGTCATGTGCACATCACATGGGATATTCCTGCCAAATTGGCCGAAAAAGGATTAAAATTGTCAAATTTTTAAAGTTACAGAACTAAATTACAAAAATCAATTCGTACAAAACTAAAAATGTCACCACTCATAAGTTACAGATTAATATTGTGTTTTTCCCATAAATGATATATTGACTCCATTGTTCCTGTAACTGAAACTAGTACACGAGGCACAGTGAAATCAAAGAAAAATATGGAGATAATTACATTGTTTTCCTCTAAAAATTTGGTATAATTATGGATCAATTCTTGTAATTTGCATAATTACATTTAGGATGTGATTGATATATAAAAAAATCATATTTGAATACCATTCTGTAATTGGTATATACAAAACATTAGAAGACAATAAAATTGTAATTTATTTAATTGATTTCATTCATATGATTGATCATTAAAAATAAATTTAGTGATGGAATATAATAACTTTTATGACAAGTTTGCACTTTGATATATATATATATATATATATATATATATAAATATGTTGAATGCATTGTATAAAAATAATAATTTTATAAAATACTTATAAAAGATTATAAGCAATTTATAAAATATCTTATATGTTATTAAGAAAAATGTATGAGAAAATTTTATTGATCGAATCCACATAGACAGTATTTTTTGCCGAAAAAAAAATTATATTAATTTAAACAATCAAATCAACTAATCTATTTAATCACAATACATTTATAATTATATCTCAATACTTGATAGAAGAAATATTTTGAATTTATAAAAATTAGAATTAAATATCAAAACCAATGAATCAATATTTTGTCCCAGTATTTTGTTATTAATTCAAAATGATATTTGAAATTAATGAAAAGAGTCACCCTCAGTAAGATATGCCCCAGAAATATTAATACCTTGTATAATGTGATCATGACAAGGATAATTTTGTAAAAAAAAAAAAAAAATATCATTTCCAAGCTCATAGAGATAGCTAATACCATGTTTTTTGGGATGGAATTACTAATTCCTCTCCTAAAAGAAAATAAATATCATTATTAGCCAAAATTTATCGAATTTATTGATATCTATAAAAAAAATTATATAAAAATTTATGTTTACCCTCATTGACACAGGTTATACAAATCTTCTTTGGCAAAACTAACCTTTACACATCTTCACACGTAAATTCGTGTGGGGCGATATATCTTTCACCTTTATAAGAATATTTTGTTTAGAAAAAAATTATTTGACCTGCGATATATAAGCGAGTAATAATCAATTTATGGGTAAACAGGAATTCTCATTCAACTTTTTTACTAATGAATGGTTTTACAAAAGAAGTAAAATTTAAAAATTGTAAAAAAACATGGATAAGACTGTCGGCAGAAAACGACAAAGGCCAACAATCAGCAAAGCAAGAAAGCCAGCTGGAAATCACTTGACCGACAAGCCCTTATGACCAACATCTGGAAAGGACGAGGCAATGACGAACGCAGTGACGTTATTCGAAAGAGACAAGATGATGACGAATGCAATAACGTCATCAAAAATAAGTTTGGAGTCCGAATTTGAAGTTGGCGGACGCCTATAAATAAAGAGGCAATGAAGCAGAAGGGGATTATCAGAAAAGTTCTCCTAGTCTTCAAAGCATTAGAATTCTAAGTCTTTTCAATCTTTTGTAGTATTTTAATCTTTCAGTTTATGGGTGTTTCCCCAACGAGTCAAGTCCTCTAATATGAGAGGCTAAACAGTTGTCTCCTCCAACGGAGGAATAATATCTATGTAATATTTTCTATATTTCTTCAATAAAAGTTAGGCTTTTGTTCAATCTTCTTGTCCAAAATTCTATTAAGTCTCTGTATTGGAGTCCCTTTTACGCCCTAAGGTAGGAAACGAAATAGGGCTGTGCTGTTTTGTAATTGAATGAGCCAAGTGCCTACGAACCATCTGTTACGGTAATGTGGTTGGAAGAAGTCCGTAAAACCGAGGACTTGAAAAACTCAAAAATAGAGTGGTCAAAGCAAGGTACGAATTTATGGGGTCTTAATTTATTTTAAAAGCATGTTGGGCCGTTTTAAGAGCATGAAAATAGATTATGAAGCTATTTCCTTTGAAAGGGTAAAATGGTCATAAAATAGGTTGAAGGACCATATTTACGCTAAATTAATAGATAAATGACTAAATCTAATATTGTCAAAGTTAGAGGACCAAAATTAATCCTTGACAAAGATAAAGGACTAAAGTTTTCTTTATCCCTTTATTGTAGCTTTAATACATTCAAACATAACTAGGTAGGAAAAAGCAAGTAGATCAGGCAAAATTACATTTTTAGTTCTGAAACTACAGGTTATTAGTACTATTGGTCCTACTCCATTTACACATTTAGTCACTTTTTTTTATCAGTTTAGTTCTGAACATCTCACATAGGTCATTTTGTTTTGAAAATTTAGTTGCTTGTTGGCAATTTTTGTGCTAACGACCTATAATTACAAGATCATAAATGAGATCTATTCACAGACTAAATTCGTGAAAAAAAAACTGAATTTATATATAAAATAAAGGATTAAGTGCAATTTTGGTCCTCTAACTATAGTCATTTCTCATTTTAGTCCTTTAACTTCCTAGGGTAAGGAAATGGTCCTTTACCATTTTTAATTGCTCAATTTTGAAACCTTTTTCATCGAATATTTATCCAGCTTGCCGAAAAATTCCACGTGGAACCCATGTGGACTTTGAAATTAGGGGTGAGATATTATTGGCTATATGAAGTTGAGTTAGCAGTTTTTACGATTTTTCAAAAGAGAAAAAAATTGATGTGGCATGAATGGCCACATTACACGCTGATGTGGAATGAGAGGGAAAATAAACAGATTCCACATGTATTGATTTATAAGAGAAGCCCCATCCCCAAATGAAGAATCCTATGCATCTTGCTCGCCCCCTTCATTAAAATTCCTTCAATGTCCACTGTTACAAGTTCACATGAGTGCTACTGTGGAACGCCCGTGGTGATGCGTATGGCATGGACGAACGAGAACCCATGAAGAAGGTTTCACTCCTGCAGGAATTACTACAAGGTAAGAAAACCCAATTTGGGTTGGAGTTTCTCTTAAACTATTATGTTTGTTGGGTTGGAAACTGGATCTGATGGTTTTTGGTAGAGAGGAGGGTGTAGGTTTTTTGCATGGAACGATCTCCAATTTTTCAAAGGGCTAGGGCCATTATTCCAAGTTTTCTGAGGATAAATGGCATGGAATTAGAGATTGAACTTTGAGAAAGCGAAACAGAAAAACAAAAGAAATCTTGTTGTCTTACCTTTGCTTTGGATGATTCTATGTTGGTTGTGAAAATAGGTAGGTAGATAGATTTTTTTTTCTTGCTGCTTTTGTATTAGAAGGAAACAATCCTTTGCAATCATCGAATGTACAAGTGTACTTGTTCTTTTAATTCGGAATGAAATTTGGTAATGTACAAGTATTACTGTTTGTATATGTTTTGGTTATGGGAGTACTTGATTTTTTATTTATGGATGTAAATATTTTTTACTGAAAAATCTGGGAATAAAAAGCCTGGAAAGAACTAAAAACCCCTTCAAGACTGGAACTAAATAGCCTAGAAAAACTAGAACTGAACATCTAGAAAAATTGGAACTAAACAACCTAGAAAACAAGAATTAATACTAAAAAAAATTTCAATTTACCGAATCAACAAGTTCACAATGAAACTAAATTCATTTCACCGATGACATAAGGTTCACAATGAGTGTACTCTTCATTTCCAAATATAAATTCATTCTGCAAACATAGGTGTAAAATTCAAACTTCAAAAAACAAAAGGAGCTGTGAACAGTATATAACAATTACTACAAAAGATTTTAAGCACAAAATGAGCAATAACTATTAAAGATATTTGTATATCTGATGAACTAAGCTGGCTTCAATCTAAAATCTTTTATCCTCCTTATCTTATTGTTGGATTACGGTTTCCATGTGGTGCTCTTGATGTGGTAGGAAAAACTGGTAACCCATGGATGCCAATCATAGGTGGAGGTGCTCGAATTTGGACCCTGGGTTATAAGGTTAAGTGCTGGTCTGACTGTTGCAGGTGTTGATACATTGATGGACCTTGCTTGTACACTGGAGCTGTTGCAGCTTGAGATTCCATTTGTATGATACAGGGTTCAACAGTGGATTCAAGGATGGGGTCTTCTTCTGGTTGCAAAGGTGGAAGAATGTTAGCACCTTGTGTTTCCCGTGGAAAGCAAAAACCAAATTAATGCATGCATTGAACTAGCTTGGAAAAACTTCAAAAAAAAAAGAAGCAACTTAAACTTACAGTTGAGGTATCCATTTTTCTCAATGATGTTAACTGCATTTCTTGTGCTTTCCTCTTGCCAGCCTATTATATCAATGCAAAAGTAATTAAAATAGAAAATCAATGTTATTATCATTATAAACCAGGGTTTCTTACTTTAACACTTGTGCCTTCTATGTTAACACGTGTGGCTTCCATATTGATTGTTGCTTCAGTCATCTGCAAAAGGGAAGTTTGAAACTGTAATTAGAAGATAAAGATTACAATGGCAAAACATTATTACTAATTTTTTAGGCACCTCTTGTGTTGCAAGTGATACTCTTTTTGGACACTTGGTTGTATTCTGCCCAAGTTCCTCACATGTTCTCTAATAAACTGTGGTGATGTCTTCTAAGTTTCAGTACTTGCTTCCTCTTTCTTTTCTTTTTGTTCTTCAGTGTAGGCTCATCACTCTCTTCTTCTTGCCTTTGCAGGCTTCCCTGCACCCCTTCCAAAGTTGGGTGGTAGAGGAGGAATTATGCAAGACTCTGACCACAAGCCCACATGGCTCATTTCTATAGTAGGTTTATATACTCTTCTATAAGTCTCATCACTGTAACAGTCTGCCACATAATCTGAAGGGTCCTGTTTTTGGTGATAAATGGCATAACTGGCATGCTTACATGGTATGCTGGACAGTTGCCACTTCTAACAACTGCAACTCCAAGACCCAAGATCCACACAATGTTGACTACTATCAAAACAAGATATTTGGTAATGGAAATCATCAGCATTAATGGCCATATAGTTGGATATCTTATTTGCATGTTTCTGTAAGATCATATGTAATTGACCAGAGCTTGAGGTGGATAAAAGGAGGTTGAACCGGATGCTTAAAGTCGTATATACCCTGACCAAGGAGCAGAGAGGAGGATATGTGAATGGATTAGTCATCTTAAGTTTCCTAATTATTATGAATCTAATTTGGCCCAGTATGTTGACATGAATAAGCTGAAGCTTTACGACATGAAGAGTCATGATTGTCACGTATTCATGCACAAGCTGATCCCGATTGCCTTCCATGAAATACTTCGTGAGCTTGTGTGGAATGCGTTGACAGAGGTCAACCTCGTATTCTAGATTCTATGTTCGACACCGCTCTATGTAAACAAAGTACAAGATTTGAAGCTGGTATCGCCACCATTTTGTGCGACCTCGAGAAAATATTTCCTCCAGCTTTTTTCAACTTAATGGAACACCTAATTGTTCACTTGTTATATTAAGCATGTGTGGATGGGCCCGTAAAATGCAGCTGGATGTGCCCTTTTGAGAGGTAAATACATGAGTTATTCTAATTTTTTAAAATAGTTTCAGTGTTATATGTGTTCTACTAAATATTCATTTATTAGATTTCTTCGCGACTTGAAGATGAAGGTAAAAAATAAAGTACACGTTGAGGCATCAATTGTAGATGCTTACCTTGTATAAGAAATTAGTCTATTCACTTCTAAATACTTTGAGCCACATATTCTTTGCACACAGAACATGCCATGCAGAAATGACGAGCTCTGTATGAACGACAATCGTATCTAATGATTTATTTTCAACTACTTGGCCAAGCATGTGGTGCCTCAAAGAAGAGGTCGCTCAGCGGCTCAGAGAGTCACATAATTGAGATGTACATCTTGTGCAATTGTAAGATAGTCACGCTATAGTACGAGTAAGTATAAAGATACCAATAGGTTATAAATTATTGTTATTTTCAAACTTTTAACCTACGAATCTATATGTATTCTAAATTTTACATACAGGTCTTTTTGAATGAATTATACGAGCACCACCACTGAAGGACCCCAATATTGAGGAGCTAGTAGCTACTCAGTTCAAGGATTGGTTCAAACATCGTATAAGTTGTGCTTTATGAATTGTGTCACAGCTATCAGTCCTCAATATATGATTTCTCTAATATTTTCCATATAGGTGAAATCAAAATTGAATTACACGGACAACAAGCAATTAAAGTTGCATTATTTGGGTTCTATAGTTAAAGTCACAACATTCCAAACTTACTTTGTGAATGGTTATAATTTCCACACTGAACATCACAGTATAGACAAGTCAACTATGAACTGTGGGTGTGTGTGTCAAATGCTCAACATATATAGACACAGACAATAACTTTTATGGGTTTCTAAAAGCGATAATTCATTTGGATCACCCACTTATTCTAAACATGCAGATCGTTTTATTTAAATACCGTTGGACCGATCCCACGAAAGTTATGAATGTACATCCTTATTATCACCTAGTTAACGTAAACATGTTCATCTTCAATTCTTTGTTTTAGTGTTGTTATATTGAACAATTTCTGAATTTTCTTTTCGTTATTTTATTTTATGAGTTATTAATTAATTAATGTTATACTCAATGCTTATGCGATATTACAAATTATGATATATTAGTTCAATAAATAGGTTAGCATTAAAAAGTTTACGAGTATGCAAAGGCACACACTCAAATTAAAAACGTACAATTTTATATTTAAATATATTTTTTTGTTTATTTAAACTTACAATTAGAAAAATATTCCGCTTGCTATGCTTGTGGAATAATAAATATACAACTTAGCATATAAAATTGAGCGTTGACATACCAGAAAATAAATCATCTAGGCCAGCTGGCCATCATGTGGTTTTCATTAATAATGCATGTGATTTTTATTTCTTATTTCTTGTTAATTGCAAAATCTTCTGAATCAGTTTGTCTGGTCACAGGAAGAAATTTAACTTTTAAAATGGCTAATTATTAATATAATTAAGAATAATCACAATCACGCAGTGATGTTGTCGTCATTTTTTTAGTGTCGTTAAAACATTTGCTATTGTCATAGCTAAGAATTATGACAAAAATATTTTTCTTTGTACATAATTTGAATTTTATCATTGATTTTATTTAATCATGACTAATAATTTATATTTACCATAATTTTTAATCCATAATCATTAAAAATGTAGACAATAATAATTTTTTTTTCCAACGCGAGGAAGAAATCAACGCGATGAGGACCAGTGTTGTTATCGATGAGGAAGAAATCAACGAGATGAAGGACAGCGAGTCGACCAGGGACTAGGGTCGCATGAAGAGAGGAGAGCAATCGAAAGAAGGCAAGAACCGATCTGAAAAAGATCGAGAAAGACGAGTACATTAATAACCTAAATATCACAGATATACTCCATTGAATACTACTAGGGAGAAAGCCATGTTAATGGTAGAGAAGGAAGGACTTCTTCAATGGCCAGGTAAAACACGGGATACCCCTACTAAAAAATTTTCTAGCAAATATTGCAAGTTCCATAAAGACAAAGGCCACGACACTGAGGAGTGCTTCCAATTAAAGGACGAAATCGAGAGGCTGATTAGGCGGAGTTACTTTAAGAATTTAATCGAGAAAAGAAGCGAACCAGGAAATAGAAGTAGATCGCGGAGTAGAGATCGAGGCTGAAAAGACGATCCAGGCAGGAATGAGCCTCGCGATAATGCGCCCACCAAAGGAGTCATCCATACCATATCGGGAGGTCCTACAGGTGGAAACTCATCAAGAGCTCGTAAGAGGTATGCGAGGCATTGTAGATACAGGCGGGGAGGACAAGTATTGTGTGTGGAACCTCAAGAGGACTTCGTTTCTGGAAATAAAGATTTAAGCTCGGGATCGGAGGCCCAAAATGATCCCATGGTCATCAGAATGGAAGCTGTGGGAATTACTCAGGGGGAAGGTCGTTGGCCTAGAAGATTTTAAGGCAAGGATACTATTGGCCCACCATGGTGGAGGACGCAAAAGAGTTCACGAAGAAATGTGAGAACTGGAAGAAGTTTGCAGGTTTGTTGCAGTCACCAGCGACTCCACTTGAAGCTCTCAAGGTCGTGTGTCCTTTTGATCAATGGGGAATCGACATCTTAGGTCCTTTCCCACAAGCAGCGGCCCAAAAGAAGTTCCTAATTGTGGCTGTGGAATATTTTGCCAAATGGTGGAGGCAGAAGCATTAGCAAAGATCTCTGAAAAAAAGGTAATTAATTTCATTTCGAAAAACATAATTTGCAGGTTTGGCATTCCAAGAGTGTTGGTGTCAGACAATGGAGCTCAGTTTCAAGGGAAGAAGATCGTATCATGGTGCAAGGAGTTCAAAATCCAGCAAAATTTCACTGCAGTTAGGAACCCTCAAGCGAACGGACAGGTCAAAGTAACGAATAGGATTTCATTGCAACACTTGAAGACTCAATTAGAGGGAACTAAAGGATCATGGGTCGAGAAGTTACCAGGCGTGCTATGGGCTTATAGAACCACGCTAAGGTCATCTACAGGAGAGACCCATTTTGGCTTGGTATATGGTAGTGAGGCGATCATACCGGTAGAGATAGGAAAAGAGAAGGTGAGGATGAGTCAGTATGATCCACAAGAAAATGCTCGGGCAAGATCCTTTGATCTCAGTGTGGTCGAAGAATGCAGGGATCGCACTTATACCAAAATACTGCAATAGAGCCTGATGACTAAAAATACAACCGAAGGGTGAAGCCCAAGATTTTCAGGTGGGCGACCTCGTTTTGAAGAAAGTTGAAGTATCCAAGCATGTAGGGAACCTGGACCCTACGTAGGAGGGTCCTTACAAGGTCGTAGAAGTAAAGAGGAAAGGAACGTTTGCTCTCCAAGATATGGAAGGCAAGGATCTGTCCAAACCATGGAACATTCATAACTTGAAAAAGTTTTATGCCTAGAGGAATCCAACGACCTGAAAAAGGTCTATTTTGAAGAAATTGGGTGAACTAGAAGTCTAAGAAAGATGCAAATCTTTTGCTCCGTAAAAGAACTAAAAAAGATACCAATAGTTTATAAATTATTGTTATTTTCAAACTTTTAGCCCATGCATTGATATGTATTCTAAATTTTACATACAGGTCCTTTCTGAATGAATTATACTAGCACCACCACTCGAAGGACCCTAATATTGAGGAGCTAGTAGCTACTCAGTTCAAGGATTGGTTCAAATATTGTATAAGTTGTGCTTTATGAATTGTGTCACAACTGTCAGTCATCAATATATGATTTCTCTAATATTTGCAATATAGGTGAAATCAGAATTGAATTACACAGACAACAAGCTGTTAAAGTTGCATTATTGAGGTTCTATAGCTAAAGTCACAGCATTCCAAACTTACTTTGTGAATGGTTACAATTTCCACACTGAACATCTCAGTATAGACAAGTCAACTGTGAAGTGTGGGGTGTGTGTCAAATGCTCATCATATATAGATACGGACAGTAACTTCTATGAATTTCTAAAAGAGATAATTCATTTGGATCACCCACTTATTCTAAACATGCAGATCGTTTTATTTAAATGCCGTTAGATCGATCCCACGAAAGTTATGAATGTACATCCTTATTATCACCTAGTTAATGTAAACTTGTTCATCTTCAGTTCTTTGTTTTAGTGTTGTTATATTGAACAATTTCTGAATTTGCTTTTCGTTATTTTATTTTATGAGTTATTAATTGATTAATGTTATACTCAATGCTTATGCAATATTACAAATTATGATATATTAGTTCAATAAATAGGTTAGCATTAAAAAGTTTACAAGTATGCAAAGGCACACACTCAAATTAAAAACGTACAAGTTTATATTTAAATATATGTTTTTGTTTATTTAAACTTACAATTAGAAAAATAATCCGGTTGCTATGCTTGTGGAATAATAAATATACAACTTAGCATATAAAATTGAGCGTTGACATAGCAGAAAAAAATAATCTAGGCCATGTGCTTTTTATTAATAATCCATGATTCATCCGGTACACTACCCAACACTTTATCTTGTGTAACACTCCAAAAATCCTGATATGAAACAAAGCACATGTAGAGACTGTAGAGTAGTCTATAAAAGAGTAGTACGTACTTGAATTTTTCAGAATACATTCATCATTCAAATGGAGAAGAAAGAAGTTTCAAATGAGCTCCAGGAGTTGCTCCAAACACTTGAACAACAGACGAACTGGGATGGCCGTCGGCTCGTTAAATACGATGGATTCTGGTTGTCAGAAATCGTACTCCGACCAATATTGTCCGCTCAAAAGTACTTCAAAGCAAAAGATTCCGACATCATATTGACATCCATCCCAAAATCAGGAACCACCTGGTTGAAAGCGCTTCTGTTTTCCATAGCCAATCGCAACGTTATCTCCATTGACCAAAGCCCTTTACTCACTTCCAATCCTCACACAGTTGTGCCCTTCCTCGAGGCCAATCTTTATTTGTTCCAAGAAAATCCAAATCTCCAAGACCTCCCTAGTCCAAGAATTTTCGCAACACACATGCCTTTCAAAATCCTTCCTGATTCCATCCGTGAATCCGAGTGTAAAATTATCTACATCTGCAGAAATCCTTTGGATCTGTTCGTTTCACAACGCAATTTCTTGCTCGAAAACAAGATAGAAAAAGACGCAGTGCCACTCGATATAGACGCGGCTTTCGACTTGTTTTGCCAGGGAATTTATCTTTTCGGGCCCTTCTGGGACCATATTCTTGGATACTGGAATGCTGGCTTGAAGAATCCTCAGAAAGTGTTGTTTCTGAGGTACGAGGATCTGAAAGAGGATATCACGCCTCATGTCAAGAAGATTGCTGAATTCATCGGGTCCCCATTTTCACCCGAGGAAGAAAAACAAGGTGTCGTGGATCAAATCTCAAGGCTATGTAGCTTCGAAAATCTTAGGAATTTGGAGGTGAACAAGAATGGATACATCCTTGAGGTACTGAAAAACAGTTCATTCTTCAGGAAGGGAGAAGTCGGAGATTGGATCAATCATCTTACTCCTGCAATG
Source organism: Sesamum indicum (assembly GCF_000512975.1). NCBI lineage: Eukaryota > Viridiplantae > Streptophyta > Magnoliopsida > Lamiales > Pedaliaceae > Sesamum > Sesamum indicum. The sequence continues at coordinate 1,099,316 of NC_026145.1, forward strand.
GCTGAACGTGTTAAGGACCTCATGGCGAGCAAGTTCGACGGCTCTGGTTTAACTTTCAAGATCTAAACAAAACTTCAGCGATTGAAGAATACGATTATGGGAGAACATTTGAAGAATTTTTCAGAGGTTAATTAGTATTAAGGTTCACTGCAAGTTTCTGTTCTTACTGCAATCTGTTTGTATGGATCTCATTTTCTACTTATGAATAACATTTGTAAATGAAACTCTTGGGCGCAAAAAGATGGCGGTTGACGAATTCAATCTATTCTGTTCCATTTTCCTTATCATTTCTTTCTTTTCATTTTTTAAGAAAAAAAAAATAATGAATGAAACATTTTTTTTTTTTAAGTAAAAATACACAAATATATATTCCTAGCAGACCGATGAAGAGTAGTGCGAGTGTCTCTTGCTGCAACCGCAGTTTGCGCATGGCCTCTACAGCAACTCGACATCAATAATGTCTTTTTGCACGGGCATTTGGACGAAAACATTTATATGACTCCACCTGAGGGATACATTTGGCCCCTCACCTGGTCTATAAATTGGAGGTCATTGTACGGACTTAAACAGGCGTCTCATCAATGGAATGTGGAATTAACCTTTTGTCTCACCGCCTATGATTTCAATCAATCGGCCCATGATCATTGTCTCTTCGTCAAGCATACTCCTACAGGGCCGATGGCACTGTTAGCTTATGTGGATGACATATTACTCACTAGCCCTTCTCTGTCAGGAATTCAAGAGGTGAAAGAATACCTCTACGGCTTGTTCACTATCAAGAATATTGGTAATGCTCGCTACTTTCTTGGTCTAGAAATTACTCGCAGTACGAATGGTCTGATGTTTCACAGACAAAGTATGTTCTGGATGTCATCCGCGACACAGGTCTGACTCAAGCTAAGTCAGCTTCCACACATCTTCCTCAGGGCTTGAAGCTGCGATCTAAAACTGATAAGCTGCTTCTTAACCCTGATACATATAAATGTCTTGTGGGACGCCTACTGTACCTGGGTTTTACTTGCCCAAACATCTCATATTCTGTTCAGCAACTCAGCCAATTTCTCACACATCCCTGCGACTCTCACTGGCGTGCTGCTCTTCATGTAATTCGCTACCTGAAAGGGCGTCCGTCAAAAGGACTGTTCTTTCCTTCGCATAATTCCTTGGTATTGAAGTCCTACTGTGACACGGATTGGGCCTCCTGCCTAGACTCGAGGCGCTCACTCACTGTTTTTTGTATATTCCTTGGACCAGCCTTGGTATCCTAGAAAACTAAGAAACAGGTTACTGTCCTCAAGTCAACTGTTGTCGCAGTCTTGCTACCACTGTCTGCAAACTGCAGTGGTTCACATACATCCTTGCCGATCTTGGCCTTACCGCTTCTTTGCCCATCGATCTTTTCTATGATAACAAGGTAGCCCTACACATTTTGGACAACCCTGTGTTTCATGAGCGAACTAAGCACATCAAATTGGATTGTCATTTAGTTCACGATACCTAGAAAGAGGGCTTCATTTCACCGACGTTTGTGCGAAGTTCGCTGCAGCTCGCTGATTTGTTTACAAAGATCCTTCCTATTTCTACCTTCACCACCATGCTTTTCGAGTTGGTGTTGTTCTCGTTCAAGCCACGTCCAACTTGTGGGGAAGCCTGTTGAGAGTTCGACCTCCTCCCAGGTTGAACACCAGACCAATCATCATGAGGTCGTGCACGAGCTCACGCATCCTGAATTCATGTTTCCAACTACACGTCATGAGGTTGTTGATACTGAGGTCACTACTATCACAGCGGCGGTTATTTTGGATACAGGATAGATTCTCTGTAATAGCTTTTTTTGTCTTTTGCGTAACAAAGTGTGTTAGATTAGTTGGGGAGGTTACGCCCATTGTGCATTTAATTTCCTTGTACACCTTCATTTTAGATGATGAATCTCTTACAGAAAATAGAAAAACATATCCTCTCTAGAATGATTCTGTTTTTGCATTTCTGTTGTTTTGATTACATGAAACTCAACATTGCATCGTTTTTATTTAACCATAATTAATAATAATAATTATTTAACACGAGTTTTAACCATAATTACTAATATTGTTCAATAATGATTTTTTTATAGTGTGCTCATAAAAAATATTGAGAGGTACGCCGAGCCACTTGCTCTCAATACCTAAAACAAAGCTAGCTGCTGAAGAATATGACCTTGGGAACACTTAATTACTGCTAGCTTTTGTTACCAATTTCTGCTCTTCCTATATCTATAGGTATGGATTTCATTTTTGGCTGTTATTACTGTTGAAAAATTGAAAGATTGTGCCGTGGAAAAACCACTGCCTTGAAAGCGAAATTTCGGTACTACCGTGGTGCATATAGTATAAACCGATCGCTCCCCAAGGTTAACACAGCTATTACTTTCTTACACGCGCACTCGTGGAAGAAAGCTTGAAACAACGAACAAAATATAAAACTCAGAAGTGAAAGAAGAGAAATGAGCTAGAAGAGGAGAGCTCTCCAATTTTTGGTGTGTAAATGAAGGAGAACTCATGCCTATTTATAGAGCCATGACTAAGTAGATAAAATCAATTGGACTTATCCAATCCTTAATCCAACGGATATAATAGAATAAAAGAGGATTTGTTGGTTAATTAGCTAAAAATAAGGCAAGGGACTTAGACTTCTTATTAGTCATTCCTAACAATCACCCACAAATGACTAATATAGAAGAAGAACATGATTTCTGAGTGAAGGAATAGATATACTTAAGCATTAATATCTTTCGATTGAATTAATGCGTAGTGAAGTGAGGCAATCAATTTGGCTAACGAGAGTGATATGACTCTTGAACTTTCGATAGCTCAAATTGAGACCCCCACAATCACGTATGAATTCCTTAGTGTTCGCTGTTCCGCAATAAAATTCCGAGCCTATTAATGGCCATGCGCTTATACCTTGGGTTCAAATGAGTGCTCTAGAAAGAACTTTCATTTTTCTTTCATAGAAGGCGGCCCACCTCCACACTCAACACAGATAGCTTCATCAAGTCTATAGACCACTCAACAACTGAGCTATGAGACTATCTTTCTGAACAGAGTCAGAGTTATCCATCAAGTCCTTATTCGGACCACCCAAACACAGGGCTATGGATTTATATGGTCATTACCATATTCCATTCTTTGCAAAGTTCTGTTGACAAAAGTATATGATGACCGACAAGAAAAACGGCAGTGCATCTTAGGAAATTCACATGCACATTAAAACACAAGTAGAGAGGGGAGACATAGACAAACTCAGTAGATCCCAGCGTGTCAGCATTACTCCCGCTTCGCCTCTCCACTAAAACATTTGTGCTAAGTCCATTCCATGTAAAAAATATTTCTCGCTTTATCACCACAAGCCGATAGGGCTGACCCTGTGAAATGCATATGTTATCTCTTCACAGTTATCCCTCCTAGCATTGCTTCCCCACATCATTAGTCTAAGACCAAAAGACTGGCAAGAAATGTAAGACAATATCTGCCACAACTGTTGGATGATGCCTACCATAAACCATGTTAACCCCTTGCACCATTAGGTGACAAGGGACTGTTAATATGCTACAGCATGCACATGACAACACAGCTGAGGAGCTGCACCCGTATTCAGCTCCTCATAAAAGACACCAACCTCCAGTGTTCAGAATATTATTTGGGTTTAAGTGATAACTCTAACATGTGGGCATCATATATGTCCCAGGATTGTGATCGCTTAACCTCAATCAAAGACCAAAAGCATAGATTAGAGCTTCATCTGCAAAATCACACTTGAAAATGACATGGAATAATCTCAATAAGTATCAAACCTTGGAATACAACCACCCAACAGTCAGCATATCTTCCACAAATTTGAACCTTCCATTGATATATTTCTTTCAAAAGATTCAACTGGCAACTAAAATTCCAAACATATCAAAGAACCAGGCGTTTCCACCAAAAAGTAAATACGTATTCCTTATAAAGGAAACAAGAAAATTGGGCGCAAAACCAACAGCAAAATGTTGTCGCCTAAAATACATTGCAGACAAAGGCAGTGCAAAAAGAGGATAAGAATTAAGTGTAAGGAAGTAAAAATAACCACTAAACACTGTAAACAACGGGGCCCTTGAAGTTCTTGAGTTTCCGAGTTTCGGGAGGCAATGTAAAATAGTTCTGTATCTGGTCCTATTTAAAAGGAAGAGCTGCTATATAAGAAAAAGTGTGCGACTTTCACCAGCAAATTCAAGAAGATGATAGGCAAACATGTTGAATGGGAAGCAATATTGCAACAAACTTACTCCCAATAGAGAGGCCAAATTACATGCTATCATACCCAAAGCCCTGAACCCCCACCAAGCCCAAAGTTAGAATAAATTAGTCTAGAGAATTAGATCATGTTCACGAGGCTAACACACCTTAAGATTACGTTCGAAGTAGCTTGTAAGAAATTGACAGTGAGCAAATATGAAATAAACAATGGAGGTACGATGAAAGACCTTAAATCATGAAATAAATTAAAGCATAGTAATCTCTGATAAACAGAAAGGAAATAGAAAAAATCTAGTTTATGGAATAATACAACTCAGTGCAAATTAGATATTTGGACTTTGTGCCCATATACTGAAATTGAGTTTATAAGTAATGAAAGCTGGAAATTTGCACATCACCGGGTCAAAACTTTTCTACATCGACTAATTTCATCAACTTATTCAAATAAATGTCTGGCCATGGATATCATCATGCTCATCTGCTGGATAAAAACAATGGTTCAACCACATTGTATCCCTTCTCATTAGAACACGTCTTACATTTGGATATAATGGCAATTAAGGAAAGTTAAACCACAAAATTCTTTCTCCCATATTTATAGAGATCCCACTACCAAAAATTGTGTAAACTATACGTGTTGATCATCCCTTAATCCATTGCTACAAACAATTTTATTTCCAATTTTTTACTCCACATGTGCTGGCCGAAAATAGTTATATTTCTGTCCACATTTAATCAAACACTTCCATTCACAGCAAATTAGTACCAACTACAGATATTCTCCATCTTTAACAATAATACACCATAAAAGCACATTATTCCCCACAGCAAAACAATTGATCGCAGTCCTCTAAATTTAATACACTAAGACGTCAAATTTCCGAAACCAAAAATCGAAAAACATCAGGCCAACACACATTGCACGGGGCATACATAAAACTTCTCCTAGATTACAAAATTACTTTAACCAATACGTTAATGCCCTAAGCACGGAAAGAATAGCATTATTAAGCGCATAATACCAATGGTCATGTATTAATCATCATTCGCAAAATCTCTGACTGCAGATAACAAAAACCAAATCAGCAGAGAACCAAACGCCAAAATATGATCTCAAAATAATAAAATGTCTTTCAATTCTTTGGCAATCTGATGTTGATGTACTTGATACTATAATTTCGCTTTCAACTGTTGGAAAATTGAAAGACTGTGCCGTGGAAAAACCACTGCCTTGAAAGCGAAATTTCGGTACTACTGTGGTGCAGATAGTATAAACCGATCGCTCCCCAAGGTTAACACAGCTATTACTTTCTTACACGCGTACTCGTGGAAGAAAGCTTGAAACAACGAACAAAATATAAAACTCAGAAGTGAAAGAAGAGAAATGAGCTAGAAGAGGAGAGCTCTCAAATTTTTGGTGTGTAAATGAAGGAGAACTCATGCCTATTTATAGAGCCATGACTAAGCAGATAAAATCAATTGGACTTATCCAATCCTTAATCCAACGGATATAATAGAATAAAAGAGGATTTGTTGGTTAATTAGCTAAAAATAAGACAAGAGACTTGGACTTCTTGTTAGTCATTCCTAACAATTACTGTCTGTTGGTATGGATTTTATTTTCTAAAATCGACAAGGATAACAGAGGGAAAGTATATACGATCCAACGCTGCAAAATCATGATGTTGGTAGTAGCTAGATATGTTGAAGCTATTAAGTATTCATGTTTATTTTGAAAGAATATTGAAGTTAGGGAAAAATGCAAGCAGTTCTTATTATGATATTATAAATGAGAAATAATTTTTTTATAAAAAAATTTAATAATTTATCCTTTTGTATTTTTTAAAATACAACAATTTATATTCCTATGTTTTTTAAAATGAACAATTTATCCCCCTAGACAAAGGTAAATTGTATCATTTTAAAAATTATATGGCGTAAATTATTATTTTTTTTCATAAAAATAATTTGCTCATTTGTAATATTAGAATCAGATAAATTACATTAAATCCATTAAAGTTATAACATTGTTCTTGTTCTATTTATTATCGTTAACTTAAATTAATTTAGTTAAACCTGAATCATTTATATAACAAATTCACTAGACGAGTTACGTGAGTAATGTGTTGTTATAGACTTTCCACGTTCTTCAGTTATTTCTTCGAGTTCCCCCGTCCCGTTGCCTACTTGAAGACCGGATGCCTACTTGAAGAAATGTGAGGCCCGTGTCCTCTTTCCGATTGATTGTGATTTATATAAATAGTTCACACGTAAAAAAAAACCACCAAAATGCATGATTGATTGTGATTCATCCGGCACACTACCCGACACGTTATCTTGTAATATCTCAACAAGATTCCCAGTCTCCAAAAATCATAATAGGGCAAAAGACAATTTTCGTCCCACAGCTATAGGCCATTTTCGTTTTAGTCCCGTAAGTATCTAGGGTTTTAATTTGGTCCCGTAAAATTGAAAAATTCGCAATTTCAGTCCAAATTTCGCCGGAAAATTTTGTGGGTCGCCGGAAAAAGTCACATGCGATGCATGTGACTTTTAAAATTGGGGGCTCGATCCTGATTGGCTGGAGAAGCTGATGTGGCGCATATGTGGAAATTAAAAAAAAAAAAAGAAAAATCGCCCGCCAGTCGCCGCTACCTTCTCTCTTCAATTCCGCCGCCGTTACTTGAAATTTCTGGCCACCACATATACCATTCGATTCCCCATAGCAAGGAGAGCAAAACCCTTCAACCAATTTTGAGATCCCACCACGACAGCGACTGGGCTTTGAAATTGACCGCCACGGACAATTCCCATCGATTCGCCGGCGACAGGACGACCCACGATCGCGGATTGGTACCATTGGATTCGTCTCCTCACTGCGGTTTTAATGGGACTAGTCTCATCCATTTTCATCAACTAGGTGCAAAGATCCATCGTTTTGAAGATCTCGGTCGTCGTCCGCCGCGACTGCACCTTCCGCCGGCGTATTCTCCTTCGTCTGAACGAACCACCTGCTCGGAAGACCATCGTTGAACGCCTCTTGTTCTGGCGAATCTTTTGAGACCAGTCCCATCGATTTCGGTCACCTCTGTGCAAAGATTTGACGAAAGCCATCCTCCGCCTTTGCCGACGGTCGCGAGCTCGATTTTCGTCGTTTTTTTTTTTTAATTTCCACGTATGCGCCACATATGCGCCACATCAGCTTCTCCAGCCAATCAGGATCGAGCCCCCAATTTTAAAAGTCACATGCATCGCATGTGACTTTTTCCGGCGACCCACAAAATTTTCCGGCGAAATTTGGACTGAAATTGCGAATTTTTTAGTTTTACGGGACCAAATTGAAACCCTAGATACTTACGGGACTAAAACGAAAATGGCCTATAGCTGTGGGACGAAAATTGTCTTTTGCCCATCATAATATGAAACAAAGAAAGCACATGTAGAGAGTGTAGAGTAGTCTATAAAAGAGTAGTACGTACTTGAATTTTTGAGAATACATTCATCATTCAAATGGAGAAGAAAGAAGTTTCAAATGAGCTCCAGGAGTTGCTCCAAACACTTGAACAACAGACGAACTGGGATGGCCTTCCGCTCGTTAAATACGATGCATTCTGGTTGCCAGATATCGCACTTCGACCAATATTGTCCGCTCAAAAGTACTTCAAAGCAAAAGATTCCGACATCATATTGGCATCCATCCCAAAATCAGGAACCACCTGGTTGAAAGCGCTTGTGTTTTCCATAGCCAATCGCAACGTTATCTCCATTGACCAAAGCCCTTTACTCACTTCCAATCCTCACACAGTTGTGCCCTACCTCGAGTTCAATCTTTATTCATACCAAGAAAATCCTAATCTCCAAGACCTCCCTAGTCCAAGAATTTTCGCAACACACATGCCTTTCAAAATGCTTCCTGATTCCATCCGTGAATCCGAGTGTAAAATTATCTACGTCTGCAGAAATCCTTTGGATCAGTTCGTTTCACACCGCCATTTCTGGCTCGAAAACAAGATAGAAAAAGTCGCAGTGCCACTCGATATAGACGCGGCTTTCGACTTGTTTTGCCAGGGAATTCATCATTTCGGGCCCCTCTGGGACCATACTCTTGGATACTGGAATGCTGGCTTGAAGAATCCTCAGAAAGTGTTGTTTCTGAGGTACGAGGATCTGAAAGAGGATATCACGCCTCATGTCAAGAAGATTGCTGAATTCATCGGGTCCCCATTTTCACCCGAGGAAGAAAAACAAGGTGTCGTGGATCAAATCTCAAGGCTATGTAGCATCGAAAATCTTAGGAATTTGGAGGTGAACAAGAATGGATACATCCTTGATGTACTGAAAAACAGTTCATTCTTCAGGAAGGGAGAAGTCGGAGATTGGATCAATCATCTTACTCCTGCAATGGCTGAACGTGTTAAGGACCTCATGGCGAGCAAGTTCGACGGCTCTGGTTTAACTTTCAAGATCTAAACAAAACTTCAGCCAGTGAAGAATATGATTATGGGAGAACATTTGAAGAATTTTTCAGAGGTTAATTAGTATTAAGGTTCACTGCAAGTTTCTGTTCTTACTGCAATCTGTTTGTATGGATCTCATTTTCTACTTATGAATAACATTTGAAAATGAAACTCTTGGGCGCAAAAAGATGGCGGTTGATGAATTCAATCTATTCTGTTCCATTTTCCTTATCATTTCTTGCTTTTCATTTTTAAAGGAAAAAAAAATAATGAATGAAACATTTTTTAGTTTCGAAAACACATTCATAGCTACTGTTTTAGTCTATTAGCTACAATTTTATAAGAGGTGGAGGACTCCAAAGATCATATAAAATAGTGTAAATTATATTAGTAGTTTCCAAAATTAGATTAAATTATATAAATACCTTTTAATTTTTATAAATACACTCACTAAGGGGTGTCAATGTACCAAGCTGTCAATGTGTAGGGTTTTACTTTACTCTTACCCAAAAAATAACTTTCGTCCGAATATCCATATCCTACCCAATGGATAGAAGATCCTACTCTAACCTACACTCATGAAATTAGATTAGTGGGTACGGAATAGTCTAATACCCAAAAAGATATTCATCGGTATGGGTAATGACTAATACCCTAAAATACTCATGGGTCATATCGATATAGTCTAATATCCAAAAATATTCATTTATCCATTAACTTAAAATTATGGAATTATAGAAATTTTTTAGTAAATCAATCAACTAAATTTATTTAATGCTTAAAAAATTAAATAGTATATGATCATTTCTTTACATATTTTATTTATATTGTTATGTATTGAAATTTTGAACAAATATGCTAGAGTTTTTCATATTGATTTCGCGATTATTTAAAATTAATTTTATGATTAAATAAGCAAAATTTAACTTGACGGTTTAGATAATAAAAAAATACGGACAAAAAGTAATTTAGTTAAATTTGAGTAAGCTGTGAATAAATAAAATTTGTCCGAACTCAAATTATTAAAGTTCATCAAGTCAAAATTGAAAGCAAATGCAAATTTAAATGATACTTAAGAGATTTGAAATTTATCAACTCTTATCTCTTCATTTTTATTTTTAACTCGCCTTGATTTATCGGTCCATCATTTCAATAAGTTTAAGATTTTTATTTAAAATTTTATCAATATTAGTCCGTCATTTAGACAATATCAAGTCTATTATTTAAATTTCAATGATGAAAAATTTAAGTAATTAGTCCTATTTTATCAATCAATGGATTATGAAAAAACACTAATAAGTTGACTCGAATGTAAATTAAAAAGTTTGAGAACTTTTATTTTTTTAAAATATATTATAAAAGAAAAAAAATAGTTTTGAAATGGGTAAGACTGAAACTCTATCCAATTATTTTGGTATAATTTGGGTAAGACCATATGGGTATTTTAGAGAGTAGAATATGAATAAGGTATGAAAAAAATGTCATTGGTATTTGGTTGGGTCTGTGTTCGATTAAAGCAATACTCGTCCATTAATAGGTCTAGGTGATATTCGTAAAATTTTTAGGATATAGGTATAATTACAATTATAATTTTAAATGATGGTTACATATAATTTTATTAAATATAAAAATTAATATATAATTAAATTTAATGTTAGGAAGTGTGGACATAATTTACCCTATAAAATATTGATGATAGTCTCATAATTTTAATTACTATGATTATTGTCTATATTTTGGCAAAAGATGTACTATGGAAATGTCTCATAATTGTAATCACTATGATTATTGTCTATATTTTGGCAAAAGATGTACTATGGAAATATGCTAATTGAATTTTTTTATTTTAAATATATAATATTTATAAATATAATACATGTATAAAATTTTATTTTAAATAGAATAAATAATATAATCATTGTGATATGTGCCGTTTTAGCATGAGTTTAATGAACTCAAACTCGGACGTTGGGCCTAAATTATTTAGAGGAGAATACAAAAGAAAGAGACCTACTAAATAAAACATTAGCACTTCGAAGCCTAAATTAGTACTAAATTTAATGTAATACTTTGAAATAATAGAAAGCGTTAAAAGAATGAGATATAATGATAGAAAAATAGAGATAGATCATGTATATGAATACTTATAGAAGCATAGCAGAGTAGTAGCCAACCTTTTATAGGATGAAGGTGTCCTCCCGCCTGAGGATGAGTCTTCTTTTAATATCGAAGTGTCCTCCTTTATTAAGGAGTCGGTAGGGCTTCCTATTCTGGCGATGTATGGATAAAATTGATTGAGATAAGGCCTGATCAAGTCCTATTATTTAAGGATCATGATTCAAGTGATGGAGAGAGTCCGAGGCGGAGGGGGACTCTCAGTCCACAGGGAGTTTGTTGGGTGGAAGTGTCCAGGCTCTTGAGGGAAGTCTTTCTGCCAGGCGTATTTCAAGTTGTTCAAAGAAGGGGGCATACACGGGAGGTTTAATGCACGCCACGTGGGTTAAAGGGCGACGTATAAGTGGGAGTAGGGCTGACTGTCGTCATTTGGGCCGCGATCATTGGGCTCCTCGAGGCGAGCTTCCTCCCTCGCGAGAATTGGGACCAAGAGGTAGAGTGTTGGGCCTCTTAACCCGTTCTTGGGCCATAAGTCATTAAGTCGTACCAATCACAATATAAACATGACATGTATATATTAAATAAAATAAAAAATTCAATCCCAAAAATATAATTGTATTTGTCCATGTTTCTTGTATTAACTACTTGTTGGATCCATTAGCTATTCAATTTTGATACTACTCTTAATATTATTTACAATATTCAATTAATAAACTTCTGTTATTATTAATTAGGGTAAATTATAGAAGGAGTTATTCTAAGTTTTGATATAACTTATTTTTTAAAAAATCATAAAATATTCTGTTTGATGTTTGATAAGATTATATAATCCTTAAATGTATGTCTATAATTGTCAATTTTGCTTTTTAAAGTATTTTTAATTTTAAAAAATTAAAAAATTATAAAAATTGATTGAAGTGGAAAAAAAATTATAAAGAACCATCTATTTAGTCCAAAAAAATATTTTAAAATTCTTTTAAAATAATTTAAATAATAATTAATAATTCATAGAATATTTTGGTTAGTTTCACTACAAAAAATGAATGAAAATTTAAAAAAAAATAACAAATTTAACTAATTATTAGAAAATCGTCAAAATTAGAGGGATATAAGTACTTTTTCAAGAGATTGGCTCGTTGTAATTCACTCTGTTAATTAAGAAGGGGAAAAAAAATAAAAAAGTTTAGGGGTCAATCTGAAATATCCGAATTTTTGCAGTTGCCAAGAAATTGGGGCGTAGAAGTTAGAAAATTCCATCAGGGGTGTGCCCGTCTTCTGCGATTTGCGATATTTACCTAAAACTAGGATTTTTTTTTTTTTTTTTATCAAGAATACTATGATGAATACTGCAATAAACAGAGGCCCCCAACCCTTGAAATCAATTTCCGAAATTGAAATCTTGAATACTTGTAGTATCAGATAACGTTAAGAAATGGCGATGTCTCCGAGTGCAGCTCTGGCAGCTCAATTCCCCTCTTCGTCGTCTTTCTCTTCTTGTAAGTTCCTTCTCTCTATTTCTCTCTGTGTGAGTGTGTTTGTGTTCACACCGTTATTTTCTTTTGTTGGAGTTCCTGGATAGATGGTTTTAGGAACGACAATCCGCATTTATAAGACTGGGATTCTTGTTGAGTTCAAGGTCGCAAGAAAGGATTTTTTTCAACTACATGGGCATTCTTGAGTGATATTTCTTGAAATCTTTGACTTTAGTTGAAAATTGAAATTCTTGTAGTTTTGATACAGTCAGGATATGCGGGCAATTTAGGAATCTGTGTTATATGGGAAAACCATTTTTGGAGAATACGGTGATGAAATTTATTGAAGCAAGAAACTTGGTTTCTTTGTCTCCACCTATTTGTCTTTGGTGTTTCAATTATACCCCTTTACAGATAGATACAGTTGAGGCAGTACGAAATTTAAGGATAAATTTTCCAATATGAAGTCAAGTGTTAGGAAGCTGGACAAAATAACTGAGATGGATGTAAAGACACAAGGTTTTGTGAGTGGCCAAATAATATATCCTGTGAGTAAATTGTGACCGTTATTGAAGCTCTTGATCTCAAGTTAGCTTTCATGAAAAGTGCCCTTGCAATTGCCAAGCTGTTTTACGAAAAAAGGATTCCTTGGTCCTATGAATTTTTTAAGGTAAGGGTCCTGGAGCTTGTTGGTAAATGGCTGAGGTATTTTATAATGTTTAGTTTGGTCTATTCGTATATATTGTAAGGATGAAATATATATTAAAAGAGCCAGAGATGATGAGAAATTGAATGAATTCAATGAATAGAGTATAAATAGGATTGGGGGAAGGTGGAAGAAAGATCCACTAGGTTGTCCATACTGGGTACAAATTTAACCTTGCTTTGATTACTAAAGGTCCAATATCCCGCCATCTGCTCTTTTCACAAGGTTTGTGTTATAATCAATGTTAACCTTATTTTCCATTAACAATGATTCGACCTTGAAGTATATTAAGAAGTTGTCCAAGTTTTAGTATCGTGTTTTTCTATTCTTGCTGGCAACTGTTTTGCATATTCTTTATTGCGTTTCAGGCAAGATACTTCAGAATGCAAATCTTGTTGGAACCCCGAATTTATCATGGCAAGGAAATCGAATTGGGAGTGTTAGAAGATCTCTTCGTGTGCATGCATTATTTGGTGGAAAGAAAGATGGCAATGATAAGAGTGATGATGGTTCTTCAAAGGTATTTCATATGTGTCCACAATTGGGCTACTAGGCATTTGGATGAATTCTATCTTCGTTTCAAATTCCATGTTTGAGTGTGTTCTGAATATGTTTGACACTTGTTGGCATTTTGCTTATTGACCTCTTTTTAGATCTTTGTGAAGCCCTCTTTTCAATAATTCACATCCAGCATTCTAGACTGGATATTTTGACATACTTTCATGTACCTATTAAGCTGTTGGGCCACAGAATGAATCTTAGTTGGAGTATCAGTTGTGCTCTTGATGCAAGGGCAATACTGCTGGTAAATTGATGACTTGTCAGATAGGTTGGGTTGATATTAGCTGTTAATCTGGATAAGAGGGCCCAGCTTGTGAACAAATTTTCATGTATATTAAAAGGAGTTCATTTAGTTGAATGCAATTCCCTCAATAATTTTGTTATGTTTGGTACTCTACAGAATTTGCAACAATCTACTACAAAACAAACATGAAAGTTCTACGTATCACAGAATCATACTTAAGTGTTTGAAGCTTTGTCGAAAAGAGGGCTGTCTACTTTGAAAATATATGGAAAGTTCTTTAAGGTTTCATATGCATCTAAATGATAAAACAGTTTGTTACCCGGAAACATAGTCCTCCAATAATAGCTTCAAAATATCCAGTTGGCATATCATCTGTATTTTGCAATGAACTTATCATAGTTTTCATTTGGCATGTATCTTTTTTCTTGTTTTTCTCTGTATGCATGCTTAATTTTACCAGTTCAACTCTAATCATTTCATATTGATGTGCTCATTTATAGTTTTGCTTGATATAGGCAGGAATATTAGGAAACATGCAAAATTTATATGAGACTGTAAAAAAGGCGCAGATGGTTGTCCAAGTTGAGGCTGTACGAGTGCAAAAAGAACTCGCTGCGTAAGTGCCATTACTGGAACTCATTTTCATTTATATTTTTATCTTTTAAGGATTTAAAATATTCTGTCTTCAATACAAAAATATTGCCAAATTGCAGAGCTGAATTTGATGGTTATTGTGAAGATGAGCTAATAAAGGTAAATTTCGAGCTCATTTTCATTAAGTACCAATAATGTGTCAATTGGAAGATGCTTTTCAGCCTTATTGGTGATATTTCTACATAATCGTTGTGCAGCTACCACAGAATAAATATTACAATATGCTCCTATGTTGATACTGAAGACAAAGTACATTTATGATACTCACTGATAAAGCTTTACATATAGTTAAAAAACTAGTATAAGAATTTCACAGCAAACTCTTGCATCTCCTTGAATGCATTGATGAATCTTTTTTCTAGGCAACACTCTCTGGGAATCAACAACCTGTGCGCATTGAGATAACTGAGGCTGCTATGGAGTTGGGAGCTGAAGTAAGTTGGTCAAAATCACTCGGATACCGCCTCATTTTGTGCCCATTTGTTATCATACTCCATAGAATTCTCGTACAATTCTCAAGTTGGAGAATACTATAGTTTTCTCCCGTTTTTACGGAGTTATTGAAATATATTTCATTGTCCAGAGACTCTCTCTTCTGGTGACAGAGGCCTACAAGGACGCACACAAGAAAAGTGTTGAGGTGAGACAATTAAGGGTCACTTTTATGCGGCCCCGAGATTTCAAATTTCATGACAATCACAACAATGTGTTGCGATTATCTGAAATACAAGATCCCATGACCTCCTAAGGTTTCCTTCGTTTCGAGATTCATTTCTTGAGCATTTATCATTACTTGTGTTGCTTTGAGCGTGCAGGCCATGAAAGAAAGAATGAGCAAT
>NC_026145.1:1114658-1122337 GCF_000512975.1 Sesamum indicum
CTCAAGTGATTGCTGATGATCAACTGAGGTGGCTTCAATTTTGTATACGATCTTTTGATTCGATTAGTCATATATTCGGATTCTAACCGTTTTAAGGTTTTAACTTGTACCTTCAACATAAGAAAAAAATGTATTATTGTTTTTCAGTAGTGATGTTTCTCCTAAACTAGTCTTTGGTTAAAAGAGAAGAAAGAACAAGGAGAAAAGAAATGCATAACATCATCTGCCTTTCTTTGAACTATTGATGCCATTTGTGATTATACTTCTCAAGAGTTTGTTTGGCATCAATCGTGCAACTTTTTTTAAGCTTTACAAGTTTTTTCTGTACATTTACAGGGAGTTTATTTGCCTTGAATCTTCTCTATTTTTTAAGGTTAAGTTTTTTTTTTTTGGGTAAATGTAAGTTTCATTAAGTAAAATAGTAGTATAGTACAACAATGTGATCATCAGTTGGTTTCTCCCTCGTTAGGCCAAGGGATACGCCATAGTCTATATAAAGCTCGTGTACTGACTGATGTAGATAAACTAATGCTAAGAATTCGTTGTCTAATATCCTCAATTATCAATAATGCCATGGTGCTCGTAAGGTTAAGTTTACACAAACAACATTTTTAAGTTCATACATGTTTTAAAAATGTGTAAATTACATTGAGCTCCTCTGAGGATTTTTTATAATTATAAATATTTTTTATTATTTAAAAGTTTATAAATACCTTCTTGAAATTAAATCTAACAAATATTTCATTACAATGGACTACTATGAAAAAATTATTAAATTTGAGTATTTATAATTTTTTAAATAACGATGTAATATTTATAATTGTGACAAGTTTTAAAAGAATCCAACGGTTAAAGTGTTTGGATATAGTCAAATTATAAAAGATCATATAATCTTGTAATTAATATTATTAAAATTAAAAAACATATTAAATTCTAAAAATAAATTAAGATTTTTTTTCTTTTTAAATAAATCTATAAAATTTTAATATTTTACTTTTTAAATCTTATAAATTCCATGTTTGAATCTTGTAGGTATTTTATAAGAATCTTATCATACACTCCATAAAGTTATTAACTAATTTCTTTTCCTTTTGAGCACTTAGAAAAGAAGAATGTAGAAGAGATATGAACAAGATAAAGTTGTCTTGTCAACCCAAACTAACACGTGTAATAAACAATCCATCCACCAAGACGACACGTTTATGTCCCATGCACCTCCATGACCAGCACTCATATAACCAGCACTCCATTTCACACACACACAACTGCACAATTGCTCACAGGAGGGAAAAAAATCAAGAATGGCAGGGAATGATGCCCACAGGACAGCAGGCTCGAATCCCGCCGGCGGCGTTCGCCAGCGCTGGAGCATGCCTTACAGTCCCTACACCATGGCGGTAGCAGGCCTCGCGGTGGCCGGCGGCCTCTGGTACATGTACGGCAGGAGGAAGCCTGAAGCTAGACACCTCGACGTCCCTCGAGCCCCGGCGGGTGCTACTGATCCGGCTGAAACGCGCCAACGAAAATAGGGGATCTGGGATTTTGTTATTACTACGTTGTATATTGTGAAAAATGTAGTACTGCGGTTGCTCAAATAACAGAGTTGTTATTATTGTTGTTCATGTTCTTGATATTACAAAAGCGCCCGAATTATAAGACCGCATCGTAAAGATGGCAAGAATTGGACCTGATTCACAAAACTAATAAGATAGCATCGAATACAAACAGTGAAAATGAACCACTACAAATCTACAACTAATCAACATAATAATTCAGTTCAAAAAATTTGCGAGTGTACATGAACTTTGAGTTGAATGAATTCTCTTTGCCTGGTTTTCTGCTGCTCCTACAAGATAGACCCTCTTCTCGTACAACAGTTTTGCACTCTCAATCAATCTTGACAGAAGAGTAAATCAGCCTGGTAAACCAGAAGCAAGCATAGAAACCAATGGTGCCCGTTAGCACGAAGAACGCGTACGAAGCAATCAGCATGTACCCAAAGTACAAAGCACCCGAAACAGGCTTAGTGATGTCAAGCTTTGTGAAGAAGTAGAAAGTTGCATAGAGGAACAGGTATAGTGCAGAGGAACCAGATGTCAAATATGACCTCCACCACCAGAGGTAGTCTTCACTGCATAATTGGAAATAGCAGAGCACGACTGCAATCTCGGCACAGGTGATGATGAGGATGATGAAGACGATGAAGAGGAATCCGAAGATGTAGTAGAACTGATTCAGCCATATTGAGGTTAGAATGAAGAAGAGCTCGATGAAAACAGCTCCGAATGGGAGTATGCCTCCAACCAAGATTGAGAAGATTGGGTTCATGTACCAGGCCTGTTGTGGGATCTGTCTTGGGATTTTGTTGGTCTTTACGGGGTCCTCGATTGCTGGCTTCTTGAATCCAACGTAGCTGCCTACGAAGACGAGTGGAACTGAAATACCAAACCACAAGAAGACCAGAGCAAACATTGTTCCGAAAGGGACTGCCCCGGAAGATTTCTGGCCCCAAATGAGAGCATTGAGTACGAAGAAGATGCTAAAGATTGTTGCTGGGAAAATGAACGAGGTTCGGAGGGCGATTTTCTTCCACTCCGTTCCTTTGAACATTTTGTAAAGACGGGCAGCAGCATAACCAGCAAAAATTCCCATGAATACCCATAGCAATAACATGGCTGTCATAAGACCACCTCTGTTTGAAGGGGAAAGAAATCCGAGGACAGCAAAGATCATAGTGACTAGCATCATACACAGGAACTGTACGCCTGTTCCAGCATAGACGCAGAGCAAATCTGAGTTGGTTGGGGGCCTGAAGACATCAGCGTGGACTAACTTCCATCCTGTTTCTTCCTGGGCCTCTTCTTGGGTCTCAAGTTCATTGTACTTGGAGATGTCTCGGTAAAGTGTCCGCAGCATTATCATCGCGACCATGCCCGAGAGAAAGAGTACGATCATCAGAGAATTGACTATGGAGAACCAATGGATTTGATCATCAGCCATTAGAAGATAAGTGTCCCATCTTGATGCCCACTTCACTTGGCTCTCCTGCAAAACAGACATTGGATCATGAAGTATTGATCCCCATAAACATGAAATTGGCGTTGGGAAAAGCGAGAAATAACTTGCATTAAGACAAACAAAGAACAGAAAATGAAAATCTAGGCTCCAGGAGACATAATAACAATAAGTTGATGGAGTGATGAAGATCAATGCTTAATGTGGAAATATGCTTAGGTGAACTGACTTACCAGGAATTCAACGTCGTAAGTGAATATGACTTCTTGTTTATCTTCAACCTCTTGGGGAGAGTTGGAAGAAGTAATTAAACGCTTGGCATGAGGATCGCATGTGGTTAGGCGAGTATTGCCGCTCCATTCTCCTTCATATTCATGCTTGACACTAAAGCAAACAGTATAAATGATGAGTTCGGTAGGAAATCAGTCAATGGAAAGATTTGGAAAATAACAGAATTTTCACAATTTCTTAAATATAATACGCTACATATAGAACCCACCTATATGGCGTGACTTCAAAACCAACAATCCTTGATGAATCCGTTTGCTGATCCTTGTGGAACTTGACTGTGAAGCTCAAATGGTTGTGGAGAAAATACTTTTTCTCTTTGCTCTGCAAAAGTAAAAAGATCAGAAATCTTGTACAGAAATTGCTAGAACATAATCTTCTGAAATAATCAGTAAACTTACACCAGCATATTGCCCTTCCAGCCCAATATGAAAACCGAGCTGGTAGATTGGAGGACCGTCCTGTGCTGATCTTGGAATTGGAACAACCAAAGGAAGATTATCTAAAATCCTGCATTACAGAATGCAAAAGTATTAAGCAAGGGAATGGTTTCAAATTAGACTCCATTGAAACATGATGTAAGAGAATGATTTGCTCAGTGCGAAATATAGCCGTACATGTTGACACGATATTCATCTTCAATTTTTTCCTTGAAATCTTTTGCAGTTTTGGCATCAAACGTGAGCCGACAAACAACATTGCACATTTGTGGTTCCCTCATCCTAAACTGTAACATAACCATGCAAAGAAGAAAGGTCAATTGACTGACAGAAGGTAAAACAAGCAATATATCATCAAATATAATACACCAACCACATAAGGAGAGTTCTCAATGCGATCCCCACGAAGTACTTCTCCAAGATTTTCTGTACTGTCAATTATAGTGTTTGGGCGACAGAAAGGAAGAGAATAGTATGAGTAAGGAAGCTGAGTCTTTATAGAAGTCAGTTTGTTCACTTTCACATTCAATGGATCTCCCTGGAGAAACAAGAAAAAGAATAACAGGATCAATGCGAGTATAGTTGTTAATTCAACTCAACATTACATAAACAACAAAAAGTGAAGTAAACATTTTAGACAACACTAAGAACTCAAATGCCAAACATCCATTAATTGCACGCCTACTTAAAGCGAAAAATTAACCATGTGCTCTTTTATTATGTTTCCAAGTGCTTTTGATGTTCATATTCTACAATTTTCATTGTGTCCTGAAATTTCATTAAGCAAATGGCAATGATCAATACAACGATACGTACACAAATTGCTAGGAACCACCCACTCCAACAATATAGAATCCTACACGCAAAAGCGGTTCCTACTAATTAAACTAAGCTCAATAAGTGTAATTGCACAGAAAGAATAAGATCCAATGATGTACTTTATACATCAAAACGTTTTATGTTTTTTTTTCCAAGCACTACCACAACATATAGGCAACAACAAGCATCAGTATCACACTATACGTTTTCTCTGATCAAATTCTCAAATTTTCAAGAAAAACCCATTTCGAATTGCTAACCTAATCTAATCCTACACACAAGAACAAAGAGAAACAAACAGAAAGGTCAGATCTTTGAACAGAATCAACCCAGATCAAGAAACACGCTACAACTTAGATTTTCACACGGGATTACTAAAGAATGCTATAAATGAAAACCCAAATCACAAAAAGAACACTACAGAAAATCATTAAACCTTTTCGAAGTCTTGGGGGGCAACACCGGGGAGATAGAAGCAGCCAGCATTGTCGGAAAAGAGCAGAATGGAGATGATTGTGAATATGAAAAGTGTACGGATTGCACGGGATCCAACAGCAACTCTGCCCATCGTGAAATCAATCAAGAACGCTCTGCTTTCAGATCCAGGGGAGTGGGGGAAGAAGAATTGAGACATGGAATGATCGTTCTTGTGTGTAATATAAACCTGTCGGTTGCTTTCGGTAGTTGCACTCTCACTTCTCGGGCTAAAAGTGGAAATCAAGGAAAGTTATTTATATTTCTACCATTCTATAATATTGTCTTTGCTTAAACCTGTATTTCTCTTCATGCTTTTTCTTTTTTATCAAACTTATTTTTAAGGGGTAGATAAATTTCAAACTTATGGCCCATTTTTCACAAATATTTATTAGTTGCAATATTCTTTCATTTAAGGATTCATTCTAGATGTTCAATAATTTTATTTAAATTTCAATAACGTTACGCTGATAAATCAAGATTTGTATTAATCGTTCAAGTATTTAATTTGTAACTGAACATAAAAGTCAAAACATGAAGTAGCAAGAAATGGAACAAAAACAATTATATGTTTTATTGCATTATTGAAATTGGGGTGAATCACAATTTACCCCAATGCGATATTGAAAATGAGCACATTACCTTCCCTATAAAAAAATATAGCAATTTACCCTACTATACTTTTTAAAATACAGGGAGATGAATTGCTTCATTTTTAAAAATCATAAAGGGGTAAATTGTTGTATTTTAAAAAATATAGAGAGGTAAATCGCTATTTATTTTTTCATAATGGGTAATTTGCTTATTTACAATATAACAAGGGGTTACTTGCATTTTTTCCATTAAAATTGTAATATAATTTTATGAGGGTGAAATCATAGAGTGTATAGGCAATTATTTAAGTATGAGTAGAGGTATTTCTAACATAAGTCAGCCATTTATCTCATGTTATGCATAGACTTCTATTAATGCTATGATCTAAATTAAAATAACAATATTTCCACATGGAAGGGGAAATTCCAAAGTTGTAATAGACTTGGTTGCTTTGGATGTTATTTGATTTAATGTACAAAGTTATTGTAGACATGCAATGTGATGCAAGTGATCCACCTACTCTAAACTGCCTCCCCTTTGCCTTTTACTATTCATCATCATTTATTTTTACAAAGTCAAATCTTTTTGAACTTTTTTTTTGTGTGTTTGGAGTGTGTGCAAAAACAAAAAAAGAAGTTCTTTGTTATATAATATTTCTCTATTTTTGATATTCTAAATTTATAAATTATAATAAAATTAATGAGTGATACGACATGGGATGCGATCAGTTTCTTATTATGTGAGGTATTATTCGTTTCAGTTTTAAACGAGCCTCATGATTTTCTGTTTTAAAAGGCGTCATGTACAAAGAAATGATTGCACTGATGCTCATAAACCACTCAAACTCATATTTGCAACTAATATGGAAAGAAGTTTTGGAGTTTATAAGTCGTTAAAGTTCATTCTTTCCAATAGATATGGAATGTGCGACATCATCATTAACTCCCTATCGGGCATGGAAGGGTCACATAGTTTGATTCCCTTAGTGTTCTATCGAGCGACGTATTATCCACGCTAACTTTATATAAATTTTGCAAATTTATCTTTAAAAAGATATCACACTAAAAAAAAATATACTTTGACAATTATAAGTCACTAATGCTACACATATGCAAACAAATTCAATTTTCTTTATACCATGTTACTTTATTACTTTGGTTTAGCATTTTAAATTGGGATTTGATGAAATCTTAATCCCAAAACTAATAAATGTTAAAGGGTAAGTCAAGGAAAGTGACCAGTCCTAGAGATGAATATGAGAAATTCAGGGGCCAAACTGTAATTATTCCACAGTATTAGAGACTCAGCTCCCAGAGCTCTCTTCTTTTCCGAATTTAACCCCATTTGAGACCGCCGTAGCCGCAAGAACACTGCGAGCTCGAGGAACAGCCTAACCACGGAGATCAATCGTTGTTTGAAGAATGCAGAAACTAAAATTGCTGGTACCTTTGAGACGTTATTTACAGAGAAATGGTTTTGTTTCTCAACAGAGGAGAAGCTTTTCTGCTCTCCCCAGTTATACGGAACCCGGCTATCTCCAACGAGAAGAGGCTAGTTTATCAATCTTTACTTGAGTTTTGATTTATGTTTATTGAAACTACTTTCGTGTCGCATGTTTGATGCTTATGAACTGGTGAAGTATAGGGACGAGCCATGTCAACTTGTTGCTCTGCTATTTTTACCAAGAAAAGATTGGGAAATTCGTTTATGTTTGCATACATATGCATTTATGTAATATAGGGACTTAATGATATTGCAAGGGAGGCCATGTTGAGATTTTACTTGAATTCTTCTTATTCGTTGAAAAATAATGTTTTGAAGGGAACGTCTTGTTGTGATTGTTAAATTCAGGTATTGGTGGAAGGAAGGGCTAATTCGAGGGCCGCCATTCTAAATAGACCATCTGCACTCAATGCTCTCACTGCTTCTATGGTAAATTCACGCTCAATTTTCTGTTTGTTACAACATTATTATTTGGTTCTTGCTGTGTTTGATATTGTTCCGTTCAAATATGCCAAAGAAATTGTAGTTTAAGACAGCCCTTTTTGA
>NC_026145.1:1122347-1140644 GCF_000512975.1 Sesamum indicum
CTTCTTCAAGATTGTTATTTATTCAACTTTCTGCTTCCTTATTCAAATTCTTAACTTACTCATATTAGTTGCACCTTTTTTACACTCGATGGTAGGCCGCTCGTTTAAACAGGTTATATGAGTCTTGGGAGGAAAACTCAGATATAGGATTTGTCATGATGAAGGTAATTGATTATTTTATTATTCCACCTCCATAATTTATATTTCTCTTCCCTTGTCTAAAGTTGCTCTTTTTTCTTGAAGGGGGGTAGTAACAGAGCATTTTGCTCTGGCACAGATGTTGTTGCACTGTATCAGCTGCTTAATGAAGGTTGGTCATCAAACTGCTTTTGCTTGTTTCTATCTGGCAATTTGAACTCTCTGCACTGAGCCTTGAACCATAATGGTAAACTCATTTGGTAGTATGCGATGATTATATCAAGTTTCAACTGATAAAGATAGTTTGCTAACAAAATGGGTGTGAACTTTTTTTACCAAGGCACTTTACTCATTGATCAATGATACTTTTTTATTTTGCATGTGCGTCCGCAATGAATTCTGGCCATTATTTCTTAACATAAGCTGTTAGATTATGTTAAAGTCATTAAGCAGGTTTTCATCAAGAAATGAATAAGATGCTTGTTGTAGGATTTATTACGGTGTGTCCGAGGTTTTTTGGTTTCTCTTAGAACCGATTATCTAACTTCTGATTCTCCATTTCTTGTTATAGGCTAGTGAAAATTTAGGTTCTTGACATACAGCTACATCATAACAGCCTGAAGAGTAACAAATGCTGGGTACAATATCAATATACGTGGATGCATGTGTGAACCTCTTTGTTCCTGGGTTAATGTTTACATTGTGAATAAAAGTTTCAAGGTTCTCTGATATGATGCTTGAAAATTATCAGATAAATGCTGATAGTGAATGACATCATTTGGAGATTGCTAAATGTGAAATATTTATGTGAGGCAGCATTGGCTTCTTTCCATAGACACTGTAAATGGACAGGAAAGCAGGTCTCAGCATTTGGATTCTGATGAACATGAAGGACACTACTTAATTCCTTAGAATGTATTCAGTGTTGTGCAACAACACCTCTTATATTCTAATATAATACGTATGTTCATATCATATCACTTTATGAACTACAGATGGCCTTGTATCTGGTGGGATATATTCTTCTTTTGAGCTGGAGTTTTGTTGACTTAAAACTAATATGCAGGGAAGACAGAGGAATCCAAAGCATTCTTTCAGAGTTTGTACAAGTTCGTCTATGTTCTGGGGACATATCTCAAGCCACATGTGAGTTCACTTCTCTCTATTAAATCTGTTGAAATATTTAACTAAAAGGAAAGTTCTTTTTCCTTTGAGCATTAACCTAATATATAGACTATTTAGTGTTCATATCTGCTGCTTGTGTTTCTGCCCTAAATTCCTAAGAAATGAATGGAGATGGATTTCGTATTTATGAGGCCAGCATCATATGTGTAAGCCTGCGCGTGGTGAAGTACCTTCTTAACCTATATTGGGATTGAACCACAATGGATTTTGTTTTTCGAAACTGAAATAATAGAGGATACAGAATTCAGTTCCATCTGGGGTTACTATGCTGTAAAATGATTGCTGACCTTATAGTACAT
Source organism: Sesamum indicum (assembly GCF_000512975.1). Classification (NCBI taxonomy): domain Eukaryota; kingdom Viridiplantae; phylum Streptophyta; class Magnoliopsida; order Lamiales; family Pedaliaceae; genus Sesamum; species Sesamum indicum. The sequence goes on from NC_026145.1 coordinate 1,123,970, forward strand.
CTTAGACTTAGTTGCATCCATCATCATTCTGTAATAGTACTTGTTGCTGAAATACTGACTTATAAGCATTTTGAATAGAGTTTTAATTCTATAGCTGCAAATATAAAACTATATGGGGGCTTCGGATAGGAGTAACATACTGTTGCAGTGCACTTTGTTTCGACTCATTGAATAGTTAATATCAGTGTATATTTCCTAGAAAGTAATATTCCACCTAGATTCTTGGATTAAGATATCATGGACATCCTACTGAAGTTGAAGTAGTAGTGGTTGATTTTGAAGCTTGTGAATTCCCTCATTGTCTTAGGAAGTTCTGTGAGTCTTCTTAGTCGGATATATTCTTGCTAATTTATTATTTCAATTCTTCAGTAAATTTATTACTTGGAGACCGTGCTAAATTGTTATTTTTAGCTGAATTATTGTTGTTTGTACAGGTGGCTATAATGGATGGTATTGTAATGGGAGGCGGGGCAGGTATTTCACTTCCCGGGATGTTTCGCGTTGTAACTGATAGAACTGTATGAAACTTCTCCCTGAATGCATATCCTGAACAAATTGTTTTTTGCTTCCATTGATTTTCAAGTATGTTAACTTGGTTCAGGACAAGTTAAAGGCACTCGAGTTTTCCTGAGCCTAGCTTCATATTTTTTCGTGCAACATTTTGGAAGGATTTAGTTCGAGTTTACTCTCCTCTTGATGTGCTTACCAACTGGGATTAGTTCAGTCCAAAGAATGAGAAGGATGTGTCTTTGTAATCACGCACATTGGATAAATAGAAAGTATTGTTCCTATGCTGTATTGATATCGCAGATAATGATTATATGTCTCAGTGGTAGGGTTATGCATGCAATTTTCGCTTATGTACACCATCTCTTTGAGAACTCAATGAGAAAGTTGCAAGCCAGCAGCGTAGGCATGAATAACTGCTTGATAATTAGAAGATCTCAAGTAACAATTTAGTGAGAAAAGCATTTAAAACATTTGCTTGGGCCCTTTCAGTTGGTCGTTTCTGATAATTATGTTAATTGTGCTTCAATGAATGAGCTAGACATTTTGTGATGATTGGTATCAAGTTCAATTCGGCCTTTGGTAACACATATTGACTTGTAGTTTTGTTTTGGTTTAGGAGCTTGAAATCTCTGTCTTTTTTACTTCATATTGACAAAACTAAAGAAGGTAACTTATTGAGGCTTTATACTAATGCGTTTATTTGTTTGCTCAAAAAAAGACAAGAAAAACATTTGAAAGCTCTATTAAGTTTCTCTGTCCAGAATGATGCAACAGTCAGCAGACATAACTATCAATCCCGATGACTTGATCATTTGTAGGTTCATGCATGTGCCAATGCTTCTTATTGGATTTTATTTGATGGTTCTGAAAGATCTGTTCCACGGGTTACAATTGGTTAAATAACCATGGTATTGCCTACATGGCAGTGCTCCCCAGCATAAGAGTACATAGCTGCCTCTTCCATTATGATAAACTATAAATAGTAATCAGGACAATATAATGTTCAGGCTGTTAGGATGATTAGCACTTCTGCAAGCATTTTTGCTTTGAATTATGGGTCTTTATGTTTTAAAAAAAGTGATCTTTCTGATGAATTGCAGGTCTTCTCGAGTCCAGAGGTTCAAATAGGTTTTCATCCTGATGCAGGGGCATCATATTATCTTTCTCGTCTTCCTGGCTATTTAGGTACAAAAGAAATAAAGTTTTGAGGTTTGGATTGTTTTCATTACATCTTGATGTTGACGCATGTTGAAAACTCTTGTGGTTATTGAGTAGCATAGAGGTTGGAAAAATAATGGATTCAAGATAAATTCTCTCTGCAGGAGAATATTTAGCTCTTACAGGGGAAAAGCTAAATGGTGTTGAAATGATGGCCTGCGGTCTCGCCACACACTATTCACCAAAGGAAGTTAGTGTTCCATTTGCCCAATCCACATCTTGTTTCAGTGTTTAATTTTACTTATTAAGCATCTTCATAGATTCACTTCCCTTAACAGAAGCTTCCTTGGATTGAAGAACGTCTTGGTAATTTGATAACTGATGACCGCTCGGTCATTGAAACTTCTCTTGCTCAATATGGCAGCTTAGTCTACCCGGACAGCAGGAGTATGCTTCATGAGTAATGTTTTCATCCCATGCAGCCTTTGTTTTACCTTCCTTCTACTTCAGTCTTTGCCTTTTCTGCCTTTTATGGTCGTTATTCATATCATTTCTTAAGTGTATTTGAAAGAAATGATATATCTTAACTACGTATCATCTTATGATATTTGATAGTCAGCTAGCTTATTTATCCTATTTCTGTCTGTTTAGCTCTACTTTTCTTTATGGTGATCAGGATTGAGACAATTGACTCGATTTTCTGCCACGATACCATGGAGGAAATTATTGAAGCTTTGGTAAGTCTCCTATCATATTTACTTACCAGTTGGTGTTATGGATTTCCTTTGTTCTTATTTTCTGGTTAAGAACACTGTGAATGAGCATATACGCCTTATCCGCTGGCACTTTTCAATTTTAGAGTATATACCATCTTGTACACCTTCTATCATCGACTTTTCATTTGCACGTACGCCCATTTCATTTCCTGTTTTTACTCCTATAGGAAACTAATGCGGCAGAATCTAATAATAAATGGTATAGTATGGTGCTCAACAAAATTAGAGAAGCTTCTCCATTGAGCTTGAAAGTGACTTTACAGTCAGTAAGTCTCACAATACCTTCTGCTACAAAATCCATCTGTTTTGCCTTCATCATTCATGATTCTAACCTTTCTGTCCGTGCACAATTCGAAGATACGGGAAGGTAGGTTCCAAACTCTCGACCAGTGTCTCGCTAGAGAATACCGCACATCCCTGAAATTTATATCTAAACAGGTCTCGGATGATTTCTGTGAGGTATAGCCTTAACTGCTATTCTCCCTCAGGAACTTTCATCGAAAACTTGCTTATATACTGCATTTGTTCCTTTGGTAGGGTGTACGTGCAAGATTAGTCGACAAGGATTTCGCCCCAAAGGTACGTTTTTAAGGCCCTATAAAATTTCTTCCGACAAAAAACACAATTAGTTAACCAGGTAATTTCTGAATTTCCAGTGGAGTCTGACAAAGTTGGAGGAAGTAACTGATGACATGGTTGCCTCCTTTTTCTCTCCTCTCGGTGAAGTCGAACCTGAACTAAACTTGCCCGTCTCAGTACGAGAGCCCGATGTGTGACACAAATTTAGATTTTACAGAAGGAATCCAAGTTTCTGAAGCTGACTTTGCTCTTAGCCAAGATGCTCTACATTTGTCTCCATTTGCTATTTACTACTGATTGGGACAAGTCATGGATACTCATGATTGCTTCTATGTGGTGATCAGCAGAAACTGAAAAATTAGTAGCTTGGGGTTCAAGTTTTTGTAGCTAAAAATTGCTTTTCTGAGTCATAATAGTACCGTCGTCGCCTCAAATATTATGTCAGAAACGCTGCTGATGAATTGCAGCTGCAGACGCAATATTCAATTAATAAACGGATCACGCGACGAGTTATGGATTGTGATGTTGGAACTAATGCAGGTAGAGATGGCAGATGGGGTGGATAGTTCAGGACATATGTTCTGGACATGCCCCATCGGCACGTGTGAACTCTTTTTTCTTTTTTTATAAGAAAAAAGAGGATTTCGAAAGTGGAAACTTGATTTGAAGAAATCTTGGGCTTAAACGCGTGAATTAGTAATTTTTGTTATCGTATTCGTATCAATGACTTGTATTTTGTTTTGTGAGTTTGAAATCAAAACGGAAGTGATATGACTTCTGAAGGTATCATCCAACAGTTTGCATTTACTTCTTTCATTAAATTATATAGGGATAATTATATCTACATTAGGAGATTTATGGTTTATTTACCCAAGTTATTCTTATGTTTGTGCTCAATTATACAAATTATTCTGTCAGATAAAAAGTTGAGGTAGTTTGTTTAATAATGTTAATATTTTTTGGAGATGTATGTGTAATTTTTTCAAAAATAGAGGCGATTTATGTAAATGATATTAATATTTTTTGTGGGTGTTTTGTAATTTTTAAGCAAGAATGGTTTCTATAAATAAATTATTGATTAGAGGGTGTGAATGTAATTGTAATAATTATTGTGTCTGACCATGGCGTACGGATGTACATTCATAATTATCCATAATATATATATATATGTATATGATGTTGACGTTTTTAATAAGTGTTTGTACAGTTTTTAAAAAAATAAAGATAATTTATGTAAATAAATTATAAATTAAAGATGTAAATATAATTATACAGTAATTATTGTGTCTGACCATGGTGTATGGATATGCATCTTGGGGTAGCAATGAGTCTAGCTCGATCATTTTTGTCGAGCTCGAGCGCGAGCTCAAATGGTTTTTTATTTTATTTATATATTTATTTATTATTTTTATTATTATTATTTTATTTTATTTTTATCTTTATTTTTATTATAAATTATGGAAATCACTAATTTTTCACTAAAATTTATAAATAATAAAAATAAATTGTATAATGCATATTATATTATTGTTATTATTATTATTATTAGATTAAAATGGGAATCACCAATTTTTTACATAAATTTATAAGTAATAAAATAGATTGTATAATGTATACTATATTATAAATATACCAAAATATAGTATGAAATTCTAATTTATTGTTATAAATATAAACTACTGATTAGTTTAGTAGTAATATAATTAGTAAATTGTACAAAAAAAAATTATTCTGAACAGTGTAAAGTTATTGAGAAAGTATCAATTATCTGAAATAATGCAATTGAAATACATAAAAATATTTTATAATTGAAATTAATATATGTCCACAATCTGCAAAATTTATATATTTATAAATGTTAGTATAATATTGATGTAACTATCATCTTACATTATTGAACAATATGGGTAAATCGGAAAAATACATTTGGTAAAGTTTTATACTTATTGGGTATACGGATGTTGAGATATCGTATTCTAAACATAAGAGTAATCATTCAAGACTGTGTATCATTGAATCAGACCATGTGATTTTAAAGCATATCGTCTGATATGATATAATGGACACAGTCTTGTATATTTAAATTTCGTATCAATCGGGTGCCCGAATTTTAAGATATCGTAATTATTGATTAAACTTTTTAATCTCATTATATATATAATAATTAGAATTGTTCAACCATCATCATCATCATCATCATCATTATTACTATTATTATTATTAATATTATTATTGTTAAATTATTATTATTATTATTATTGTTAAATTATTATTATTATTATTATTATTATTATTATGATTTTTAGATTAATTCATAGGAATTATTAAATTTTGACATAAATTTATAAATAATAAAAAATTATAAGCGAATTACTTGTCAATTTAAAAAATGTATAACGTAATACAAATATATATTAAAATAAAACATAAAGTTTATATATATCATATTAAATAATAATTTTAATTATAAAAAATAATATAATTTACTAAGTTGTTGATTAAATTTATTTTGTATAAATAAAAGTACCATAATTTATTATCATCCAAAATAAAATGTATGATATTGATTAATAATTATGATATATGATCAAATTTATTATAAAATTGATCAAATATTAAATATAAAATTAAATATATAAAAAATTCAAAAATAAAAATATATATATTCACCAGCTTGCGAGCTGGTGAACACTCATAGTTGAGCTTGAGCTCAAGCTCGCGAGCCGACTCGACTTATCTGCCACCCCTATATGCACCCCTAGTTATTCAAATTATAAATTATCTGTCATATATATTAAAAAATGTTAAGAGAAATTATAAAGAAAAGACTGAAAGGGGGAGAGAGACAGAAAGTTGAAAAACGAGAATTCAAATGATATTTTTAAGTTTAGCGGTTATTGTTGGGATTTTATATAAACAAAATTGATATTACGGGTTCGTGTTCTAGATACATATGTATTTATTTTATTTTATATAAATTAAATTTATTTTAATTTTTTTAATATTGTTTTATTATCTATCTAGAAGCCGTGTCGCAGCCTCTTGTTTATTTGGATTATAGATTTTAAATTTTTAATCACTACTTGAAAACTGAATCAGACTTTTCTTATTATTATAGATATTAAATAGTGTAGAAAATTTTATGATAGTCAATTAATTATTATAATTTAGATAAATTACATATATATATATATTCAGTAACTATATAGAGATAAATAATTTTATTTAAAAAAATACAAATTATTACAAGATCAGTCCTGTCCGTATTTTCCATCCGAAATAATTCTTAAGAGGTCTATTTACAGACCTCGGTGTACGTATACGGTAGGTTGTCCAAATATATAGATTTGAATAATGATGTTTTAGTAAATGTAGTTTACTTGTCCCTCTTCGTTAAATTCGGAAGGGGGAGGGGGGTTGACGCCGTGGCCCTCGAATCTGGCCACCGTGCTTGCCCAGATTTCCTCTGCGGCCGCTCAACTCTTTTCCTTAAATTTTAATTTGTGATTTTAAGTGAAAAAATTAAGAAAATTAATTTATATTTTTCAAACTTGAAAATAATTCAAAGAATGTATGAAATTTCATTTAAATACTTAGAATGGTAATTTAAATCTATAACTATTTATAGTAAATAATATAATTTATTTAGTTAATAATATATAATTGATATCAATAACTAACATTGTATATAAGTTTTTGTGTTGTGATATTTAATTTAACTTTTTTATTTAACTTATAAATATTAATTTTTTTATATATGTTTTGTATTTTAATTTAAATAAATATATTAAAGGATAAAAAATAATTTTTTTAGAATGATAAAATATCAAAAAGAAACCAAAAAAATAATTTCAAAATAATATATATATATATGTGTGTGTGTGTATTAGTTTCTAATAAAATGGGAGTTTTACGCAAGACTTTTTAAAATTATATGTACCTCTTAACTTATATATAAAAATATAGGGGGATTTTTAACTAGTTTGAGAAAATACAAGGGGCTAAAATGCAATTTGACCCCAAATAAGTAAATGTTATTTTGGCCTTATGATTCACGAGCAAATCAACGTTTCGAGTGCAAAATACAATTTTTTGTTTATAATATATACCTTTTGGCCATTTTTTGACGAAATCAACGTTTTGATAACTTTTTTCCTATTATATTACTTCCTAATTAGACTGTAATTAGTTATTAAAAAATCAATAATGCAAACGTTAACTGTACTCAATTATTTTACATATGAAAAAAAAAAGAGGCTGCTGCTTGTGTTGTACGAAAGTGTAGGAAATATATTATGATTCCTTGTTGGACAAGAAAACTCTGATGATCAGACCAAAACCTACGAATTCCCACAAAACAAAACAGTAAAATACGTCAGCCCGTTGACATAATTATATGTAATATAAAGAACACAAGTAATTGTTCTTTCATTTTTAAATTATTCACATTTCTGATTTTCCCATGTTTTTTTTTTATTGCATAGTTCAAAATTTGACTCAAACAATTGGAAATTCTGTCAGTCCATCCCCCAACACCTTTCTTGAAAGAAATTGAGTGGACTACTACACCCATTATTAAATTATTATGGGTTATAAACATAAATTAAAGCTAAATAACAAATTAAGTAGAATTATTAAAACAATCTTTTCCTTTTTATAGAAAAATAAAATCAAGCAATGACCATAGAAATCACTATAAGAGGAATATTTAATAATTAAAATAGAATTTTTTTGGCCAATTAGATTTTCCTTGAATAATTTAAATTCAATTATATAATCTTGGATATAAGATTTTGGATAAATACAAAATAAATATTTAATATATTAAACTATACGATTTTTCTAATCAATAAGATTTTTTCTTGACAATTAAAAAATTTATATTAATCTTAGAGATAAGATTTTGGTTAAATACGAAATAAATAATCAATATATTTAAACTAGATAATTTTTTAACAAATAAGATTTTTTCTTGATAATTAAAAAAATTATATTTACCAAAAATTAGTAATCGGTCAAAATTAATTTAATTTTGATCAACCATGGTTCTGCTATAATGCATAGATATGCAGATTTTTCTAATTTAACTTGCACCCAAGTAGTACTAACAATATGGATTACAAACTAAATGGTCGTGAGTTCAAATTCTTTTCTTAATTACAACTCATTTTATAAGTAATTTTTTTCCATATATAAATATTACAAGAGATAATATATATCGTCAAAAACTTTTATTTACCTCACCAAATGTCCTCATATACATAATCTCAATGAGAAAGAGCGTAACAACCAACAGTACAAAATTTTAAACACAAACCCAACAAGAGACTAAAATATTTAACAACCAAACAATCAAAAATTCCGGCTTTAAATGTCACGGCTAACCTACCTAATAAGAATAACGGCATGGCTCAAAGTCCAATGTGGCTAATCAGTGTGACCTATCTCCTGAAAAGTACGTGGCAAGAAATAAACTTCCTACTCAATAAGTATAGCTAACCATCTATATATATGCACACAGGCAGCAAGTCACGTACAATACAATCACATCAACTAATAAATATTCGCCGTATGTATATCAGTCAATGGCTTTGCCGGCCATTATCATCTCAGTCAATGTCATATCATATACAACACAAGATGCCTGTTGTATGATATGCCACACTCTTTATCCAAGTGTGTAGCAATATTAGCACAGGACACCATAACAAATATAGCATCCCACACCACCCCAGTATGTAGCTAATAGCATAGGATTTACTTACGCGTCATGGTATCTAACTTAATTTATTTATTTTTCATATCACATCATCAGTTACATTATCGTAAACCATTGACTATGTTTTCAAATAGGTAAGCACCATCTTTTATTTCAATTTACAACAGCAATATCACAAACTTTATCATTCTATTCTCTATAATAATTACTTTCTCAGTAATAACTTTCCAATTCGGTTTCATTCAACAATCAATTATACAATCACATAATCATATCTCACACGTCCATACATTTGCATATAACACATAGTAACAATTTCACCGATATTAAGGTAATCCAACAAATAGTCCACAACTAAATATATAAATGACCAATATACAAAAACCATGTACATAAATATAAATCCAAGTTCACGATCAAATATAAGAAACCAATATATTTAATACTATACATATAAATATATATATATATATATATATAAATCCAATTAGCTATACTTACTTCAAATCTTAAAGTGCTTTGATTAACACAAGGAACTGCTCAACCCTCCATTTTGTCGTCACGTCCTATAATAGAGTATTATACGTATAATCAATATATATAGAGTATCATAAATTCTAAATAAAATATTATATAATGTTCGTACATTTTCCACCAATCTCTTAATATTTCATGTTTATGAAGTCCAAACATCTGTACCAATTTCTTTTGAATAACTACACTTTCTAAGCTTCTCAAATATAAATTTAACTTATCAACTAACTCATAAGAATTCATTTAATCAAACCCTTTATATATTTATAACTATCGTTTTCAATAACATCCCTAAATTTTTTCAATAAAATTTCTAAATTAAATTATAACTAAAAACCTCATTTTCTCTTTTTAATAACGTACTATTTTTCAAATATAATTTTCGGAACATTGCTATGAATTTTCTATCAATTCGTCGCCACTATATAATTTAATTAAGCAGCATTACATAGGATTATATATTTGGTAAATCATTCCAATGGAATTGTGTAAATTAACTATAGTAATATTTAAATCTAACAAATCTAATAATTTAATTAACCAACTATATCAATTTGAATCAAATGTGATATTTAATTCGACATTAATTCAAATACCAAAATTCATAAAATATTCCGATTAGATAATACATCGTTCAATATAAATAATATTTAATAAATAAAATAATTAAATAATATAATTATATAAATTAAAATATAACTTGTATATATATATATATATATATATATATTATTTTATTTATTTAATTAATTTTTTTTAAAATACCAATTAAGTCCTTCATAACTTTTTTAATTAATATAATTTAATTCTCAAATATTATAATAAACTCCAATTTATTCCATTCAAATTTTAGTATATTAATTTTTAATTTATAATTTATTTATTAATTAACTAAATTTTATAAAAACTTATGAATTAATCTCACAATTATGTATTATAATCTTTGAGGGGTCACATTTTTTTTTAAAAAAAAATTATAAGCTTATAATATATTAAATCTTTTTTTTTTGTAAAAGGTTTATAGAATTTGAACATTTTATAAACTCTTAAATATCTTATGAAATATTTTAAAGAGCTTATAAATTCATAGAAATATAAAATTTCTAACCCAAATTGGGTCCGACCAAAGCTAAATTAATTAAATAAAAAGTACAATACACTTGTAATATGATTGATATATACCTCAAAGAGAGTAACAAATCACGTTACAACTGTATTACATTTTACATGCAATTAATTGACTTCTACTATACCTGATTTAAATGTCAATCCTTATCATATATATGTGTTCAACATAAACTGAAAAATATCATGTTTTTCTTAGTCTTATGTTGGAATAGAATTGAGTGGGGGAAAATTTTCCAACTAGGGTTGAATTTGAGGTTCAAATTTAGAGGGTATTTATAATATTTTAAATAAAAAATATTTATTATTATATTAAATTTTAAATTATTTGAAATTTAGCTTTTTTTAAAAAAAAAATTGAACTTAATCTTATGTAAATTAAATGGGTTGTATATAATTAATATAAAAATAGTTGAGAAATCGTGATTGATTTGAAATCAGTAATCATGATGATCAGATTCATCTTAAAATATTATCGTTTAAATTTGAATAAATTACTAAGTAATAGTGCATGTGGTGCTTATTATATTATAGTTGCTTATATATATATATATAATATGAATAATAAATATACAAAATACGTAATAAATATTGTGATGAAATTTTAAAGTTATGAAAAATATAAACTCTCACTTGAAAATTCCGATTGATTTAAGTTTAATCTTTTTTTTTTTATAACAAATATGACGTCATGAGTTTAATTTAATCCCATGAAGCATAAATATTTCACTTATAATAATTTAATTTCATCAGCCTGTTTGTTTATGTTTTCATTTTCAATTTCAATTTTTATAATAGTAATTAAAATAAAAATATATTATTTTATACATATTCTTATAAAAAATATATTGATTTGACACTAAAAGTTTAATATAAGAAGCAATCTTATTAACGGGTTAAAATTTATTTTTATTTTACACGAAAATGTATACAAATTTCTCATTATTTTTCTTATAGATTTTGAATTATTAACATCTTATACAAATATCGATTTAAAAAAAAAATTAAAGAAATTATTTATATATACTCCATATTTTGTTCTTGTATCTGATAGAATTTGACTTATGCAGTCTCCAAAGAATTTTTTGGTTTTGTTGCTTTACTGACTTCGTTTCTTCACCGTGGATTTCTTGACATATACAAAATCAACGGTCTAATATGGGCGTTTCGCGACGTGAAAATCAAGTGGTCAATTGGTAAGAAATTACCAACTCTTTTTTGAATGAATTATTTATAATTACATCACAAATTTTAAAAATTAATAATTAATATATATTAATTATTATAATTAAATATGTATAATTAGCAAACCTGTAACTATTATTACACGTGATCGGTATCTATTATTAAAGTAGATTTATAGCCTCACACTGATGGAACTCGAAGTCAAAATTAAGAGGTTATTATAACTTCAATTTTACCAATTAAATTAGACATTATCCGCGAATTATATTTACTTTCGTGTGCATTTAACCTTTGACAGCCAAAATTAAATTAAAAAAAGATTTTTCCATGGAAAATAGACCTAATCAAATTAAACCAACTGCCCCAAGAAAAGTAGTGTATCACGACTGGAATGCATGCAACAGTCAAAAGAAACGAAAGCACCAAGAATTCCCAGATCCTAAACTAAAATATTACCACATCCAAATGTAATAGATGTGATTAAATTGCAAAAATTAAGGTGATCTTGTCCCTATAAATACCCTTTGAACCTCTCTGTCATTTCATCAACATATATAGTTATACCTGCTGTTCAAGTTCTAATTAATTAAGAAAAAATCCAAACTACATTTTCTCTTTCAGGATCTTGTACTGTCAATGGCTTCCTTAGACATGAATACGTCTGTTGTAAGCTCTCGACAGGAGAATATCGTTCGTCCTGTCGCCAATTTCTCCCCTAGTCTCTGGGGTGATCTTTTCACTTCTTGTTGTGCTGATACTCAGGTATATAAATTTATATGTAATCAATAGTTGTTTCTGCATTAATTTGATTAATTAAGATTTTTGCGCGAAATTCTGCCTGCATGCATGAAGAAATTAACATAAGATTAAAATAGAGTTGTCGATTTATATAAGGTTAATTAATTAGTGACATGCATGTAATAGTAATGAATACTTTTGGATTTGTCTCCTTGTTAAAGTTTTAATGTATTGTGCTGGATTTCTGTGTGTTTGATATATACAGGTATCTGAATTTTATGCTAAGGAGGTTGAAGAACTGAAAGAGAAGGCGAGGAGTAGTATAGTTGCCGATGGGAAAAAGTTGCACGAAAAGTTGATTTTGATCGAAACTGTCCAACGTCTTGGTTTGTCGTATCATTTTGAGAAAGAAATCCAAGATCAACTTGAACTTATATTCAAGCTCGAAAACGAGGAGAATGATGATTTGTTCATCACTGCACTGCAATTCAGACTGCTAAGACAACATGGTTTTGATGTCTCTTCTTGTAAGTATACATATTTTTCACTAACATATCATATTCATAATATGAAATGTCATTTACGGCAAATTGTTGGGTGTTTTATGCTGAAATTTGAACTGTTAGAGAGAAAAAACCATTAAATATTTAATATTTTGGATCAGGCGTTTTCGACAAATTCACAAACAACGGTAAATTCAAAGAGAGCCTTAGGGTTGACATCAAGGGTCTGCTCAGCCTCTATGAAGCAGCACATTTACGGTATCATGGAGAGACCGTTCTAGACGAGGCGCTTACGTTCTCGACTGCCCATCTTGAGTCCTATGGACGACAAGATTCGAGCAATTCTATGATGGGGAGAAAAGTGAGGCATGCACTGGAGCAATTCCTTCAAAGGGGTATTCCAAGAATTGAGGCACGCCATTTTATTGCATTCTACGAAGAAGATGAATCAAAGGATGAATCGTTATTAAGGTTTGCAAAGTTGGACTTCAATTTGCTCCAAATGTTGCACAAGAAAGAACTCTATGAAGTCTCAAGGTACGTACGACATGTACATATTATGATGCCCTAAACTCTCATGATCACTATCAGTTCTCTTTTGCATATGTTGTAATAATGGTAAGAGTTTTAAGTAATTAATGTTGAGTTCTTGTTTTGTGTACATTAAGGTGGTGGAAGGAGTTGGACCTTATCTCAAAACTCTCTTATGCAAGAGATAGGGTGGTGGAATGCTATTTCTGGACTATGGGAGTGTATTTCGAGCCTCAATATTCTCGAGCCCGAGTCATGTTGGCTAAAACTATCGCTATGATATCAGTAATCGATGATACTTATGACTCATATGGAACGGTTGACGAGCTTGCCATTTTCACCGATGCAATAGAAAGGTACTATCGACATATATAGCTAGCTACTCTAATTTAATTTCTTGGATTATGCATATTTGGAACAAAGTATATATATATAACTCTCTATTAAGAATTAGTCGATATTTTCCTATTCTCCAGATGGGATATCAACGAAATCGATAGACTCCCAGACTATATGAAGATATGCTATAAAGCTCTTTTGGATCTCTACGACCAATACGATGAGGAATTAAGACAACAAGGACGATCATTTGCTGTTCACTATGCGAAAGCTACGGTACGATCACATTAATTAATAGTTATATTATTTCTAAAATATCAAAAATGATATTTTTTAAAAATAAAACTTATTTTCTTATATCTTGATGAGCAGATGAAGGACATAGTAAGGAGTTACAACATAGAGGCTAAATGGTTCATTGAAGGATACATGCCACCCTTTGCTGACTACATGGCCAATGGTTTCATTACCAGCACCTACTACTTGCTTGCGACAACGTCGTTCATCGGCATGGAGTCCGCCCCGAAGGAAGCATTTGATTGGCTGATGAAAAAACCTAAAATCCAAGTAGCCAATGTGACTATATGTCGTGTCGTCGATGACATAGCCACTTACGAGGTATGCATTTAATATGTTAACGACCTCACGACCACCATAAAATAAATATATATAGAATTATTTTTGTATGTAGATCGAGAAGAAAAGAGGGCAAACGGTGACAGGAATTGAGTGTTACATGAACGAGTACGAAGTGTGTGAGGAAGAGGCGATGAGGGAGTTGAGCAACATCGCGGAGAATGCCTGGAGGGATATTAACGAGGAATTGGCAAAGGAAAAGGCTGTGTCGAAGGAGATGATCAAACGAGTTGTGAACCTTGCTCGATTGATAGATGTTGTTTACAAGCACAATCAAGATGGATACACTCACCCGGAGAAAGTGTTGAAGCCTCACATCAACGGATTGCTTCTGGATTTCTTCAAGATTTGAACAAGACTGGTTTTTGATCTGTTTTATACTTTGATTTATTCTTTCATGATGTTAATTATTATATATCTTGTCAATAAGTATGTAAATTAATGCCAGTTGGTTTTTCATCATGTTGTGATGATGGAATAACCATAGATGCATTGTGTCTCCCAAAGGGTGTAATACTATTTATAAATAATGCAGAAATTATTTCAAGTGAATTTCTTTTTGGGTAAATTAGAAATTTGATATAATTATGAATGCTCCCTTATTATTTAAAAATTATAAAGGGTTAAAGGCGATTTTAGACCCTTAATTTCAGGCACTTCTCATTTTAGTCTCGTAACTTACTAGGATTCCATTTTAGTCCTCTATAACTTAAAAAAGCTCAATTTTGGTACACATTTGGTCAAAAATTTGTCTCAGTCACTAAAAAAGTCACATGGCCTTCACGTGACTTTTTAAATTAGGGATTTCGTTTTTTATTGGTTTAAAAAGTTACATGGCCTAACGGATTAAAGGCAATTTTAGTCCCTTAACTTCAGGCAATTCTCATTTTAGTCCCGTAACTTACTAGGGTTCAATTTTAGTCTTTTATAACTTAAAAAATCTCAATTTTGGTACACATTAGATGGATAATCAATCCGAAATGTTTAGTTTGAATGGATAAAAATCGAACTTATTTCAATTTGATTACCGAATTAATGAAAAATAAAAAAAATTATAATGTAATGTTAATTATAAATTATTTGTTAATTAATAAGTATAATTGATCTAGTATGTTTTAATCATAAAATAATTATTTGTTATTATAAATATATAGTGAGCAGAATGACACGAAAAGCCTTCATTCGAATTCAAAATCAACAAGATACATGCACTTTTTTGCAATGAATAGTCGTGGTACGTTTTCATTTATAGATTACGAAAAATACAAAAAGATCAATTAATTAAAACAGAAAAAATTAACTAAGAATAAATCCAAATAATTACACCTGAAATATTGAAAAAGGACAAAAACTATTGGTACTGATGGATGTTTCCTATATAGGAAACTTATTCAAAACAAACTGAATAAAAGAAAGCATAATTTCAAACACAAGATGAACTCAAATTACGCAAGAAAGTAGTCGTAGTTATTGGACTAAGAGGTTTTATGCCATTAAGCCAGTGATTCATACGGGGTGGCGACCACAAAAAGGTTGTCTTTTCTTGAAGCTGTAATTCCAGGATTTTCGATCATGTCCAAATCTTCTGCTTTAACACCATCTGGGAGTTTCCAGTTGAAGCTATAGAGAAGCTGAGCCAAAGGGAGCTCAACGCTAGCCAAACCAAATGTCATTCCAGGGCACATTCTTCTTCCAGTCCCGAACGGCAGGTATTGAAAATCTGCACCCAAGAAATCCAGGGACTGATTCTCAAACCTCTCGGGTTCAAAGGTTTCAGGATTGGTCCAATACTTAGGATCCCTTTGCATTGCCCAATTGTTAACCAATACTTTAACTTTTGCAGGAATGGTGTAACCACTGATTTCTCGTTCCTCCCTGGAAGCTCTGGGGAGAATTGGAACTGGAGGGTGTAGTCTGAGAGACTCCCTGATGACCAATTTTAAATACTTCAGTTTCTGAACATCGTTTTCTTGGATGATTTCGCTTCCGTTGAAGAATTCTCTTACTTCAGCTTGTGCCTTGGCCATGACGCGTGGGTTCCTCACCAGTTCTGCCATTGTCCAGTCAATTGCTGTCGATGATGTTTCAGTTCCCGCAGAGAACATGTCCTATAGCACACACAGAAAGTCAGCCAAGCAACACCCATTTCTAAGTACAAAGACTCTGTTTTTTTACTTGAATTCAACCAAATGGACTAGATTAGAGATGTTCAGTTCAAGAACTTACATAAATAACAGCTTTGATGTTGTCATTGCCGATAGGAAATTCCAGCTCCCCACTTTCCTGAATTCTCAGGAAAACATCAACCAAATCCTCGTTCCCGAACTCGCCATTGCCCCTCC
>NC_026145.1:1140654-1196759 GCF_000512975.1 Sesamum indicum
ATTTCTCTCGCCATTTTTGCCAAATTTTCCTTGTGCTCTTTGATGATATCATCAAGAATCACATCCAGCTTACGCCTCATCATCACCAATCTCAGTTTACTCCAACTCAGAGCATTGATAATCTTTGAGGATGGAAACAAATCAGCAATTTCAAACCCGCCCGCCATCTGAATTCCTTCCTTCAATAACTTGATCAATGCGTCGCTATCCTTGCACACCTTGCCAAACGCAGCACGACAGGTGATCGAGCTCGTTAATGAAAAAATCTTCTCCGTCAGATTGACGGGTTCTCCAGAAGAGAGGCGAATAGATTTGATCAGCCGTGAAACCTCATCGTTTCTAATGGAACTGAAGGAACGGACATTTTTGGCATTCAGGAGTTCAATAATGCATATTTTACGCATCTGTCTCCAGTAGTCGCCGTACGGGCTAAAAGCAATATCAATATAATTGTACCACATGATCTTCATGGCAATAGCTTCGGGCCTGTCAGCGAAATTCGGGTCGTGTTCCCTAAGCACCTCTTTCGCAATTTCCGGCGAAGAAACCACAATTGTGGGAACTTCCCCGAGTTTCAGGTGCATAATCGGGCCATACTGTTTGGCTAAATCTCTGAAAGAACGAAAGGGAAGTGCGCTAATGAGATGCAGGTCTCCAATTATTGGCAGCTTTTTCGGGCCTGGAGGGAGTTTAACAGAAACGGGTTTGGATTTCTTCCATTTCTTGATCAACAGGAAGATTACAGGGACAAGGAGCGCAACGGCTGTCAAGTTCAGAGGAAAAACAAAACCCATTTTCCTGGAAGAAGACTGGAGACTTCAGAACTTCGAAGAGATTTTAAGATCTGCTAGCTCCTTGTGCTGGCTGTGGGTCTGAGGGATTTGCATGTCGCCAGATGAATTTAAATACTTTTCTGCGAAGAAAAGTCATCAGCATGCAAATACTGCTGGTTCATTTTAAAATCCATCGGGTCAATTTAAAAATAACAGCGGTCTACGCTGCTCTACTGCACAGTATAAAGAATGTCTTTATTCAGATTATCTCTGTGGAATTCAAAGTGATTTGTCTTGTATATGACAAAAAGTCCGTTATTTTGAACACCTGATCAGTTCTAAGTCAGTCTACGTTAACTATTTTATATCCCAAACCACCAAGAATCTTCAAATTGGAATTTTTTATGGGGATACGGACCATATGGATTTTTTTATTACATTTTAGTATTACGTATTAATGATCAACACATATTTCGTCTCAAATTAGAAAATATAATCAATTATCTTACTATTTAATCATGACTAATTTTTATAGCTAAAAAATAATAATTATAGTAAATAATCATTGACCACAACCATACAATGTTTACTGACTGTGGCTTTAGTAAGGGTAGTTAAACTATTTTTCATGACTAAACTCATGGCGAATATTTTTGTCTTAGCTAATTAGAGCCATAGCAATTTTTTTAAGAGCTTATAAGATTTTAAACAATTTATTTTCAGATTTTATAAGTTTTTTCTTTTTCTTTTTTTTTTTTAAAAAAAAAGACAGTTTATATGCTCATCCAAACGCCCTCTTAATAGCAATTTATCAAATTCAGCCTAATTCAAATATAGGGCAGAAAATTTAATTTTGGTAAGAAATTTGTTAAAAAAATGAAAATCCTAATATACTTTGGAGAAAAATTGCCTGAAACACAGTTTTACCTGGAAATATTTTAAAAAGAAAAAAAGAAAAAGAAATCTTGCTAAATTTTGAATTTTTTGATTAATCTTTGGAATAAACAAAAATTTGCACCATTAAATAATGGATGCTATTGTAAAAATGTCAAATTTTATTTAAAAAAAAATGAGTTAAATATATTTTACACTCTTAAAATATACCGTTCTCGTCAATTATCCTATAAACTAAATAAACATTTACTTATCTCCCTTTCTTTGTTATAATTATTTAAATTAAATAAAAATGAATAAAATTGTCCTTGACTGTTAATAATATAATATGTATATTCACTTTAATATCCTCTATAATAAAATATATCGATTAATTTGACTTAAAATTTTATGAAACTATGACGTCTATAAATTAATAGTAGTTAGTCTAAGTTGCTTAAGTGCAAAATAATGATTTTCAAATTTAAATGGATAAATAGTCGTATTGATTTAGCACAAGTTTATAAACTCAATAATTTCAAATTAATGAATAAAATTGTATTTTTAATATTAAAAATTTATGTAACACCCTCTACTCGCTACATTTAATTATCACTATTTCATATTTTCTTTAATTAGAACTCATTTTATAAATAATTCCCTTTCAACCTGTAAAATAAATTCTGATTTATCAATATAATATATATATCACAAAAGGTAATAGATACCTCCAAAAGTTTATATTTACCCTCACTAGATGACCTCATATGCATAACCTCAAGAAAAGTAGTACCAGAATTTTAACCACAACCCGATAAAAGACCAAAATATTTAGCAAGCTAAACAGCCAAAAACTCTAACTTCGGATGTTACGACTGACCCACCTAATAAAAACCACGGCATGACTCGAAGTCTGATGTGACTAGTCAATGTAATCTATCTCTTGAAAAGTACGTGGCAAGGAATGAGCTGCCTACTCAATAAGTATAGATAATCAGTCTATATATATATATATATATATATATATACACACACACAGACAACGATTCACGTACATGCAGTTACATCGACTAACAGTCATTCGTCATATAGATACATCATATATAAGTAGTAATACATACTCACAACTATAAGCAATCCACAACATAATATTTGACGTTATCGTTTATTAGCTAATTGGAGTACATCAGTCAATGGTTTCACCGGTCATCATCATCTCATCGTCATATCATATACAGCACAGGATACCCGTTGTATGTGATATCCCCACACTCTTTTACTCCAGTTGTGTAGCAATATCAGCACAGGACATCACAACAAACATGGTATCCCCACACTCTTTTACTCCAATTGTGCAGCAATATCAGCACAGGACATCACAACAAACATGGTATCCCCACACCACCCCAGTGTGTAGCTAACAACAGAGGATATTTACCGCTACCCGGAATACTCCGGTACCCTACACGCCATGGTACCTAGCTTAATTCACATATTTTTCATATCACATCATCAATCACATTATCATAAACCATTGACTGTGTTCCCAACTAGGCAAGCATCATCTTTTATTTTAATTCACGATCATCATTCTACTATAATAAATTACTTTCTCAATAATAACTCCCAATTTGATTTCATACAACAATAAATTATAGTCATCACATAATCATATCCCGCACGCCCCTACATTACAATCACATAACACATAGTAACAATTTCACCGATATTATGGTAATCCAACAAATAATCCACAACTAATTATATAAACAATCAATATACGAAATCCACGTATATAAATATAAAGCCAAGTTCACGATCACATCCAAGAACCAATATATATATATAATACTACACATATAGCTATATATATAAATTCAATTAGCTATACTTATCTTAAATCCCAAAATGCTTCGATTTCACGAGGGACTGCTCAACCCTCTACTTTGTCGTCAAGTCCTATAATAGAATATTATACGTATAGTCAATATATTTAGAGTATTATAAACTCTAAATAAAATATTATATAATGTTCGTACATTTTCTACCAATCTTTTAATATTCTATTTATATTAAGGTCCAAACCCCTGTTCCATTTTCTTTGAAATAACTACACTTTCTAAGCTTCTCAAACATATATTTAATTTATCAACTAATTCATAAGAATTCATTTAATCATTATCGCTTTAATAACATCCGTAATTATATTACCATTGAAACCTCATTTTCCCTCTTTAATAACATAATATTTCTTAACTATAATTTTTCGAGACATTTCTATGAATTTTCTAACAATTTATTGTTGCCATATAATTTAATTAAGCAATGATACATAGAATTACATATTTGGTTAATCATTCATATGGAATTGCATAAATTAACTATAATAATAATAATTAAATATAACAAATTTAATAATTTAATTAATCAACTACATCATTTTTATATCAAATGTGATATTTAATTCGACACTAATTTAAATAGTCAAAACCATAAAATATTCCAATTAAATAGTACATCGATCAATATAAATAATATTTAATAAACGGAGTAATTAAATAATATAAGTATATTAATTAATATGAATTAAAATGGAAATTTTCGTACCTCTGTTTTTAGTTTTTCCGCAAGAGGCAGGAGTGCAACTTTTTCTTAACTGTGTTTTGGGGAGGAGTGCAACTTTTTTCTTAATTATGTGTTCTGTGTGTTATGTATTATGTGTGTGTGTACTGCATGTGTGTGTATTCAACAACAAGAAGAAAAAGAAAGAGGAGAGTGAGGCGGTGGGGGTTGATGGCCCCCCCTCCCACTCTCAACTCTCTCTCTCTCCTCCCTTTATATATATATATATATATATTATTTATATATATAAAATATTATTATTATTTTATATATTTAATTAAACTATTTTCGAAATACTCATTACGTTCTTCCTAAATTTTATAATTAATATAATTTGCCCCCAAATGTTATAACGAATTTCAATTTAATCCTTTAAATTCTATTATATCTCAAATTCAATCTATAATTTATTTATTAATTAAATTTAAATTTTTAATAATTATCAATTAGTCTTTCAATTATGTGAAAAATTCTACGGACGTCACAATTTACTTATACCGATATTCGTACTCACGGGCATTTTAGTATGTATACTCTATCCATCTCCAAAAGAATTGTTTCTATACATATCTGTCCGACTCTAGATATATCTAATGTAAAAATATTAGGTTCGAGTTCGATTACTAACTATTATAAAAATGGTCTTGATTTAGGTATTGCCCATCAATTGACAAGTCTAACATGTTAAACCTAGAGTTAAATTAAAGAATTAAAAATAGTTACTATTTGGGAAAAACAATTATCTTATCAACCCACAAATTATCTCATTTGACATTTAAGCAGTACCAAAACAATAGACTCGATCGTTACTTGCAATATTTTTTTTATTAAAATTACATCTGGTATATATACTTATGCATGAACACGAGTTTATAAATTTATCGACTAATCCAACAATAATTTATTAACATCGTAAATAATAAAATTTAAAATAAAAAATTGATTGTTAGATTTTACTAAAGAGGGTATCAAATAAATGTATAATATTATTAATATTTAAAGGTCTTGGAGATGGGCCAAAACAAGGACAATGTTTGTCTTGATTTATTTTGAGGTGTTTTAAAATATTTTGAAACAGTGCCTCATTTATTTTATGTCGACATAAGTCTACACTAATTATAGGACATTCAATTAAAAAAATTATATATATACTCGTATATACATATAAAAGAGACATGATTTGACAATGAACAATAGCTTTATTCATTGTCACTAGAAGAAATTTAACATTTAAAAATAAATAATTTTAGTAAATAGTCATTTCTACGGCTACGTAACAATTATTGGTCATGGTTTTTGCAAATATGACTAAAATATTTGTCATGGCTAAAATTCAGAACAAAAACACTTGCTATGGCTCAAAGCTACGGCAAAAGTAATTTTCATAGTGGGTAATATAAGTTTCTACATTAATATATATTTTGTTGTGGTTAATAATAATTATTTAGCACAATTTTAGTCCATAGCTAATAGTAATTTTTTTTTCTAGTGCGTGAAGAAAATTGTACATAAAATTGTCACTATATATAGATAATTAATGACACATTTGGAGTGATTTTAATTATTTGTTTTTATAGTTCATCACCATATGTTTTTATATATAACAATTTTTATAAAATAATTAGGGTTAATTAAACTTAAATCTCATTCAAAAATGAGAAATTGACGCTTTTCTCAAGAAAAAAAAATTAAAATTACACTTACATTTAAAAACATTTCGTGTACACCTAACTTCTTATGTTAAGGTTTAGATAGAACTAATTATAAAATATGATATAGATTAAAGTTACAGAGCATCATAAATCAAAAATGAAATTAAAATTTTAATTTACGATAATTAATTAACTAATTATATAATCAGTCTCCGCATTAATTAACAAACATTGGAATTTTAAACAATTGCTATATAATCAGTCTCCGCATTAAAAGAGAATTAATTAAATATAAGATAATTGCAGTATGGTCAAAGCATTATTTCACATACATTGGATGAGAGCAATAGAATTCATGATTTATTTTTTATTTTTTTTACTGTATATTTTAATTTGAATCATATATTATATAGTATTGTAATTAATATTTGATATTTTGATGCCCTAAATGATGTAGTATTGTAGCCAAAAGACTAAAATATTAGTTTAGAAACTTAAAGGACAAAAATGCTAGCAAAAATGAGCCAATAGGAATCATAGTCTCAATTTTAAAAGATTGAGTGAGATGCAACTGCATTTTTCTAGCAAGAATGGTGAACTTCAACAGAAAAAGGGACTAGAATCGCAAAAATTAAAATAATACAAGATCAAAATGCTATTGCAGAAAATTAAAAGATGAAAACACTAATAATCTAAATTATGGAACCAAAAATACATTTAACCTATAATTATTATAAAGTGAATGTTCTATAAGTTATGGTTAAATTATTTAAGGGAAAAATTACAAAATTAGTCCTACAAGTATAAGGAATGGCAAAATTAGTCTTGTAACCACTAAATTGACAAATGTAGTCCTATATGTTTTAATTTAATGAAAAAAATACCAAAAATTAGCAGGACAAATTGGGGCTTAGTGTTTCGGTTTTGCTGATTGGTCTCAACTTAAACACGTGGCATCTTATATGGCTGCTGATGGATAATTTTGGTTGAAATGACCAAAATTGCCACTATATTAAAACATATAGAACTAAAATTGCTACTAAATTAAAACATATAGGAGAAGTCAATTGATGAGGAGGCCATGACGTGGATGGTGCCGTTGGCGGAAACTGGTCAGAGAGATGTGTGCGCCATGGGGAGGCGAACACAAGGATGTTGATCTGCCAGCGAGATGATCGCTAGTGGCAGAGATATGATGAAAAAACTAGTGGCAGGTGAAAAACGAAACGAAACCAAGAGAATGGGCCAGATAGTGGACGAAAATGGAAGGGCCTAGGTGCAATCAACTCACCGAAAGATGGGGAGTTGATTGGTGGTGGTCTCGAACAGTGGGTAGATTGGACGGCGGCTAATTTTAATGAGAGAGAAAATAAATCTAGGTTACAGAGCAAGATTATAATCAATAATTTGGGGGAGGGGGGTGTTTAAACTCCGATCGAAACACATACTCTAGGGTTGGAATCGATATCGAACAGTGAGTTTAATGGTGGTGCGCATGGTCGGAGACGCGCCGGAAAAAAACTCCGACGACCGGCTGTGAAGTGGTGGTGGTGCTAGGTGGTAGTTAACCATTCTTTGTCACGTCAGTATCTACGTAGAATGTTGACTGTGTAAGTAATGTCCATTTA
This sequence comes from Sesamum indicum, assembly GCF_000512975.1. Classification (NCBI taxonomy): domain Eukaryota; kingdom Viridiplantae; phylum Streptophyta; class Magnoliopsida; order Lamiales; family Pedaliaceae; genus Sesamum; species Sesamum indicum. The sequence goes on from NC_026145.1 coordinate 1,148,203, forward strand.
TTGCCGAAACCCCAAGCCCCAATTTGATTTGTTAATTTTTTGTCACTTTTAACCGGAAAGATCAAAGTTGCTATAAATTTAAAATATAAAATACAAAAACTATCAGTCTCAAAGCTATGGAACCAATTTCGGCCCATACATACAGGTGTATGTTACAATTTCGCCTTATTCAACTACATTCATTAAGTATTCTTATATTTTCATCAGTTGTTGATAACTGAATTTGAAGATATATGTAGACGGCAACTTGAAGCCAATTCTCACATGGACTTAGCGCACAAGGCCTGAGACAATACAATTCTTTCTCCCTCCCTAATCAAAATGATAAATTTGTCAAAATCACATCTTCATCATATCAACTTGTGGAAAAATCAAATAACGGTCTTCTCAAAACAAAGATCGGATTGATTTGTTTTGGTCATTCTATACTCATAAATTCATAAAATTACACTTTTAGTTTTAATATATTTAATTCTTTATTTTATGAAAATTTCAAAATGATCTCAAAATTAGAAAAACTCAACACATTTAGTCCTCAATGGTCCGAAGTTGAAAAAATCTACACATTTATTTCTTTGTTTTACGGGATTTATGGGACTAAATGTGCTGAGTTTTCCTAATTTTCGGACCATTTTGAAAACCCTATATTGTATAGGCTAAAAATGTCTAATTTTTCTAATTTTGATATCATTTTAAAAATCTCGTAAAGCAGAAAATTAAATTTCTTAACTCTCTATCCTATACAACTAAAAATATATTTTGTTGTTATTATTTTATGAAAAAATTCTTATTTAAATTAAATTTGGCCGAACTAAATCAATCACATAATAAATGAATTATAATTATCATTTAATTTATTTTGATCTAACCAAATTCGATCCAAATTAAATATATTCTTACTTTGTGTATAGGTCCTATTAATTATTATTATTATTATTTTTTGTGTGTTTTTGTAATTTTAGAATCGAACTAATAATAAATTAATTTCTTTTTTGATAGATTCCCACAGCATATATATATATATATAGATATACTGACTGATACCGACTACTTTTCTATTTTGAGAGGGACGCCACTACTTTTCTTCCACTGCCTTTCTTGACATCAAAATAGTGTGACTTTTATTATAAACTATTGAAAAAATCAAACATTTATTTAGCGCATGATACGTTTTTTTCTCTATTAGACATATGTTTTAATTTAAAAATATTGTTATTATTATTATTAAAATATTTAATACTCTAACATATCAAATAACATAATTAAATAATTTTTATTAGATAAAAACATAATTGCATGGATATATAAACCAAAGATTGTGAATTCGAGTCCTACGAATATAATGTGGGTGTATGTCTACATTTATAATAGTTTGTTACGTATGTGTTTATACGAATCATTGCTGTATTGTATTATTTTGTGAATTTGAATGTATTGAATGATACAATGAACGCATATTATTTTTACAAAGAGGGAGGGGGGAGGGGTATCGCATGAATAGAAATAATTTTTTATTCAGAAGAAATTACGGGCTAATTTATTTATGTTTCGGATCGTGTTTTTTAGAAGAATCTAAACCTTGATCAGTTTTGTCACGAGGGGCTACTGTTCTTCACGAATTTCATGGTTTCAATTAGTGTCCCGATGTTTTTTTAAATATTTTCTATTTTTCTTAAATGTTCTTTTTAATTTGGAGTCCTTAGAAACTTGGAGTCTGGAGACAAGTTCTTTAATTATTTTTTATAATATTACGGGTTAATTTAGTTTAAGTGAGAGGAAATGAGAAGTGAAAGGGAAAGGGGGTGAGAAAGGCAAAAAAAAAAAAAGAAAAAGAATAATAATTTTTTTTCTTCAAATTATTTGGCTTATTTTTGTTTGATACAAGAAAAATAAATAGAAAAAATATATATATAGATTGTAAATCTATAGATGTATAAAGATTCTATATTTATTATAAAAATAATAAATTTTGGGTAGAATTTTATTTTAACAATTCAAATTATATTTTAGGCAAATGATTGTAATATACATATTTTAGGGGTGTAAATAATACGCGAATTTTCATCATAAAAAAATGGGTAAATTATATTTTGCCCTCAGAACAATGACTCTTTTTACACTTTATCATCGAATTTTTTTTTGTATCAACTTACCATCTCAACTTTGCGGAATTTGCACTTTTGCCATATATGGTCTTTTTCTATTGATTTTTCTGCCGAAAAAATATCACATATTTTACATATGTGAAAAATATCACATCACATAACCCTTAAATATCACATGTGCATTGCATATAATGTTTTTTTCAATAGAAAAATTAGTTAAAAAATAATTATAAATAAAAAAATGTAAATTAAATTCCAAATTAATTAACTGATCCCTAATAATATTGTTTTCTGGGACTTCAATGTTTGAACCAAGCATCAAAGCAGAACAAGAAAAGTAGTAATGTTGAAACAGAGAGTTCCATTCTACTAAAATCATTGACTTGACCTTGGCCTACATATAATTCTTCCTTAATTAGGAAAAAAAAAACAATAAAATAATAATAACAATCTAGGACATGCATATATTCAAATATAGGTTTAACGTGTAATTTATCTTTACGTGATATTGCAAATGAGCAAATTATTTTCTATTTAAAAAAAGGGTTAATTATATTTTGTCATCTGAACTATGACCGTTTTTACACTTTGGCATCTAAACATTTTTTGTGTCAACTTACTATCTCAACTTTACGAAATTTTGCATTTTACCATTTATAACTATTTTTCTACCAAGTTGTTTTGCAAAAAAAAAAAAAACACATCACATGCAGTGCACATGTGATATTTAAGGGTTATGTGATGTGATATTTTTCACATATACAGAGCATGTAATATTTTTTCGGCAAAAAAATCAGTAAAAAAACCGATCATATATGGTAAAGTGTAGTTTTTTAAAGTTGAGATTACAAATTGACACAAATAGTTTATATGCCAAAATATAAAAACGAGTATAAGTCGGATGGCAAAATATAATTTACCAAAAAAATAATCATTTAATGAAGCAATTTATGTAGGCCAGAGGGATAAATTTCTATTTTTTTTTATATATAGAAAGATAATTAATTCATTAATAATATGTCAAGATGGTTGCTTCCAATTTTTTTGTTCAGATGCAATATTATCCTTTTAAATACTTTTAGAAGTATGCTTCCAATACGTGCATGTCCAAAATCTATAATATTTATGAAAGATGTGGGAAAATGTTTATTAACAAAAATATCCTTAAATATATTTAAATATTCACAAGATATCAATTTAGGATTTAGGATTTTTAATCAATTTTCAAATATGTTGGTCGGGATTTTGAATTAGGCAAGGAAATTAATGATGTGAGACGCACTAAAAATACTAATAATACTAATAAAAAAATTTCATATTACATAAATAATGATGTGAGACACACTAAAAATTTGATATTAATATTACCAAAAGTTGTAATTAAACCCTAAAATATCGATATTTAATAATATATTTTTCTTTTATTAGTCAGAATATAATTAATATGTATATTTATCTTAAGAATGAAATATTAACATAATACACATATATTTAAAATATTATATATTAATTTTCACATGCTAATTTTATATATTATAATTATTTCATATTTTTTAAACTTATTGTTATATATTATATGTTTTCAAAGATTTATAAATCTTTATTAAATAATAAATATGTTCTAATTTAAACACTTAAAATTGGTAATATATCAATTTTTTAATATAGTAATAGTTTAAAAAAATTGTATATTTTATACACAATTATTATTTCGAATTGTAACTTAAATATAATTTAAATAATTGTTTTATACATATTAACTCTTTCATAGATGTTTAAACGTATTTTCAAGTATAGTAATTCCACAAAAACATATAAAGTATACAAATAACATATTTTTCATTAGATATATTGAATATATATTTTATATTTTAATTTCTATAGTGTATGTAAAGATTCGTGCAAATTATTATTGACTTATACCTGCAGATCAAATTATTATTGACTTATACTTATATTAAATTATTATTGCATACATATATATACACAATTATACATATAATACTAATAAAAAAATATAAAAATATTATAAATTATACATACTTATGTATATATTATATACCTATTATAATAATAAAAAATATTCAAAAAATTAGAGGGGGAAGGGGGTAGGGGTAGGCGACGACTAACGATAGTACTGATATGGGAATATTTATGTAATAGTAAAATACAAAAGTAAAGAGTACCAAAAAATTGAATGTAAAATGTATATTTGTCAAACAATATACAATACCGTATCAATACTTTTCAAACTTACTTTCTTTACTTTTTTATCGGAAATGATTACATAATTACGTCAATATTAATAAATTGAGCAATATATTATTTCGATGGATAAACTCTCGTTAAGAGAAACAAACAATTATTACTCATTACACTAAATTCGTATTAAGTAAGATAAATGCGATGAAACCTAAAGAACGCAGTCGTTTTATTTTGCCAAGAGCGACGTGGTAGTGTGCCCTAATTTTCGCTTTCGTCCCCAAATTACTAATCTAAAATTAGATTTTCTCTGTGATGAGGGTAATTATTAAATGACCAAAATATCCTTATTTTTTAAAGGATTTTACTGTTAATGTAGGATTCGCGTGTGGCGAACCGACCCGCCCGACCCGGATCCATATAGCCAACCCATCTATCCAGCCGTCGGATTGCATGACATCAGAGCACCTAGATGATGCCACGTGTCACCCACCCATGCGGTATCATACCACTATGTATACTTGCATTTATGAATATTTCAAGGAGCGCAATTTATTACTTTTCTTGATCTCATTCGTCCTCACTTGATCGCTTTCGACCCCACATTTCTAACTTAAATATTGGAGGACCTTCGCTGGGGGCTACCCAACTAGTCTTACGTTTGCTCTATTTTCAGAATCTACTAATAGGAAGCTCGAAAGAAAGATCCAGAAACCAGGTCCAGCGACCCGATCCGAAATTTGTACGACCTACGTCACTCTATCTTGAACAATTATAGTTGAGTACAACGTCTGAGTAGTGCAAAAAATAAACTACGACATCTGAAGATAAGTTGCTGTGAGAATTCCAAGTATCTTTTGTTTCATGGTTTGCTTATTGTATTTCCTTTATTAAGGCAGGTGATTGAAATTAAAGCTACCAATTAGGTTGGAAATTTCATATTTTCATCCCTTTCTGCACTCCTTTTTGGATTTTTTTGCTGAAAAAATATTGTGGTGGGTGTTGTGTCATGGTTTCAGAGGGTGATGTCGCGATTTCCGAAGGAAGCACGACTTTAAGCGAAAGCCGTCGGATCTTTGGGAGGGATGTGGACCGTGCGATTGAAGAAATTGGGCAAATCCCTAACTACATACGGCGTCGTTCTGGACTAATTAGGGCTCAATCAATCGGGAGCAGAAATTGGGGATTTTTGGCACAAGCTGAACATACACAAGGAGACCCACAAACCTGCCACGCGGCGGTGAGAGATGCGCGTGAACAGTTCTGCAGATGGATTGCCATTTTGGGGCTGTCCTTGTACTGCCATTGAAGCCACCTGCACCAGCTGGATGAAGGACAGACAGCACCTCTTTTTGCTGCAGATTTTTTAATGTTTTTACAGCTTTAATTTCCTTGTCTCTTTTGTCTGAATGGTTATGTATAGGCAAGGAACGTTTGAAGGGGATTATGAATAAAATTAGTATTACTTTCTCTTCCTCTCAACTCTTTGTTCTCTTCTTTCCCACCACCTTCTTCTTCATTTCAATTCTGCAATTCTAAACTTCAAATCTGTTACATGTTGTGAATGAAGTACGCGAACTGAGGAACATAAATATATATATATAAGTGGATTGATTGTGATGAAGTTTTTGATGATTTTGTTTCGACGTATGATGGTGGATGAGATATGGAGGTGCTTATTTTTGAATTGAGACGTACAAGTAAAGAAGAAAATATAACATTGTCTTACAATAAAATATAGAAGAATATCAAATGAGAAAGCAAGAAAACTAAGGGAAAATTGACAAGTAAAGACTTGTATTAAACGATTAAAGAACTTTCACTTTTACATAAGAAGCCAATTCACTTAAATTTTGAATATTATAGAGATCCTAAGATTTCATGTATAGAGAATTTCAGACATTTTTTTAACTAGTAAAGTAGATATATGACTTGCTGAATTAAAAGAAACATTTTATCTCCTCTGGAAGTTGAATGTCCTGATGGAATAGGCGAAGATGAAAGTGAACAGGACGACGAATCCAAGAAGTATAGCTGCAACCATTCCGAGCATATCGTGTCTGAAACCAAAGTAATTTCTCAAGAATTCTTCCACTGTTTCATCACCTCCCTCCATCTGATCCTTAATCTCTCCAAATTGAGATACTATGATACCGTACAAGGTGTAAGCAACGGGAGTTGCCCAGTAGTACCATCTCCACCACACAGGGATTCTCTGTTTTTGGCAATTATGAACATTAGTTGATGCTTGTGAATTTGATGTATTTATTCTATGAATAATAAAATAAAATGGTTGCTCGAACTTACTGGTCGGGGGACGATAAACCCTGAGAAGAGATTCCAGATAGCGTAGAAGAAAGAAGAGATAATGGCGGCAACATTGTGATTAGGAGTGACAGCCACAGTCATCATGCCGTAGAGGACAAAGTACAACAATGAGAAGAATAAGAAATATATAAACCAGAAGAATTTTTCGGCGTTCCAGTCGAATCCCATCATTGAGTAGACTATGAGACCATATACGATCGATTGTACGAATACGTAAGGGATTTCAATGAGGAACTGCACAGAGAAAATGCATGATAAGTAAATCTCGACTTTCAATTAATTGTCGAATGCACACATGTTTAAGTTTCTGTTGCTTAACAGATTATAGATTTTAACCACTCACCTGTGAGAATGCATATGGCAAAGCCGAGTACATTCCAGCTGCTCTTTCTCTGTAAAAGACTGTTCGCTCAATGGCCACCACGGGTTGTACTGTAGAACCATATTGGAACCCCAAAAAGTTGATAGCAGCATACATGGATCCCATGGCATTAAATAGATCTTGTCGAGTAGTCCTGCAATTCGTTATGTCCCAACAGAATTAGCACTAATCTAACGAAATGGATTTTGACAAGTTTAAGGTTTGTTTTATTTTTTCTGACTACTTACCATTTGGATCCAAGGTCCCAGAACATTGTCCCAAAAATAAGGGCTATGAAGGTTGTGAACAAAAATCTTACGGCTGTGTAAGGTGGATTCCGCCAGTATGACCAGTGTTGTTTCCACAGACAAGCAATGCATTGGGTGAGGAAAGATTGTGAGTATTTAGTAGGGAAAAACAGATCTTTTGTGCCAGGGCGAGGAATGCTTAATTCCTTGATTAGGGCTTTGTTCCTCCTGTAATTTTTTACACATGAGATTATTAGCATGTTGTAAGAATATTATTTTTGCATAAGAAAACATTTAATTTGACAATGAAGGAAATCAACTAACGTGTATAGTTCTGAGCTTTTGTAGTGGTCAGCAAAGTCAACCCCCAAGACCAGTTCTTGTGCGGAAGTAGTGACTTCCAACATCCAGGTAGCTGGATTGTAACCATCTTTAATCTTCGGTACTCCTTCAATCCCCTCAAAGTACTTGATCAAATGGGAAGAGTGGTGACCTAATGGTCCAACATATATTTCTTCGCCTCCGCGTTTCATCAGAAATAGCTGTCATATCATGTTAGCTTGGTTACTCATTCGTACAGAATAGCAAAATGTTATTTTAGTATCATGCAAAGCGAAATAATAAAAATGCTAAACGTCTATATTGCTACGATCTAGCTTACCTCGTCAAATGCTTCAAATATGTCGATGCTAGGCTGATGGATTGTGCAAACTACTGTCCTTCCTGTATTTACTGTATTCCTGACTGTTCTCATCACAATTGCAGCAGCTCTTGCATCAAGCCCAGAAGTTGGCTCATCCATAAATATGATCGAAGGGTTTGCTACGAGTTCAACTGCAATTGTAAGCCTCTTCCGTTGCTCAGTTGAGAGACCATTGACTCCTGGCAACCCAACTAGTGCTCCCCTCAATGGGGTAAGTTCTACGAGTTCCATGACCTCCTCGATGAACATCTGTAAGCAGAAATAAAAAAGATGAACTCAGTATGACTCATGAAGTTTCCCTGTGGTAATTTAGTTCATATCATAGAATGATGTCTCAAAGTAGAAACCTTTCTGGTTTCAGCATCAACTTCTTGGGGCAATCTCAACCAAGCTGAGTAAACAAGGGACTCATAAACTGTAACATTCGGAGAATGGATGTCGTTCTGCTCACAATATCCAGAAATCCTAGCAAATGTTGCTTGGTTCTTGGGGTATCCAGATATTGTGATATTTCCGTCAATATATCCACCTGTTTTTCGTCCAGCTAGGACATCCATCAATGTTGTTTTACCTGCTCCACTAACACCCATCAAAGCTGTGAGAACGCCTGGCCTGAAAGCTCCACTCACACCCTTCAAGAGCTCCAATTTATCTTGAGTAGCACCTTGAGCTTTCATTTCCTGCAATTCATAAAGCTTATTTAGAGATTAATCAATCTGATGTATACTCTTTTTGATAAAACAATTATTGTTCATTTCTTTTTTAGTTTCAACATACCGCTGGCATGTCCACTGAGTATCTGACGTCGTCAAATGTGATAGAATGTGGTTCAAATGGAAGAATCATTCCTCTTTTCCTGTTCCCATTGGCTTCTATGGCATCTACTCTCGTGGATGAGGATCCAGAGGAGATGCTTCTACGTGTACTCTCATTAACTCGAGCTGAAACTCGCCTGATAGAGCCATCCTTTTGGGCATCATCTTCAGTTTCTTCTGGTAATACAGCTTGAGGCTTTTCAAAAGCTGCATCATTTTTTTAACATAATTAATTGTTGAAAACACAATTTATAACATACTTGAAAGTGCATAAAGTTGAAAAACTCACGTTTTAGATACGTTAGAGACAAAAGGTAGAGGATGTTGAATAGCCATACAAATCCAAACAATCCCCCTACTCCTATCCAATACCAATATGCTTGAGGAAAGAACCCCCGAGACTCCATGACAAGAACTCCCAATTTGGTTCCATTTTCCAACTGTAAAATGAAAATATCTTGATTAGTCTTGTATAATAAAATGTGGAACATGCAAAACCCTGAAGCCTGGATTGATGCATTAACTTACTCTGCTCCAACTGTTCCCTGTGAATTCATTAACAATAATTGCATTCTGAGCATACATCAATGGTGAGGACCAGTAGCCCCATAGCCACCACTTCTTTACATCCTCTGCAGTGGCAATAAAATATTTTATGAGAAATGAGGAGCCCATTTACTGTAAAATGGATTTGTACATTTGATAGGGGTTTTGTACCTCGTGATAGGACAATGCCACCTAATGCGAAGAGCATAAGCAGCGCAAACAAGCCAAATGTGTTTGCGACTATCATGTTCCTACCAGCTGCCCCTATAAATCTGAACAATGCGGATGCTGACTGATGCACAAGTAAAAGCAATAGGTACTGCTTCATTAACCTGTGACAAAGACTCTTTATCAGTAAATTATGTTTGACAAAGTGAGAGAACATATTATACATGAGGCAATAGTTTGTAAGTCTTACCTTCCTACATTAGGATCGAATCCAATTACATAGTAAGTGAGAAACGTCCATATAGCTACTTCAAGGAAAGTAACTGGTATTTTCAGGATCCATGAGGGAATAGCATATGCCCAGGGAGGGAAGAAGAACATATCCCTTTGTTTGTAGAAGACAGGAAGCTTCTGAATTGTCATTGCAAGCTCTGTCAGTCCATTGAACATGACCATAATGACAGTGAAAAATAGCGCACCAGTGTATATCCCTCCATCTTCTAGAGTATCTTTGTGCATCTTCGTTCGCAAAAAGACTGTCATTGCCGTAAGTGCCATTACAGTAAGCTGAAAGCAGACACAGAAAATTACTCTCAGTGACATGCCTCCAACTTGACATAATTGGTGAAAGTGAGTTCAAGTTTGTAAATACTTGCCTGGAAGATCTTGAAGAAAAAGACAAATGAGTTTCTCTTCATCAATAAGAGTTCTCTGTCAGCGCATGCTTTCAGAAGTTCTTTGTCTCCAAGACCATACTTTTGTTTTGTCAAAGCAGCAGGATGGCTTTTGCTCTTATCAAATGGAATTGCAAGTTCATCTCCAAGTTTCCTGCCGAATGCAAATGATTGGAATGCCTCTGCAAATTCACTTACTGGGATGAATCGGTATGGCTCATCCTTATTTGCCCAGTATTGTTTCTGATCTTTCTTAGATGTCACCTGCACATTAATTTCAATCTCTCATCAGTTAGAACCAATAAGAGACTATATACTAAAGATTTTGTCACTTCATTATTTCTTTTTGCTCACTTCTTGCAAGAAATCAGCCACTCCTTTTCGTTCAGGGCATTTGAAACCCATGGATTCAAAAAAGTCTAGCACATTGTCTCGAGGACCCTGATAAACAATCTGGCCATCAGCCAACAGCACGATGTCATCAAACAGATCATACGTCTCTGGTGCTGGCTGCAGGAGGGAGATGAAAGCAGTTCCTTTCATAATATGGACGTATTGTCGAAGCATATTTACGATTTGGTAAGTTGTGGAACTGTCCAATCCAGTTGATATCTCATCCATGAAAAGTGCCTTCGCCGGCCCAACCAGCATTTCTCCTGTGAGTTTTCACACCACAAATCAGTCTTTATATAAAACCACTGAACAAGTTTTCATTTGATTTCAAGTGCTTGTGTTTAGTTTGTTTACCAGTTGTAACACGCTTTCTCTGTCCCCCAGAAATACCCCTTATCATTTCATCTCCGACCAAAGTATCAGCACAAATGTCGAGCCCCAGAACCTGAAAAGAACAAGGTGATACATATCTTTGAGAACTCTGTGCTTGAGGATTCTTATAAGCGTTGAAGCTAAAAGCTTTAGTTCCTGGTACCTTCAGAATGTAATCTGTGACCACATTTGCTTCATCTCCTTCTGTAGCTGCTGCCTGTAGTATTGAAATAGCATTATTAGATTCTTGAACCAACTGACTACAAGAAAACTAGTTTTAAATACAGAAAGAAAGCTGTCATGGCATTTACCTTCATGTACATATCAACATCAGGATCAGGTTTAATATTTGCTGCTTTTTCTCTCCTTGACAGTTCTGCCAACATCTCTGTTTAACAATATAAAACTCTCAACAGTTAATTAAAAACACAAACAACTGAATTTTCTGGTAAAGAAACTAACATATATACTATACAATTTAATAATTCTACGAACCGTATCTTGAGCCAACCCCCTGGAATCTGGCTGAATATGCTAAGGTTTCTCTTACTGTCATTTCTCCGATATGCAAATCATGTTGACTGATATAGGCTGCAGTTCTCTGAGGTACAAATTCTTCCATTCCATGTCCATTGTAAGTGATCCTTCCTGAAGTCTGGCGCAATATGTTTCATTTTATAAATTAGATTTTGCAGGATAAGAAAATGATTATTCATGAAGAAAGTGAAGTTGGTTATTTACCTTCAGAGTTGGATCAAGCTTTCCAGCCAAAGCCAACAAAAGGGTTGTTTTTCCTGAACTTGGAGGGCCTAAAAGCAAAGTCAGCCTGCATGGCTTGATGATACCACTCACATCCTTAAGGATAGTAAAAGGCTTCTTTCTACTTGGAAGTACATGGAGAAAATTCAGAATTCCCTGCAAGATATGAGAATTCTAAGTTCAAATGCACCTACATATACACCTCCTGTGTTTAAATACATTACAAAAATTTACATTAACATCTCTGCCATTGTATTTTTTATTATCGATTCTCCACCGGTGGTTTTCAAGAGGTATATTATAATATAAAATGTGACTATACAAGGTACAATGTAATTTTCAAGACAGATTCTTTTTTTACTATATTTTAACTTTAGGGCTGTCAATGTTATTATTTATTAAAAAAAATTCTTTTGCTTGCCTTTTGTTTTTATTTTTTCTTTTTTCCATTTTTTGGAAGTTTTCCATACCTCCATCATGTTAATATTGAAGTTCACAAAAGTAGGCAAAGCCCTGCTTGCAGTATAGGCTTCTGCATCAACATTGAGATGCTCGTATCTCACTTCTATAGTAGGAATATCAATCCCAACTCTGAAAACCAACGCCACACTTAGTTAGAAAAAATAAACCGGATCATATATTTTTTAACTGAGTTTCAAGCAAACACATAAAAGAAGGAAAGAAATACCTATCAATTCTGTTCCTGAGCTTCAACAAGAACTTCTCATTGTCCTCCTCTACAGTATTCACCAGCCTTTCCACCAGATTCCTCTTGTCCTGGAATCCAAGACTCTGAACATCAACCTCATTCGCGCCTTTTGATCCAAACAACAGCCCTTTCCTGAGACGATCAAATGTTGGCAATTTCTCCAGGGCAGCCCATTTCAGGGCTTCTTCATCATCCTCTTCTCGTGATGACCGTGAAAACACCTCAATACCTGTGTTTCTCCATATGTTTGAGCTGTTAGCCCTTAAACTCTCTCTCTGCCTCTTGCTTGCTCTCATGCTGCTACTACCTTTGTAAATGTCATCTGTATCCATTCTTCCTACAGCCCAGTGATATCACAAACCCTTTACTTGAATTCCAATTTCAAGAATAAAGAAAGAAAATTACAAGTTTTGAGGTTTAAGGTATGGTTTTGCAATGAATGAATTGTTATGATGGTGGGTGATTTGTTTGGTTTATATAGGTGTGCATGTTGAAGTGGTGGTGGCTTTTAATGTCCAACTGGTGGGTCTTTTTTTTATTAATTTTAGTTTATGGATATCTGTTTACTTTTTTGAGTTGAAAAGTTGAAATTATTGAATGAATTGTATCTGAATTGTTGGAGGTCGTCTGTTTGGAAATGCCACCATGTTTGACCCTTGACGACCACTCTATATAATTGAACGTTCTCTCCTCCCCAGCTCTTGGTAGATTCAGTTGTCATTGTCATTAGAAAATATTGTACTCTATTTTGCATATTCGTCCTTATAGTTTTAATTTTCACTCATTAGGTCCATAAAACCTCAACATGAGAGCAGGGTCATTTAAAAAAAAAAAACATTATTTATTCTGGAAGGACTCTTTTTTTTTATTTAATTTAATATTTTGGGTAATTTCATTAATACCCCCAAAATTAGCGCAAAATACATAAACACCCCTTGTCTTTTGCAAGAGTGTTTGTGCAATATTTTCCAAGAGGTGTTTGTATAAGTTTTACCACTAACTAGGGGATGTAGTTGTAATTTTACAAAAAATACGCAGTATTTCTATACTTTGATATAACCTTATATGGTGTGAATGTATTTTACCCATATTTATGGATTTAGGATTTTGATGAAAAAGAAAAAAGATATAGAAAATAAATTTGTCCATCCACTGCTAATTCTAGACACCATATTTGGACTTGAACAATTATTTTACATTTGTGAGTTCAAATTCCATCGAATAAGTAAAAATTTCATAAAATACCCACATATGAAAGTGGATTTATTCATTGTCATATTCAGCAACATATAGTACTTATTTTATATACAATATATATTAAAATATTTTAAATTAATAGTACCCCTTTCATTACAGCTAAATATTTTTATCACTGTTCATTTTTACTTACAAGAATAATATAGAATAGACCCTTCTTCAGTTTTTTAGAATTTCTGACAAAGGATTAGTCTTTGAGTTGAAATTGAAAAAAAATGTCAGAAGATATTTAATCACGTGCCTCAGTATATCCCTATTTGACTATTTCATTTTATATATCTAATTCCCCCCTATATTTAAATATGTGATCTTTTTCCCTCCGCCCTCTCTCAAAATGATGATAATAGTAACAGTAACAGTAATAATATATTAATAGGAATAGCAAGAGTAACAGTAATAGTAGGAATACTAAAAGTAGTAATAATAATAATAGTAAGGAATAATTGCACTGTCATCGTCGGTGTAATTATACGTAAATTTTTTATCGTTTGAAAAATTATGTTTAGCGTCTTTAATGTTTGTTTCATCTGGTAAATAGATTTATCTATTAATTAAAATTTATTGAATTTATTCTAAATCAAACAAATCTTTTATGACCAAATTAACTTTATATGGGAGAAGATGCATCACACATACATTAGTGTACGAAAATATTTAGTCATAAACTATTTATTTGACCTGCAATAAGTTAATATTAAATCAATCGATGGTAAATATAATTTTTTTTTCTTATATCATAAAATTCAGTGAATTTTGATTAATTGTTGAATTTATTTGTCAGAAAAATCAAATATTAAAGGTGTTAGATATAATTTTTTAAATTATAAGAAATTTACGTACAATTAAATCAGATTTCATAAGATTAATAATAATTGATGGGCCCCCGCCCGAGTGTTTTAGTTACGAGGTTAAAAAGGAAAAGGTTAATCTTCGGATGAGGTTCGATTCGAGAAGTTGAATTTTATTTAGAAAGTACTTTTTTATTTTTCTAGAAGAATTGGATGTGTATCTTTTTCCTTCAGAAACATAGACCGTTTTGTTGGGTGGTTGGTACTCCACGGAGCTTACGTACGTGCTCAAATCAGCAACATCAAAAGTTAGATGAGTTGATTTGAATACGTATTTGCTCCAATCAGCAACCTCCAACCTTAAATTATTATTATTTTTTTTTTTATGTAATTATGATGAGTTTGAATATATTTATAATAATAAATATGGACTTCACCACTTTATGTCGTATATTGGATTATTCTGATATTTAATATAATTATAAACACTTTATCAATACTCTTGATTCTAATGATTGTCTGACAACTAGCTCAATCTGTTAGTGTTTATTTTGACTTTCATTCGTATTTTTGTGGTGAATTGATCAAAATGACTTTGTGGACCATGAAATATAATTTTTTTTTATTTTTTAAAATTTTCTTATGGATGGACTTAAAAATATATTATTTATTGTAAAATGGGATTAATTCTTAATGTGATAGATGATTGAATTGTAATGATCCGACAAATTTTGACTGAAGATTCATTCATGATGATTAAGAATAGTCGTGACGATAGATATTAGTAGTGATAAAATATAAAGTGATAATTTTAAAATTATTACTGAAAATATATGAATTATCAATCTAATGACAACACTAATACAATCATAATTATGTTTTATTGCAACTAGATTGCGAATAGTGTGTACTTGTGGTAGTAATACTTTATAATGACAATTATGTATAATTATTTCGTCAATATTTATTTAATGTCATATCATTTACTCAAATATTATCACAATTAAAAGTGTGAACACATTATAATAATAGAACAAAAGTACTTGTCACTTGATACGTCTTAACAACTTTGTAGTATACTATACGTATTTTTTTAACATACTTTAAAATGAAAGGTAAATTACAATAATCTTTTACGTGGTTTGTCATAATTACGAATATTTTCTCATTATTTGAAAAAGTACAAATATTTCTCTGATATTTGACGAAATTATGTAACCCTGGGATGGAGGTATGAAATTGTCAACTTTACCTTTACTGTTTTTTTTTATTCTATTAAAAAATAAAATTTTAAAAAAATCGAATGGGTTGGATAATTTTTTTTAAAAATTAAAAAAAAAATATCCACTTAATTGATAAAAAATTAAAAAAATAAAATAAAATTATAATTTTTGATCTACAATGGCGTTTTAGTCAGTTCACCACAAAAATAAATGGAAACTTAACGAATTGGGCTATTGTGTGACAATCGTTAAAATCAAGGGGATATTGATAATTTTTCAAATAATGAGGGGCTATTCATAATTATGCCAAACTTTAGAGAAGTCGTCATTTATTGTTAAATTAAAATGTATATAATAAAATACATATAATAGTTAATATTAGATTTATAAAAAAGTTGTGGTAAAAAAAATACAGATTTAATATTAGAGACTGAAAAAAAACCTATTAAAAAGTAACAGGAGATAAATATATAAAATTAAATATTAAAAAAAAAGTACGAAACGGCATATAGAAATAAATAAAACACTAAAAGAGTGTTCTCCCTTAATAATAAAATATAAATAATTAGTGGTAATTTTAATATTATTATTTAAAATTTTATTGCTAGTTAATATTCTCGTCTTGTAGTAACATACAATCACTATAAAAAACATGACTTTTTATCACGGATTTATTCTTAATTATCATGGTCAAAAATTTAAAAAGTCATGATAAGTATTTATCAACTACAACTATGCAACGGCTCTGATTTAGTCGTTTGTTTCTATAAGTGCGGCCACAATATTGATCATAGCTAAAATGACAGCAATTGTTGATTGAACGTGGTCAAAATCTAAATTTTTGTATTGATTTTCTTTTATTGCAGTAAACATTATCGATTTATTATAATCTTTAAATTATAGAAAATATCCATTTTTTCCATCATATAATACATACATTAATATTATTAAAGTATAAGTTTATCTTAGTACTTGAGTTGATGTTAAATTAAAACGAGTTTTAAAAATTAATACATGAGATTTGTCTGTCCGAAAGGAATTAAGATAATCTAGTAAATATGTATGTGTCAGTTAGTGGAGATTTGGTTACAATTAACTAAAAGTTATGGGTTAATTACATTTAAATCCTTCTCAAAAAAATATGAAATTGTAATTTAAAAAAAAAAAAAAGAAATTCAAAATCACACTTACGACCTCTTCAAAATCACACTAAGGATATGTATGTGTTTCCTTGTAAGAGAACAGTGGAACCCAAGAGCTGAGGAGTGCTAAGAAGTTTCAAGAAGGTTCTCCTAATATCGTGCTTTACTTTTCAGAAAATGTTGTAAATTTACAACTAAACCCCTTCTCGAATTACTCGTTATATTTCCCAAGCTCTTTCCTCTTTATTATATTGGTACTTTTTTGTCCCAAAATAAAGTTCTAAGGTGGTGGGTGTGGGTGGAATCTTCTCCGCATGTCTTTTATAAATTATATTTATAAATAACTACATTTCCCCCTTCTAAAAGTAAGTGTAATTACATTTAAATTTTTTATGGTTTAAAAAATTGCATTTAACACCTTTGAGGTTTGTTTTCATCTAATAAATAAGTCTTTTTATTAATTAAAACTCATTGAATTTGTTAATATTAACAAAAAAACTGAATAAAAATTGAAATTTATTCTCAATTCGCTGATTACTGACTTGTTGTTGTTCAAACAAACTTTTTTAGACTAAATTATCCTTACAATGGTGAAGATATACCTCCTTATATGCATTAACGTGTGAAGACATATGAGGGTAATTTGATCATAAAAAAAATTATTTGACCAGTAATAAGTCAATCAAGGGTTGATATAGATTTATCTGAATTTTTTGTTAATATCAGCAAATTTTGTGAATTTTGACTAATGGAATGACTTATTTGTTAGATAGAAACAAGCTCTAAGGGTGTTAGATCTAATTTCGAAAATTTTATGGGGTCTATGTGTAATTATACCAAATCTTGAAGGAGGGAAGTGTGATTATCTCTTATATTTATCAGTAACTGGTTGTCATTGCTCGCGGAGACAAAAAAAAAATGTGATAATTTAAAAAGTCTATAAGAAAAAAAATGTGGGGTGGGATGACAAAGAAAAAGTATATTGTAATAGTAAGTTTATTAAAAATATAGAATTTTTCAAGAAAAACAAACATGGATAAGTTTGCATAGAGAGGGACATGGAATTGTGAGATTATTAAAAAAAACTTTGAGATTACTATTTGACCAAATTTGTTTTGAAGGAAAGAAATAAATTTAAGTATAAATTTGGCTATCTAAGAATTGGTACAGTAAAAAGTTTTCTTTTAGGGAAAAATGTAGGGCACCCCCTGTGATATTGGTGATATGCATGATACCTTCTGTGATATAACAAATATCAAATTACTCCCCTGTGAAATTTTTATTGTAGCAATTAGATCCCTGCATGTCGAAGATGTACCACATTGGTCAATGTTGTGGCTGGGGGACCATATTTATGTTGTATTTTGACAATTCTGCCCCTCCATTAAATAAAAATCCAGTAGCTCATCTGTTATTGCAATTTCTCCTTTTTTCACTTGTTTCTCACGGTTTTTTTCTCCAAAAAGAGAGAAAATGTCAAGGTCAAGCTTCTCATTTTGGAAAAGCAAATCAAGACATAACACACAATCACTAGATCTGAGAATCCCAACTATGCATTTATGTGTGTGCAATTTGAAGGTCGAAATTAGAGTGGTGGAGTCACAAATAAAGCCCTCGAAAGGTAAGTTATATTATTGTTGTAGATATTAAGTTTGTAGATTTTTTCATTGGTTGGAGCCTGAAAGAGCTACATAGGCACCTAGTGGGTTTCCCCCAAAATTTCATGCTTAAGTACACGGTGGTGAAGAATTTTTCTGTGGCTGTGATGAATAGTGCAATTCGGACAATGGTGAGGAAGTAGTGTCATAACTTGCAGACTGGTGGATTTATTGGTATTAATGTCAAAGAAGAAATATTTGCTAGAAATGTCAGTTTTTGGATTGATGTTAGCAGTGTTCTTTTTGTATTTGTGTTATTTTTTTTGTTAAAATGAAGATAATGTAAACTAAACTTGTTAAACTCTGTTGTTTAAGTATTGTAGTATATATGTTGTGTCATGTATTAATTTATAGTATTTTAACATTTTGGCCTTTTTGTGACTAAATAATGGAAAAACAAAAATAAAGTTATTAGAATATTTACAAATGACGTCGGTATAAAAATCAGTCGTTTTAACTCTTTTCCAAAGGTGGATTTTCAAATATTTTGAGTGGATTTTATTTTTAGGATTCGTGGTCAGTCGCCTCTTTCTCTCTCTCTCTCTCTCTCCAGAAACAAGTTCGACAATAGGAACCCTAATTTTGACCCAGTAGTCAGCCTTTTCGTATATAAGGAGGGGTATTTTCATCTTTTTTCCTTTACACCAATGTTTAGTTTGTGCAAGAAGATAATGTGCTACATTGTTTAATTGATAGGGGGTAATTTGTATTTTTATTTATCACAGGGGGTAATTTTCTCTTTATTACTAACATTGGGGTATTTTGCTTTTGACCATTTTCTTTTATAATAATATGGATAATGACATCAATACTATGTTGAATAAGTTTTTTTTAATGTATAAGTTATAATTCGTATTTATAAGTATTTTATTATGGCGAGGTAGAGGTATTATAATCAAAAAGTTGTAGGTTCGAGTCCCATGAATATTTCTTTGCTTATTTTGAATGTGTCTATAGATTTAGAAATATCATTCTTTGAATTAATTTTGGCTAACGGAGAACTTATTTATTATATGAAAGCAAATTTCAGAATGTAATTTCCAAACTATAAGGAATTTATATGTAATTACACCAAACCTCAGAGGAGGAAAATATAATTATCCCTATAAAAAATAAAAATCTCTAATATATCCGAAATAACCTTAACCTCAAGATGCACACGGGCCGAGCTAAGCTAGCTTGTCCCAGGATCGATTTGAACCAATAAAAAACTGAGTTGGGCTGGTCCCAAATATTGAAACCTAGGACGAGCTCAGTCTAGTAGCCCAGGAGCACCTGATCTTGAGCCCTGCCTAGGCTGGGCCATTTCTTTTATAATAATAATGCATGACATATAAATTATATTTTATTCTCTTAAACTAACTATTTTAGTAGTTTTTTTTATATTTATGGAACTCTAAAATTAATTGTCATTATTGTTTTACTTCTAAATTTTTAGTACTTTAATTGATTAATATTTTCAAGTTTTTTTTAAATTTATTATCATCTAAGTTCATTATATAATATCAACTATTATTTTTCTAGTTATAATTTTTGTGTGATTTAATTTATTATTTATTGTATTTCATAATTCTACAAAAAAATTTAAATAATTGTTCAAAAGAAAACTTCAATTTTATAAACAAATAAAATAGGCACATTCGGGCCTGGTATGCCCTTGATCCAGATCTCAATAGAGCCAGTTCACAGGCTGGGTTTGGGTTTATAAATGAACCAATTGGAACCCATATAAAGGCCCAGGACCAATCACGAATAATAGTAGATTGGTCCTAGATCAGGTTTTTTCGAATTGATCCGTGCCGGTCTTGAGCTGGTCCGACCCACTGTGCATCTTGATTTTAGACAGAACAACCTGTTAAGCTAAAATTATTGGTATTAGGCTACTATTTATACATTAGTTTGGTCATATTGGATGTATCCATAAATGTGCTCCGCAGTTATTGGTTATGTATGTAAGAAGGGTAAATTGCATAAATCCTCCCTGTATTATATTAAATTAGCTAACAACTCCTCTGTATTAATAAAATAGACCAAAAAAAAAAGAAAAACCCACATTATTATTGTAAACCCTGCAAAAAGAGAGAAACCCCTTCTGTCAATAACAAACAACAAGTGCATGACATGCACTAATTATGTGAAAAGTGACCTAAATGCCCCATTTTGATATCAATTACACTCTATCCCCCACGCCCACCCCCCAAAAAAAAGGGAGCTTATAGATACTAATTCATTATTTTAGATAATATATTATTAAATAATTTAAATATACTTCAATAAGTTATATTTACTTATAGAATATATTAATTAAATTTTAAAATATCAAAAAGAATATAAAATTTTGAAAATTAAAATTAAAATTCTAATACAAAAATTAATATACTAAATTTCGCTTCCAAATTTAAATATCCCTATGACTATCAACCGAAATAAATTATAGAAATTGTATATTATTAACTAATTTAAATTATTATATATATTTTAAGAAATAATATTTATTTATAGAATATATTAATTAAATATCAAAAGACCATAAAGTATATCA
This sequence comes from Sesamum indicum, assembly GCF_000512975.1. NCBI lineage: Eukaryota > Viridiplantae > Streptophyta > Magnoliopsida > Lamiales > Pedaliaceae > Sesamum > Sesamum indicum. The sequence continues at coordinate 1,169,196 of NC_026145.1, forward strand.
AAATTTTAAGTTATATTATTTACCATAAACAATATTCAAATTAAATTTATCATTATATATATTTAAAATAAAATTTTAATACTTTTTTATTATTTTTGAATTTTAAAAAGATAAAATATTTTTAATTTATTTTTAAAAACATAATATATATATATATGTATATATTCTCTTTTGGCGGCGATGACCCTTTCTTCTTTGGCGAATCGCGGTTGCCCAGGTTGTCGTAACGATCGAGGCGGCGGTCATCTTTAGCTGCCTATATATATCCGTTGCTTATATATATATATATATATTTGTCATCGCTACTAAAGCAATGGTCATCCTTTGTCGTACATATATAATGTTATGTATATAATTGTGCATACGTATATAAATATAAAATATATTTTTAAAATTACTTACCATGAGGACCCTTCATTTTTAAATATTAAAGATCAATAATTGTTAAAATAAGATCATAATGGATAAAAACTAAAAAATTTTAATTGTTTTTACCTATTTCATTAAATTCACATAACACACAAAAATTTATGCAATTTACCCATAAAAGGAAGGTGATGTTGGGTGGATACAAATTTAGCATCCCAATTGTCCTATTCTCTATTTATGCACTTCAAAAATAGCAACCCTTATGCCACCTACACACATTTTTCTATTTAAATCGTTCAATACTTTACAGACTCAAGTCCCAATTCAAGTCTCAAAAGAAGTAGAACCACTATTAATTATTAATTATTTAAAAAAAAAGATAAATTACAAAGGACTCCTTATAAGTTTGCCTTAATTACAGATATTTTTTTATAATTTAAAAAATCATAAATATTTTTCTAAAATTATAAACCCTAACAAATACCCTCCTATAACGAGCTTTCATAAAAGGGTATTTGTCAGGGTATTTATAATTTTAATGGGATGTTTGTAATTTTTTAAATAACAAGATTGTATTTGTAATTATAGCAAATTTCAGAAAAGACTGATATTGACTTGATTTTGATTTTGAATACCAAATTTCAATATAAGAAAATATATTCCATCACACTTTGACCATAATTGGAAACTACTAAAAGACAATAAATTCCTTGGTGGCAATATTAAATTATGAACCCTTCACATTATTTATGATACAAATAATCTTATAATTCAATAAATCTATTTTTAGCTTTTTGCATACAAAATTTTGGCCCAAGTCTCCGCAAAGTTATCAATCTCCCCAAAGCAAAAAGACAAACAACAGTAAAGTTGGTCAGTTTTTGTCCCACAGTTCTTAAAACAATAATAAAATCAAAAATATATTTATTTATACGTATTTGCACTGAAAATATTTTACCATTATTCTCATCTTAATAATCAACCTTTTTTTAATATATCTACATACACGTAATTTTTCCCGATCATTAGTTTTTATAAATTAATAATGTATATATTTTTTTTATAATACTTTGATACGATAGCGCTAACTTCTAAATAAATAAAAAAGTACAATTATCAATTTATTTAAATAAAAGATGAACTTTATTTGATAACAATAATATAAAAAATAAAATTATCATTTTTATCAAACAAAAAAAAATTAATTTGACACTAGTAAGAACAAAAAATACAATCGCATCAATTAATCCAAATATATTCTCGTTGTCGCAAGAAAACCTATACAAAATTTCAAATTGAAACTGAAAGCAAACATGGGTTAGGCCCAAATTTCCAAAAGCCCATTAGATATGGGCCCAGCATTTCTTGAACTCATTGGGCCCATTTAGTTCCAACTGCCTACTGAGTCTGATTTGGGTCAAATCTACCCGGATCCAACTTGGGCCTGGCTCTTGTTGAACTCCACATTTTTTTTTATAATATTTATTATTAATATAAAAATAAATTATTCTAATTCAAATTTAATTAAAAATAATGAGGAAATGAATTTTTTTGTGATAAATAAATTATTTCCGCAAAATCTCTAATAATCAATAGTACAAATCTCATTTGTAATAAATAGTGTTGTTGTATGTAGGGATATAATTTATTTAAGTCGAGTTGAATACATTATTATTTAAATTATTATCAAGTCTTAAATTTTTTGCCTGAATTTAGTTTGATTATTTATACATTCTAATTAAAATGAATTAAACACGATCTGGGCGTGATTAATAGGATATTTTAAGTATATTTTATTATTTTGTACTAATCGAATTGAGTTGGAGTCGAATTCAAATTTATTTTATTACGTTTAATAAATTAAAGTTAAAACGATTTTTATCGAAAAAATTCAATTAAATATAACGTAGTTTAAATATATTTTTGGGCCTAGTTGTAATGGAGAATGGGTCAGTGAGGGCCGAAGCCCATGAATATAAAATCTGGCCCTCCATTGAAAGATCAAAAGATTCTGTCGTTGTACGCTTTTCCAATTGCCTTGGCCTTCTACATTTTTTGGTTATTGTTTAGTGCTTCGGTCAGTGAGTGCGTGTGCGCAGAAGTGTGACTGTGCGTGGACTGCCAAGAAAAGGGGGGAAGAGAGTACATTTATGCAGTGTTGAAACCCACAAAGTGTTTGATTAATTGACCCAGAGAAGCTAGAATCAAAGTAAGTTCATCTCGTGCTTGCACTGACGAAATTTTTTGATGATCTTTAAATTTTTTTTTTTTTTTTTTGTTTTTGTGTTTTTCCTTGTTGAGGGGTTTGTATTATTTCAAACTATGCATTTTGACTTGAAACAAAATTGAGGGGTGTTTGTGATATTTGATTTTTCTTTTTTTATGTGTTGTTTGGAAACATTCATGTGCAGAATGAAAATGCATGCATAATCTTTACTCTAACTTTTCTTTTTCTGGTCCTGGAAACAAGAATTAAAGGGTGATGTTCTGGAACCCCTTTTTGGTGTTGAGAGATGAAAACAAGTAGTTTGTTGTAAGCTGGAGGGTGTTCTTCTAGCGCATTGCATGTGGATGATGTTATGTCAGTGATATTCACTTTTGTTTTTTGGGGTTGTGAATAATTTATGGCAACTTTTTGTTTCTGGGTTTTAGTGAGGTTTTTGAAGTGGGTTGAAAGGATAAGGAGGAAAATCCATTAACCTGAAAAAGAAGTCAATTTCTCTTTTGATGAAGGAAAATTTCAAACTTTTGAACATGCATTTTGTGTTATTGGGTACTTCTCTGATCCATTTGTTCTTGCAGGATTTTGTTCGAGCTATAACTTTTGTACTTCTGATTTTCAGTGCTTGTAAAAACGTTGAAGAAGAAAACCCTCAAGCTTGCATTTTCATTATTATAGCAGAAGTGCAAATACTTTTCTCCTTCCCTTGTTGCCTTCATTTCTGATTTTCAATTTTTATCTTTTTGGGTGTGTGGGTGGGCTTATGATATGTAGGTTTTTGGGTGTGTAGGTGATAATTTGTCTTACTTTTAAGTTTGATCTTTGCTTCCATGCTGGAAAGTGCAGAAGTTTCCCGTTTCACATCCTATTTGGACAAAAATGTTCTAATGTCGTGTGCTTATCTCACAATTAATTCTTATTTTTCTTGTTTTTATATGTTTCTATGACAAGAGTTTTTTCATTAGTACCTTTCATTAGTGTAAACACCTGTGTGGCTCTTGAAAGACAAAATTCATATTGCATGGGCCCATTAATATTTCTTTAATTCATCCGTCTCTTGCAGATGGGTGCTCGGGATTTTCTTGAAGAAGCTGGACCTAGTAGCTTTAATGAGAAATTTTCTAATGGTTCCTTCAGAATGGATATTGACGATGACATGGACTTTGATTGTTCTGATTCGGACGATGAGCTTGACAGCTCCCTCCAAGATTTGGACGAGGGTTTTCTAAAGAGTTTCTGCAAGAAAGCCTCAACTGCGTTTTTTGACCAATATGGATTAATTAGTCATCAAATTAATTCATACAATGATTTCGTTAGAAACGGAATTCAAAAAGTGTTCGATTCTATTGGGGAGATCCTAATCGAGCCTGGATATGATCCATCAAAGAAGGGGGATGGTGATTGGAGGCGCGCATCTCTGAAGTTTGGGAAGGTCACCCTTGAGAAACCAAAATTTTGGACTGGTGAAAAGTTTTCATCTGTTGACGGTGCTAAGGAGTATTTGAATCTTTTACCCCGTCATGCTCGTCTTCAGAACATGACTTACTCATCTAGGATCAAAGTTGAGACTCATCTTGAGGTCGTAAATCATCTACATCCTGCTGCTTTATCGTAATCTTTCATTGTGTCGATATTCGTGCAATGTGTTATACCTTATAGCCTCCTGATTGTTTTTTGCTGTATGCATCTTGATGTGATGAGACCAACATATAAAGCTATAAAACCCTTTTCATTAATGCTGATGATACAGGCATATGGCTTTCTACACCCGTCCCAATATTTGTTTTTCTTTCTTTATGGTTTCTGGTTCCCTGACCATTTCTGATCATTGCAAACTTTTCAGGTGTTCACCGAAAGTCTCTCCAGAAGTGACAAGTTCAAAACTGGTGTGGAAAAATTTATTGAGAAGACATTACTGCATGAGTATCATACTGATGTTAACTTTGGGAGACTCCCAGTTATGGTGAAGTCGGATTTATGTTGGATGAGTGAACTTGAAGAAAGGGATTGTGAATTCGAACAAGGAGGATATTTCGTGATTAAGGGGGCTGAGAAGGTGAGAATTAAGTGCCAAGGTTTTGCCAATTATGTTGTTTGTGACAATAGAATACAATTGAAGATTGAAACTGATAAGGTTTTTCATATTGTCTTACCATTTTACTTCAACTTTGTTTTGCATTAAGTAATGGCATAATTTTTCTTCTATTCATTTCCAAACTTGGAGCTTCCTAGCACTGATGACATTTTAGCTGATAAGTCGGTTGCAGATTCTAGTGAAGAATGGTAAGTCTTACCTGAATTCACTGATTCTATTGTGGCGAGAGTAGGCTTGCCTTTTGATTGTTGTAAACATTATAAGTGGTTTCCCTAATTTCAGTTGTATTTGTTTACAATGCTGTTATTACAAATGATTGATTCATTGCCTTCAAAATTTGTTGCAGACATTCATTGCACAGGAGCAAATATGCCTTAAGAGACTGTGGGTGGCCAAAAGTCCTGCTTGGACCATTTCATATCGGCCAGTTTCTAAACGAAAAAGAATTTTCGTAAAGCTAGTTCCAAAAGTAGAGCACATAACAGGAGGAGAAAAGATTCTCACGGTCTATTTTTACGTTACAGAAATTCCTATTTGGCTTTTGTTCTTTGCTTTGGGTGTTCCAAATGACAGAGAGGTGGTAAAGATGATTGATCTTGATGTAGAAGATTCAGCCATCTCTAACATACTTATTGCATCAATTTATGATGCTGACAGGAAGTATGAGGGTTTCCGTAAGGGAGGAAATGCACAAAAATTTATCAAGGAACTCATGCAGGGTTGTAGATTCCCACCTACAGAGTCAGTGGAAGAATGTATCACAAACTACCTCTTTCCCCATCTCAAAAGCCCAGAGCAGAAGGCTTGTTTTCTTGCTTATATGGTCAAATGTCTCTTGGAAGCTTATAGAGGGCGCCGCAAAGTTGATAACAGAGATGATCTTAGGAACAAGAGGTTGGAGTTGGCCGGTGAGCTACTTGAGCGCGAGCTAAAAGTTCATATCAAACATGCAGAGAGGCGAATGGTTAAAGCTATACAGAGAGACCTTTATAATGACCGAGAGGTGCAGTCTATTGACCATTACTTGGATGCCTCAATCATCACAAATGGTCTTTCAAGAGCTTTCTCAACTGGGGCTTGGTCGCACCCTTACAAGAGGATGGAAAGAATTTCTGGTATAGTGGCTACTATTAGGCGAACTAATCCACTGCAGGCAACAGCTGATATGAGGAAAACTCGCCAGCAAGTCTCATACACGGGCAGGGTTGGTGACGCTAGATACCCGTAAGTTCCGTAAGTTAATCCGGTTTCACCATATGATTTTGCTAACTAGTTATATTGATCTGTTGTCATGATAATCTTGCTACATACTTTTGGTTTGCATTCTTCAGCAGACTGTATTCCATTTGCCTAGAGGAGCTGTCATTCTACTTATTACATAATACTGGAAGTTTTTGCATCACCACCATCTGTGATATTTCACTCTTTGTTTTGCATTCTTTCATTTGGTGGTCACCTGCTTAGCACCTCAGGGCACTTTGCTTTGCATCTTCAGTAACTAAATCTTGTTAATGAGTCTGTCTTGAAGATTGACACGACCAGATATGTTTCATCTGATATGTAAGATTGATAGTGCTTGTCTGCAACTGCATCAGGAACATGGACCAGGATCAGTACTCTGAAGGAATATGAATCTGAACTTGGCATCATGTTTTTATGTAGTACTTTCTTTGGCTATCTTTCAGTGGCGAGGGAATATTACGTTTATCGTTTTCATGATTTTGAAACCTTCTCTTCTGTTCATAGAGTAGTCTATTTCACCCTTCCTCTGCTCTGTTACATGGAATTGTTTTGGAGCTATGCTTCCTTCTGGGAGGAATTGTTCAGCATTGTCTCATTTACCAAATCTTGGATAAGAGTTGGTCTTGTGAAGCATTACATCACCAGATAGCTTTTTGTTTGATTCTAAGTCTTCATAGTGGTGGCATTGGAACGTGATCATGTCAACCTGCATTCTGAAGGATGCTAATGGGGCAATCAGATTTGCTTCACTGTTTTTCTCTTTAATTTTGAGCTCGAATCAAAAGTGCTACTTCTATGGAAAACGATAAACTGTTGCATGCGTAACCTGGTACTGGTACACTTTTACTGCATGTGTGTATCCTTAATTTACTTTCAGGTTTCGTTCATCTTCCTGTATGGCATATTCTTGTCCTTTGTATTTACGAATTTTACTGAAGTTAGTGTGAAAGTGTCTCAGGGATGTCTGCAAATGAAAGGTGCATGCCGATTCATTCACATGTTTTTCTCTTAGGCTGAAACAAGCCAACTCCAACAAAACCATTAAAAAAAGTAAAGAGAAAGAAACTGACAAGCTTTGCTGAGTCTGTTTTTTTACAATGTCATTGAAGTAATGAGTATATGATTTTGGCATAAGTGGAATGAGTTATCTTATGATTGTTAATATTGCAGACACCCATCTCATTGGGGTAAGATTTGCTTCCTCTCGACGCCGGACGGAGAAAATTGTGGACTGGTTAAGAATCTGGCCAGCATGGGTCTTGTTAGTACTGATATCTTGAATCGGGAATCTCTTCTTCAAAAATTTTATGAATGTGGAATGGAAATGTTGGTTGATGATGCTTCAGCTCTGCTCAATGGGAAGCATAAAATTTTTCTTGATGGAGATTGGGTTGGAATCTGTAAAGATTCCTCATCGTTTGTTGCAAGGGTTAGACGCAAACGCCGCAAGACGGAAGTGCCACATCAGGTAGTCTTGGACTTATTTAATTCTCTGGTAGCACTAGGGGGCAGATGGTATACTTTGAGTTAAAATAAACATGTTCTGAAAATGGTGGTAGGTTTTTTATCGGGAGAATGTCTGCATTTGTTTTCTTTGGCTTCTGGTGTCCAAATTTGTTTGCAATATATCATTCACATTTTCTTCACCCAAAAAGACCGGTGGTGGCAATCTATACCTTCCTGTTCACGACTTTCCATTGCTCGTCTTGCCAAATCTTGTGCTACACTTTCATGTAACCTGAGCTTTTCATTTTGATTGGAGTATTTGCACATGGTCTAGCTTTATTATGAGATGTTATGCTCTTTTATTTTCTGAAGCCTCAACCCATGCTAAAAGATATAGTCAAAAGAAATGTGGAGATAATTTTTTTGGTTGCATTGCTGCATGTTGAGGCATTCTTTTAAGGCTTTAATTTGGTGGAAGACAAGTCATTTCGGGTTTCAACATGGCATTTTCTTCCTGCAGCAGATTAGCTTGGACTCTCATGCCACAGGGTATCTGCACCTCTAATGCATGTATTTCTGTTGTGTACTAAAATCTAATTATCTTACAGATTGAAATTAAAAGAGACAAGCATCATGGAGAAGTTCGTATTTTCGCTGATGCTGGAAGAATACTCCGTCCTCTCTTAATTGTTCAAAATTTGAGGAAAATCAAAGATTTGAAAGGAGATTTTTCATTTCAGTCACTTCTGGATAGTAGCATAATAGAGTTAATAGGTCCTGAAGAGGAAGAAGATTGCCAAACTGCATGGGGAGTAAGATACCTTTTCACAGCTGAATTAGAGAATCCACCAATCAAATACACACACTGTGAACTTGATAGTTCTTTTTTATTAGGACTAAGTTGTGGAATCATCCCCTTTGCAAATCATGATCATGCAAGGAGAGTTCTGTATCAGTCTGAGAAGCACTCTCAGCAGGCTATTGGGTTCTCAACCACAAATTCAAGCATTAGAGTAGATACAAACTCTCATCAATTGTACTACCCCCAGCGGCCACTTTTTAGAACCATGCTTTCAGATTGCCTTGGGAGATCAAAATATGATCACCATAAGGGCATGCTGCCACGACCTGAGTTTTTCAATGGCCAGTGTGCTATCGTGGCTGTCAATGTCCATCTCGGCTACAACCAAGAAGACTCCTTGGTAATGAATCGTGCTTCCTTGGAGCGTGGTATGTTTCGCTCTGAACACGTCCGGAGTTACAAAGCTGAGGTTGAAAATTCAGAAGCAGCTGGGAAAAAGGCGAAGACTGATGACTTGGTTAGCTTTGGAAAGATGCAAAGCAAGATTGGACGTGTTGATAGCCTTGACGATGATGGCTTTCCATACATTGGTGCGAATCTCCAAACTGGTGACATAGTCATTGGAAAGCATGCTGCATCCGGGGTCGATCATAGCATCAAGCTCAAGCACACTGAGAAGGGCATGGTTCAGAAGGTTGTCCTTTCCGCTAATGATGAGGGGAAGAACTTTGCTGTTGTATCATTGAGACAGGTAAATTTCTATATTTAAAGTTTGATCAGTATTTATTTTGGAGTGTCATAACCTTTAATTTGGGAATCATGATCCTTCTGCATTTCAACAGTACTGTTCTGGTTGTGTACTTTCTTATGATTATGTTTCTGCACAAATGCTTGCTGTCATTTTCCTCAACTCCCCCACCATGAGATACACACCTGCATTAGGTGCATTATTATCTCTGATTCATCAGGATCCATAAAACTGTTAGATGTCTAGAACTATGCATTATCTATTGGCAAAGGATTGGAGTGGTTTACATGGGAAGTAACTAATTCACGTGGGATCCACAGAAGTATAGATTGCATGAGGTGGACCATATGTTTTGTCTTTACATTAGTAGATTAACTTCTATTTCTTCTATGACCCCACAGATTTAAATGCTGAAACTTCCTATTTGAGGCCATAATTGGAAATCTTTATGCAGGAGACACAGGTCTTTTTTCGACATTGAAAGTCTCATGTGTTGTCCTCTGTTTTATCCTCTCTGATGGAAGCAGAATTTGTTCATTTATGCTTGGGTTAAGATTAACTGCTATTTCACTTTTGACATAAAACCACGTAATATGTGTTGCATACAGAGCTACCAATTTCGTCTCCATTTTTTTGAGTGTTGATTTTCCTACTCCTTTTTATCATTCGAACTTGACTTGTTCTCTTTTTGGTTGTAATGTTTGCGTATGTGGCTATTCAGGTTCGTTCTCCATGTCTTGGGGACAAGTTTTCTAGCATGCATGGGCAGAAGGGTGTGCTGGGGTTCCTGGAGTCCCAGGAAAACTTCCCTTTCACTAAACAAGGAATAGTTCCTGACATTGTGATAAACCCTCATGCATTTCCTTCTAGGCAAACGCCCGGTCAGCTCTTGGAGGCTGCGTTGGCCAAAGGGATTGCACTCGGGGGCGGTCTAAAATATGCCACCCCGTTTACCTCCCCATCAGTTGAAGATATAACAGCGCAGCTTCACAGGTACATATCTTCCTATGGTGGACACTCTTAACATTTTAAGGGAAAAACTACACTGACATACCTGAGATTTTCACACATTAAAAAAATACTTTGCTTTTGAAAATTACACTTACCCCCTACTCCCACCATCCCAGCACTCATATCTTAGTGTTGGTTATTATTCCAGAAGAAAACATAATGCACATTTCCTATCACATAGCACATTTGGTAATAAAAAGGTCTCTTAATTTATTCTCAAAATAATACAATTGCTTCTTATTAGGCTTGGATTTTCGAGATGGGGGGATGAGAGAGTTTACGATGGGCGAACTGGTGAAAAGGTCCAGTCCCTTATCTTTATGGGACCGACATTCTACCAGCGGCTCACACATATGGCCGAAGACAAAGTGAAATTCAGGAATACCGGGCCAGTTCACCCTCTTACTCGTCAGCCTGTGGCCGACAGGAAACGTTTCGGTGGAATCAAGTTTGGCGAGATGGAGCGAGATTGCCTCATAGCTCACGGTGCAGCAGCCAACCTACACGAACGTCTCTTCACCCTTAGTGATTCATCCCAAATGCATATATGCAGGAAATGCAAGAACATGGCCAATGTAATCCAGCGACCGGTGTTTGGTGGTCGGAAGATACGTGGGCCTTATTGCCGTTTCTGTGAGTCTGTGGAAGATGTGGTGAGGGTGAACGTGCCTTACGGGGCTAAGTTACTGTGTCAGGAGCTATTCAGCATGGGGATATCTCTCAAGTTTGATACTGAGCTATGTTGAGATGCTCTCGATAAGGGTGAATGTTGCTGATTCATTGTTTCTCCAGCATAGATGTCCGAATTACAGCTACCTAGGTGTGTGTATATAGGATGCAACTTGACTTCCCAACTTTCTAACTTTGCATGTATTTCTTTCTGGGATGTCTTTACATCATCTCAAACGGCTGCCCCTCATCTCTTTTGAACATATTCCCCATGACATGGTTCTGTCCGAAGGCTGTAAGCCAAGAGATGTAGCAAATTTGTGTGTTGTTTTAAATCAAGGGAAGTTTGTAATTTTTCTTAATTTTATTTTGTAAAATATTGCTGTGTTTTATGTTCTATTTAATATAAATATGCTATTTATATAAAATACTTGCGAAATATATGCATAACATGGATTTTATATACATGGTGTGTATGTGTATATATATTAAATATAGAATATGAAATACACAAATAAAGTTGAATGTTTTTTATGCATTAATCTACACAGAAAACCCCCTTGAATTCGACACAACATCCTTATTTTCCTCTGATATAACCTCATCTAGTATTCCGCCTGTTATGGCCGTAGCCAGTGCAGCCATGAAGGCCGGATTCCTTGTCAATGAAGAAGCCATTTTTTCTACCAAAAACTGCTGCATTTCACTGCTCTCAGTCGCTGCTATAGCCTTCTGAATTTTGCTGCAGATTAAGGGATCCAAGAAATCAAGACTCTCTGTAGAGCCTCTGCGTTCACCTGTAATCCTGGCAGCGGTTGTTGAAGTCCCGGTTGCTCCTCCTGGTGGTGATACGGCTGAAACATTTGCTTGAGACGGGTGGTGGTGGTGGTGGTGTCCTTCATATGTGGCTACTACTAGTGACGGATCGTTGAGACTTCTTTGCACCTAGAAGCATATATATACAATAATTTGCATTAAGGGTCGGACGTAAAAATGCATTAAGGGTAGTGTAGGTCTGAGGGAGAGGGAGACAGACCTTCTCTTGACAGGGCAAGCTGGGGGTGAAGGAGCACTTATAATAAGCTCTTGGAGACGGATTATCTCTCGTCACCTTTTGTCCATACTTTCTCCATCCGTATCCGTCCTTCACCACCTATAAAAGCATACAAATTAATTTAATTTATACAGTTCAAAACAGAAGCCGTAAATAAAAAATACTCTTATTCACAACAATAAGCTGTTAAATGCTTATTTTATACACTTACAAACATCCCATATGCATCACTGTTTATTTATTTATTTTTATAATAGTTTCTAATTTATTGTCTATCGACTTTTGCTTTAATATGACTTTGTTAACGTAATGAATCAATTTTTGAATTTTATATTAACTAGTGTATTTCATCATACATTGTCCCATGAAGAAAAGAAAAAATAAAGTTGATTAATACAAAACTTACTAGGCTAGTGTCGGATGGATCAATGCGTACATAAACTCTTGAAACATTTGATTTGATCATTTTTGGCAGAGTTCCAGCTGAGGTTTCATCACAACAACTGTAATAACGACACGAATGATTATAGTATCCAGGATCGACAGCCTTCCTCTTCCTTGTTTGCATCAAATCATTGTAATTTCTGGTCACGATTGTCAGCACATCACTCAACTTCTTGTTCTCCGACTTCATTCGATTCAACTCCTCCACCATCTCATCACCCTGCACCACATTGTTTTTACATTACAACTCCTACCATTACCAATTTGAAGCAGTTTCTAATCTTACAATTCACATAATGAATTAATAATTGCTGGTTTATGTGGCAATAATTACGATCTTGTCATGGAAATTTATGTTGAAATTGTACAAATCCACCACGATGATAATCCACAAATTGGTCGAGATTGGAGAGGTTTCGACCAAAATATGACTTAATAGTGGGGGGATGACAACTCACAGATGAGTCAACAGTGGGGGGAATACAGACGTTGTTATCAAGCTAAGGATTCCCTTCATCTTCCAACTACGAAAATTTCACAGGTACGTATAACACTAATTTTGGTGCAGGTACTTGTAACACCGATTTTGGTGCAAGCACATTGAACTATGATATAGAGTGTTATACTCCAAATGTGGTGTCTGTTATGCAAGGGCTCGATAATATTGAACTCAATTACACAGAACTCACTCACTCACATACTCCATCCACCTCCCATTTTATCCCAAATGATGTTGAGGCAGAAGAACCTGTCGAAAATTTTGCACAAGATGATGCCGAGCCAGAAGACCCTTTTGCGGATACTTTGGCTAATGATTCAGATGCTGCTTCTGAACCGGATGAAGTGGATTATCCAATTCCACCGGAGGATGGACTACAAGATGTTGACATAAATGTTGTAGCTGAAAATTTTGCAAAAGGTATGTCAACATCCTCTCAACCAGCTATACCACATCGAACTACTCAACAAACATTTTACCGCTCTATAGCATTTTTCGAACAAACATTCCCGGAGGTACCAGTGGATTCCATTGATGTACCGAACTTGAAATATGCAAAATTTTATGACAAAAACGAAGGCAGACTTGATGTGGGAATGCTTTTCAAAAATAAAGAAGCTTTAATAGAGGCAGTGAAAGATCGCTCGATACGATATGTACGACGCGAGTATTGGGTAGCTGAGAGTTCGAAGGCCAAGTGGAAAGTATTGTATAAGCATACAAAATTATTCGACTGACTCATATTTATTTTTTTCAGATACAGTAAAACCTCTATAAATTAATACTCTATAAATTAATAAACTCTGTAAAATAATAAAATCCTCCGGTCCCGACTTGGGCCTTTGTAAAAAATCATCAAATTCGATAAGATAATAAAATAATAATTTTTCAAAAAATTCCTTTATAAATATTAGGTCCCATTAAAACTTTAAATTAATAATTCATAAATATTACAATTATAAATATTATGATAATTTACTAAAATATGAAATCTGTAATGCTTTACGCATTTGATCATTCATGGATGATTTTGCGATGCCTTTTAGATGAGAAGATATGGTTGGGTGTTATGAATTATTTTATTATCATATTGAGATTTATGTAGTATATGTTTCATTCATAATGCATGAATATATTTAATTGGTTATAATAGTTATTTAAGTGCAACGAATTGATGTAAATATGTATATTTAAGTAATTCCAATGAATTGATACATGTGTCTATGAATATAATAGTTAATTGTTGCTTGAATATAATCAATGAAACATATATGAATTTATTTATTTTCAATACATATGTACTAAATTTGCTGAATTTAAAAAGTCTCTCTTTTAATTAATAAAATATTAATTTATTGATAAATTAATATCTCTCTAAATTAATAAAATTTCATGGTCCCAAGATTATTAATTTATAGAGGTTTTACTGTATGTGGTGTAGATGGGAGCTGCGAGGGATTTTAAAACAAAAATTTGGAAGGTGGACAATAACAAAATATGAAGGGGATCATACATGTATATTGAATCAAATGTCCCTCGAACATGGTAATTTAGATAGGGTTTATGTTGCTTCTTTACTTTTAGGACAGGTAAAATGCAACCCGTTGTGCAGAATAAAAGTGTCATCCAAACTGTGAAAGACCATACAGGGTATGGTACAGTTTGAAGATGGCACGTGAGATAGGTTACAACACATGGGAGAGCTCAGTTCAAAAGCTACCAAAATACTTGGGAGCTCTCCAAAAATATAATCCAGGAACGATTGTTGATCAACCGGTGCATATATGATAGGATACGTCTTCTGGGCGTTCAAGCCGTGTATTGACGCACACTTATCAGTGTAGATGGGATCCATCTATACACAAAGTACAAGCACAAGATGTTGGTTGCTGCGGCCATGGTCCATGGATGGAAATCAATAGGTACTCCCTCTCGATTTTGCAATTGTCGATGAAGAATCACATTTATCTTGGAAGTGGTTTCTTAGACAATTGAGGAGATACATTATATGGGGGCGACGGGGTATCTGTCTTCTTTCTGACCTCCATGCTGGTATCACCAGAGGTGTACGTGAATGTCCGAATTTCGTGCCACCTAACTGCATGCACCGGTATTGCTTGCGGCATGTGTGTTCCAATTTCAACAGTAAATACAAAAATGTTGTGTTGAAGGATCTTTGTTGGAAAGCTGGCTCTGAATATCAGATTAGAAAATTCAATCGCATTATGGAGGAGATAAAGAGCCAGAAACTAGAGGCATTTCAGTGGTTAGATAGGATCGACAAGGAAAAATGGACAGCATCTCATGATGGTGGATGGCTATGCGGAATTCTGACGACAAATATATCAGAATGCATAAATGGATTATTGAAAGGCGCTCGCCGCCTACCGTTGACGGCAATGGCTGAGATGATATTTCAGCAAAGTGTCCATTATTTCCGTGAGAGGTTAGCGAGAAATTTTATAATATTGGCCAACAATCAACTGTGGACGTCACATAAGATGTTCACACGTTGGCATCCAAAATTCTGTTGGGCATACCATCACCAAATACCATCAGTTCCAACAGTTCGCCTCGGTTGTTACAAGACGTCATAGTGGACATGGAGTTAACACCCATATTATCAAAATTACGAACCGAGAATATTCTTGCTGCAAGTAGACTCAATTTGGTATTCCTTGCAGTCATGCTCAAAAGGTATGCGCTGCATACATGATTAATGTTGCATCAATGGTGAAGGATTATTACGATATAATGGCTTATAAGAATACATATTCTGAGTCATTTGAACCTGTGCATTCCAAAGATTATTGGGATGTACCGGGATTTGAGTTGGTCCACGATCCTACTATTCGCATCTCTTCGTGCACGTCAACAAGCCCAACAAAGTAATTTTTCAACACAATCAGATGTGTCGATATCGGGTTGCCATGAATAATTGTATACTTCTTGTATTTTTTATAATTGTACAAAAATATACATTATTACATTGGTACACTTAATTGTAATTTTTTAAATTAATACAATGTTAATTTTATAATTTTTTAGATTTTAATATATTGTTAAAAATTAATTATATATAATTAGATTATACAAAATTATTTAAACAAAAAAAAGGAAAAAATATCAAGTCGGGGTTGTAAATCGCGACTTGCGCTTTTCTGCCTTAAAAAAATAGTTTTTAATGACGAATCGTGATTTTAAATCACGACTCGTCATATTATTATTAACATATTTAAAATAATTATATTAATATAATTTTTTTAATTAATATAAAATTAAATAACTCTTCTCTTACCCCATTCCGGGGGCAAAGAGAATTATGAAAATAAAGAAATTATTTGTTTAATAATATAGAAAAAATTATTTTTTATTGTCTATTTTTTCTTATTTTTTTAAATCAGTAATTATACATATGATCATAGTAATATTTTGATGAATTAAATAATATTTATTTTAATTAATATGATAATATAATGAAAAATATTAAATGAATTATAATAAGTCACATAAAATGAGATAAATATGTACATATCTGACGAACTCGTAATGATTGTGAATTTATTGATGAAACCTTGCATATTATTTAGATCCATTTTTTGAGTGTCTTGTGGAGATGAAAAGATAAAAATATAGATAAATATATATGTTGGAGACAGTGAGTATGTTTGAATTTAATTTTAGAAATAATTTAAAATAGGTATTATATATTTGATGTCGTCAAATCATGTCTTTTTTATTTATATATAAATAATATATATTTAATATTATATTTTTTTTTGATAAAAATTAATGTCAAAATTATGTCTCTTTTATATCATATTTATTATATGTATATTACATATTACATATTACATATTAAAAGCCTAAGATAAAAAATTCACATAAATAAAATATAAATATAAATAGATAAATATTAAGTATACATACCAAGGTTTAAAGCCCAAACGCTCTGCCCCTTCGTCTTCTTTCCTCTGCGTCGGCGCCAAGCTCCAAATCGCCGGAGCACCACCTTTCCTCGGGAATCAAGTACCCCACCAGCCCTAGAACCGGCAGAATTGTAGAAAACCTCTTGAGATAGTTTACCTTCCAGTCTTTTTCAATGAGCATTAAGAGTGAGAAAATCCTAGGAAGAAAGAGGAGGCGAGAGCTGAGTCCAAGAAGAAGCTCGAAGCTGCTGAAGACCCGGAATGGAATTAGTGGGTCAAGAATGGGGAAGTTTTCGTATATGAGGCTGAAAGGAAGCCAGAACTTGAGGCTACGGCTCCTCCTGTCCACTCTATCCTCTACACCCATCCTTATCGACGACATACGTGCAGACGCAACGTGGCCTGGCCTCCGCCCGCATGAGGTCTCACTCCTGCGCCTCCTCGAAAAAGTTTCCGATGACTGCGTTGTCGAAATTAATGAAACTGGTAAAGGATGAAGCAAAGGCCTATATGCTTAATCGACTTCGTTTTAGGTATTCATTGAATGTGTTTTTTTTTTTTTTGGGTTGTGCGCAGGCACAAAACTGAAGTACAAGCCGGGGATTGTGATGAGTGGTAGGCATTTAGTTCATGATTGCGGAACCAGCCGGTCCATTGGTTATTTCTTGGAGCCATTGGTTGTATTAGGTTTGTTTGGGAAGAAGCCCCTGAGTATCAGGCTCAAAGGTGTTTTCTTTTGTTCCCTATTTTTGTGTTTGTTAGTGGATGCATGTAATTTAGTTGTCATTGTTTTCATCATCATTTTCGGAATTAAAAAGTTGAGAACTTGAGCTAATGAGTAAGAAGTATTAATTTGTCAAGAAACTAATGGTGTTTGCCTTAGATGAAACTAAGTATGTCAGGGGATGAATTATTTGAAGTTTTCCAGTAAGACTTTAATAACATACTCTTGGATGGAGACCAATATTTGCAAGGTGAGAACTGACCAACTAAAGACATTGAAACAGAATGTAGTTTAGTTTGGTTAATTCAGTTTTGTAGTTCACCTGAGTTTTAAAAGTTGCTTAAAGCTGGAGGTGATGCTTTTGTGACAACTGAGTCACTCCTACTTATTGAACCCGTGATGTTCTTAATTCTATCTGAGTGATGCCTAATTAAGGATTGCCTGCCTATTAGGTATTACAAATGATTCAAAGGACCCATCTGTTGATACATTTCGATCTACTACCTTACCCATTTTGAAGCAGTTTGGAGTACCTTCAGAAGGACTGGACCTCAAAATAGAGAGCCGGGGCGTGCCTCCACATGGTGGTGGACAAGTTATGCTTTCAGTCCCAATCGTAGATAGTTTAAAAGTAATGATTCCATGCTTTATTTTTGTTGTTTATCTTCTCTTCCCCTTCTTCATTTTTGTCTCTCTCACACACATGGTAGAGGATAAATTGTCAATGTATCTTTTCTTTTCATTTTTTATTTTTTATGTTGGACAGGCAATTACCTGGATAGATGAAGGCATGGTGAAGAGGATTAGAGGAATCACCTTCTCAACTAGAGTGTCTGCTCAGTTTGAGAATACCATGATACATGCGGCTCGTGGTATTTTTAATCGATCTCTACCGGATGTTCACATATTTACCGACCATAAAGCTGGAGAGCAAGCTGGAAAGTATGCTTATTACCAACATCATTTGAAATGTCAATAAAGAAGATTTTGTGAGCTCTTTACTACAATGCTGATCGCAACTTATCCATTTTGAGTTTGGCTTCATCTGCAGGTCACCCGGCTATGGAATTTCACTTTACGCCGAGACCACATCAGGTTGTGTCATCTCTGCTGATACGGCGGTTTCTTATGCTCGAGGGGAGGATGAGGGTGAACTTGAGGACGAGAAGAAAGAATTGAGCCCTCCAGGAGATGTGGGTGAAGAAATTGCATCAGCCCTGCTGGATGAGATTGAACAAGGAGGCGTGGTGGATTCAACTCATCAGGTTTGTTTTACAAGACTTCCCCTCTGGCCGCAATAAGTTGGATAGCTCTGATGACTATTGGATTATCAATTTATTTAGCTTGATAACTCGTAAGACTTAAGCCTCCCTTATTTCTTTATGACTTTTAGAAGATACTTTTGGTGTGGGTATTTAAAATTAATGAGAATCAATCATAATCTGGAGTTCTGATATTCATGTTACCAGATTTGTCTAATACGACAAAATTGCGCAACTCCGGATGATATTTTCAATATTGCGTACAAGATCGTCCAACCCCAGATAATATTTGCAATATTACATATTCTTTAATGTTTCTCTGATATGGATTTTGTGTGTTGCAGGGTTTATTGTTCCTTCTCTGTGCATTGTGTCCTCAGGATGTTTCAAAAGTTTGTGTTGGGAAGCTTGCACCTTATGCAATAGAAGTCCTTAGACACATCAGAGATTTTCTTGGCGTTAAGTTTGTGATAAAGCCAGATCCATCAACAGAGACTGTCATTCTTAAATGTGTTGGATGTGGACTCAAGAATCTTTCTAGGAAGGTATCCTGACAAGTACTTGGTGATTTTTCACGCACAAGATTACATATTTTTGAAGCAAAAGCACACGGAGCCCTGCATCAAAAGGACGCCATGAACTACAGAATCTCTACATCACATGTCCAATTGGCTCCAAATTTTCATTTGTTCTGTACTACCATTGTAAATCAAACTCTTGTTACTCTAACTTAATATATTCTTTCAGAAAATGAAGGTTTTGTTGGTTGCTTGGTACCAATAATTTCTTACTCTGATTGCCTGTCTCCAAGAATCCCTTCTTTGCATGAAGATAGCAACGAAATCACTAGTTAGTCTTAGATGGTGCCAATGGGGACCAACTTTTGCTTGGTTACTGAATGTTGAATGTTGTCTTATACCAGCACAGTGAATTATCAAAAAAGAATAAAAAGCAAGATAATATAGACAAAATGAACATAGACATAAACTTGGGACGAAGAAAAAATCTGAATCAATAAAATTCTATAATGCGACTCTTCAATTTTTTGATTTACTGCTATTTCTTTCTTTCTTTCTTTCTTTTTTTCTTTTTTTGGTAATCGTGGGATTTAGGTTGGAATTTGGAGTTATTGTTTTATGTTCTCTCTCTAGAAATGGTTTTTCTTGGGTTTATGCGTTTTATTCTTTTTATTTGTTTCCTGAATCGTTTTGAAAAGAGAAAAATAATTTGATGTGGTTTTTAGTCCGCAGATGTAATTTACGTGGATTAAAAACGACATTTGATTTGTGTGTTTTTTTGCGCGTGCGCGTGTATGTTTGTAACGCATTAAGATGAAAAATCTGGTCTGATACACTAGTAATTTATGAGTTATATGCCTGGAGTTTTAAATCGTGATATGTATTAAGGGTTTCCAAGGAAAAAAAATGAACCAATATTGTTAGTGGTGAGTGCTATGTTGCTCCCTTGCGTTACCTTTACTTTGTATAAGAAACAACTTTGTCCTGTGGTTCGTTTCCATACTTTCTGTCATCCCAACAGAGTTTTTTTTCCTTTTTAATTAATTTTTAGTATAACGAAACTCATAACTTCTCGGGCTATATGGAAAGCCTCAAGAACGGTGATTTGCCGGAAGATGTGATACTGGAGATTCTATTGAGGTTGCCTGTGAAGACCCTGTTGCAGTTGAAATGTGTTTGCAAGCACTGGTACGCCCTCATCGGAAGCGCGAGTTTTGTAAATCAGCATTTTAGCCAGGAGAGCAATCAAGAACACCTACTTATTCGGCATTACAGACCTGATGAGGAACGATATGTATTTCGCCTTGTATGTTGATGAAATCTTTTCTAGGCACCAAGAGCCTGATCATCTACAGATGCCTGTTACAGTTGCAGCTCTTATGGGACCCTTAAATGGCGTATTCTTAGTATTTTCAATTCAATACTTTTGGAACGAAGAAATGGATGTCCCACCCTACCCTTCTCTTGTTTCAGTTTACAACTCGGGTAGTGATTCCTGGAGACATTTTGAGGATGTGGATTTGGTTAATTCAAGTCGCTGTGCATATAGATCTCTGTATAATACATACTTGAACGGAGTCTACTATTGGCTCACAGAGTTTAATGATACTGATGTTGCTATCCTTGCATTTGACATGAGCAGTGAGAAGTTTCAAGAAATACAGGTGCCAGATTGTATTAAATCTAAAGAAGGGGATCTTGCTTTGTATGACGGTTCGACAGCCTTGTTATCATGTGATTTAGATAAGATTGATAAATGTGTAGATGTATGGGTGATGAAAAAGGAAGTTTGCTGGACTAAAATATGAACAGTTGGCCCTTTCCAGGACATCAAATGGCGACTTGGTTTCTGGAAGAACAGTGAGGTATTATTAGAAACAGGAACTTCACTCTTGACTTTGTACAATGTCTACACCCAGAAGTTGAGGACTATTGATAAAGAGAGCCTTGTTTCATTAAAAGGAGAGGGGAATAAGTGGAAGCTGTGGGATACTTGATCTGATTTCGTTAAGGATTTCTTCAAATAATAATCATCAAGCAACAGGTAGAGATGATTATTTATGCATGAGTACGTGCCTTTTCTTCTGACTGCTAGTAGACAAGGTTATAGAGAGACTCTGTTTTTGTATATTTCCAGTAGTTGTGTTAAACCAATCAAACTGTGAAATCTCTAGTACATACTAATATCTGAAGGCTGCCTACTTGTTATTGTATTACTGTTTGATGCTTTATTGAAATGACACTTGTCCTTTTTAAATCTCCTCCTGATCTCAGAAGCATGTTGTGGTCATGGTTACTGTTGGTTGGTAAACCATTATCAGTAATTGAAATGTGACCGCGCTTGTATTGCTCCATGTCCATTTTATTCTTAATAAAAATGGAAAAGAATGTCTAGTTTTTCGGGGGCTTTCATATTCATTTGGCTGATGTTGCTGTTACATTTATTGATTCGTCGGCACGATTGCTTCAATATTAGGGCCCTTTGAACTCAGACTTGATTACGAGTAGATCTATTTACTTTCTTTATGAAGACAACATTTTAGAGTGGCCATTTATCTTTGGCAGTGGTTGTGGTCTGGATGAGGAAATCCTAATGGCGAGAACCAATCCACCATTCTCAAATGCATCTGATCTTTTATGTAGGAGAAACTTAACAATTGATATGTGACTGGATCCGGGAGTGTAAAGGTCATATTTGAATATTTGTAGTGCAGATCCCGCTCATTTAAAATTTGCTTCTTTATGAACAAGGAAAATCTTGCTCACTCACCATTACTCATGAAGCTATAACCCCACATTGGAGGCATAAACATAATAATAATGATTAATGCCAGCAAGTCATTTATTATCCTCCAGCCCCGTTTTCTGTGTGTATAAGAAGGCTGCATTCGCGTGGTAAATCACTCACGGAATCTGTGCTTTTCTAAGTTGTGTGATTAAATCTTGGAGGATGAGGACCAGATAACCAGAGACGGCCAAACCCATGCTCAAGATTTTTGGATAAGAAACTCCAAAATACAAAAATCACCCAAAGATGTGGAGATGCGGGGTATCGATCCCCGTACCTCTCGCATGCTAAGCGAGCGCTCTACCATCTGAGCTACATCCCCGTGCATGTCACGCATTCCCAAAATAACATATTCTATCTTATATT
This sequence comes from Sesamum indicum, assembly GCF_000512975.1. Lineage (NCBI taxonomy): Eukaryota > Viridiplantae > Streptophyta > Magnoliopsida > Lamiales > Pedaliaceae > Sesamum > Sesamum indicum. The sequence goes on from NC_026145.1 coordinate 1,191,383, forward strand.
ACCTATAAAACAAAAATATTTTGTGGTATACATGTAGGCATTGTCCGTAGGAGCTACGCAGCCCCCTTCCATTCCCTAACTTGTGCTTTTGTCGACCCCCAACCCCTTTAAAAGAAAAGACAAAAAACGGTGGAGGAGACGGACTGGTATCTCAGAGCTCGACGGAAAGGGAGCACAACCAATGAAGCCTAGATTATATCTTAAAAGCACTCAGAGCTCTTAGACCGTGTATGATTGCTGAATTGTGTCTATGTCAAGATTCTTCATCTTTATAACAGATTCAACATGGCCTTTCAATGTATGCAACTCTCTGAGCCTGCAGCAAGGATAAACAGCTTTAAGAACATGACAATTTGTATGGGCTGAAAATTGTATACGATGTTGTCTAGAAATGATGAAAGTTTGATAATCGAATTGGGATTTGTTTATACCTTGCCATCTCAGCTCGTCGTTTAGCCTCTTCAGCTATCTGATTAAGTTCATTGTAATTATTACGTTCACCAAACTGTGTCTGAGGTGGATGAAGCCCGTGGAGTGTCCTTTGCGCTTGTGCCCATTTAAGTTCCCGGTCTTCCTTACCAAAATCCTTTTTCCTTGTGAAGGCAATCTGCCAAGTGGACATCACAAGAAGGATTAAACGAAAGCTTCATAAATATGCATAGTGGAAATGAACTGGTAGTTTTTATACCCTCTGCTCAATAACAAGATCCCAAGCCCTTCCACTCAATGCGTATCTGATGAAGAATTTGATTAAATCAAGTGGGAAGTAGAATATGATATTGTAGAGCCAAATAACTCCAGCCCAACCCCAGCCTATCCCTTCTATTGCAGCAAAGCTCCAGTTTGCGTACACCGAAATCAGGGTAGCAATCTGCAATCAAACATAAGTGTTGACATAAGTATAGGATAGTTGGTAGCTTTCCAATAAGAACAAAAGCAGAGTATAGTTTGCTTACAAGCTGCGCAATGAGGAAAGCCCCCACAAGAAGAAGCCCTGGACGCTCAACAAAAGACCAACTTCTCGACCTTGTCACAAATATGAGAGCCTGGCTGATTATACTCACTTGCAAATATATTGCGGAGGCAAGCTTTCTGAAGTCAGGGTTAACAGTTTTCTCAAGAGACTCAACTCCAAATATCCTCTGCAAGATATCAGTGCAACAAAACACAGTCACTAGAGTTCTTGATCGTGTACCAAAGTAAAAGTTACAAGCATACTTGCCATAAATGTGGAAAATGCACATTCACAAGTTATGATACAGCATCAAACACAAACTTAATATCAAGGGTCCAAACTAATGCATACAGATAAAAATGTCTACCATATGCAGTTCCCATCGTGGAAACATGAAATATGAAGTATTAAAATATATAAGTTTGCATTACCATGAACAACCTTTCCAAAAATAACCACTTCCCTAAGCAGAGTAGGTATGGTCCTATGTATAGCTAATATTGAATAAGAAATACTTACAGGGAAGAAGTCGGTATCATACGCAGCCCAGAAGAAAATGACTGTCATCATTGCTAAGTAGCCACCAAGGACAATTCCTGTTGTGAAAATCTCAGAAAGCTTCCAGCTGTCTGGTAAAGGAGATGGTTTCACCCTATCCTTTGATATTGTCATGATGGTACCTGCAAAGCCATGAGCCAGTGTCTCAAATTTTCCACTAATCATCACAAGAGCCTATCACAAGGCCTGTGTTTTTCTTTAAGCACAAGATGGCAAAAGTCACTGAGACAAGAAAAAAGCACAAATATATATTTAGCTATCAGAACCAGGCACAACTACGTACCGTCATTTAGTATGGCAATAATCAGAACCATAAATGGCGGGAAGTCAAACTTCCATATGAGTGCAAGCAACATAAAACCAAGCTGTAAAAATGGAACATTAAATAATCAGCAAGAAAAGAAAATGGAGAAGTTGTTCAACACAGAATATACCATGATCATGTCCCAGTAATTAACTTGACAAAAGTTATGCATGACATTTAGAATGAACAACTCTCTTGCAGGCTTACCACAATACGTATTGTGATGGAAACAGCATATATCTGCACATGTAGAGGAAGTAGTTAGCATAGCAAGCAACTAAAAAAAGCAGGGGGACCATCATTCGTGGAGTTCAGTTATTCTGTTCGCGCACTGTCACCCCCATACAAGAAAAGTATAGCCATGCCATGAAGGAAGGTGGGCTGTGAAGACTTACCGTGTAATTTTTCATTCTTTGAAAGATTGCTCGGCTAGTTAGCACAGCACTGATGATAACGCTTAGACCGGGTTCAGTCAGGACAATGTCAGATGCACCTCGAGCAGCATCAGTTGCATCTGCAACAGCTATTCCAATATCAGCCTTCTTAAGAGCAGGGGCATCGTTCACCCCATCACCAGTCATCCCACATATATGTTTCCGAGCTTGCAAACGCTTGACAATTTCATACTTGTGCTCTGAAAATCATAAAGTAAATTGCTAAAATATCTTATAAATCAAGCATAATAATAATAAAGTAGTAAAAAAATAATAATAATAAACTGCTGATAAAGGTGATCTATGCAACTGATTGACAGACAAACATCACAACCACTTCCAAAGCCAGATATGCAGACTATGAATCTTTCCTCAGGTTAATGTCAATAATATATCCATATAAAGGATTGCAGTGGTAGCTACAGAAGAAATACTAATCGTACCAGGAAAAACACCAGCAAAGCCATCAGCCTTTTCAATTAACTCATCAATAGGCAAAGCAGCAATGGACTCATCTTTGTCATGTCCTAGCAAAGATGATGAAGGATACATGTTGGTTCCCATTCCCAAACGACGCCCTGTTTCCTTCGCTATTGCTAGCTGATCACCTGTCACGGGGTAAAACAGGTTGGTAATATGAGAAAACAGAAGTTGCACGTTTAGAGATATAGTAACTAGTAATACAAGTCCAGTATGTAAAACCTTAACAAGGAACTATGTTTCTGACGTTAAGAAATAGACATGATCTAGTTTGGAAACTCCTTAAGCATAAACTTAATACCATGAAGTTACAGTGCCAATTAAGCGAACTACTTTTTTCCCCTGGACTTCTCAAAAGAAAATTAGCTACGGCAAACAATACAATGTGCAAACTTTAATCAAGGTATCAACTTTGATCATTCAAGAGTAACCATCTCAATTAATTGCTATGGTCGAAAGGACTCAAAACTATTGTAAGCACTTATCAGTTAACTTTAAAAGACAAGAAGCATAGAAGTGAGGAAGCAAATCAAAACATAGCAGTTAGGAAAGATATAATACAAAGATGAGTTTGGCAGTTGTATTAGTACCCTGTACTTAACAGTGATTAAATTATTTTGTTCAGATTCATTTCAACTCTCATATGGAAAGTGGTTTAACAAAATAGATACAACAAAAATACTCAAATGAAACATGCTCACCAGTGATCATTTTAACGTTTACGCCTAGATTCAGTGCCCTTCTAATAGTCTCAGCACTGTCATGTCTAGGAGGATCAAAAAGGGGCATGAGTCCTATAAATTTCCATGGACCTCCAGTACTCTCCTTCCTTCCTTCAGGAACTTCCTGCGTCAAGAAAGTCATTTGTGAGAACAAGTTCCACCACCCACCTGGCTTTAGTATACAATTCTGCTGGGGATTAACTCAAAAATACATCACCTGGTATGCCACTGCAAGTGATCGCAATCCACGCTCTGCAAACTTATCGATGACAGAATGAACTCTACGCTCTATCTCAGATTTGTTGTATGCAAGATTTAATATCTGGAAACCAAATACAAAATTGATAAAGACAACTACTTGGCAACAGAAACAACAATCTGTTGGTAGGACTTTGATGTACCTGTTCAGGGGCACCTTTGCTGACTCGATGCATTTTACCTTCATTGTCGATGTATGTCAAAGCTGTCCGCTTATCGGTTGGATTGAATGGTAAGAAATGAACCTCCTGAATTCCAGCTCTTGCCTGTTGTTTGAATATATGCATAGTGAAAACACAATTTAAATATATAAGAGTGCAAACTGAACGCAATATAAGGTGCGCCTAATTATGGTACTTCATAACATCAACTCCTGAGAATAATCATGCAACTTTGTTTGGAACAGACCAAACCGCAAAAAGAGTTATTAAAAACATCACACCTCCTTGGGATCAGCCAGCATCCCAACTATTGCAGCATCAATGGCATCTTGGTTTTCCAATCGAGAGGCTTGGGCAGCCATTAATACAACAGTATCTGCATCAATGCCTTTCACAAAGACCTACAGTTAGGAATACAGAGAGTTAAAGCAGGATCAAAAGGTAAATTCAAATTTATATACCAACTATAGACTATTTTTCGACCTCAATAAGATTTTTGTCAACTGTTAGTTTGTTCAATGTCAAAGTTCCAGTTTTATCACTGCAAAGCACATCCATGCCAGCCATTTCTTCTATTGCTGTCATTCTTTTAGTGATGGCCCCCTGAAAGTTTAACAAGAGAAAACATAAATAGCAGAAAACTTCAAACTAAGATAGAAGCTTCAACCAAAATAATAAAGAAATTCTTACCTGCTGGGACAAACGATGAGAACCAATTGCCATTGTAACAGACAACACTGTTGGCATTGCAATTGGAATTCCTCCAATAAGAAGCACAAGTAAATTGTCAATCCCTGGACGATAATCACGGTGTTGAATAGGGTACATTACAATGATCTCAATGACCATTCCCACAGCAATAGAACATATGCAGAAATTCCCAATAGCAGTTAAGACCTTCAAGAAACAAACAAAAACTGTTTGTGAGAGACCAAAAGAGTATTTCCAAAATCAAATGCAGAAAAGGATAAAATTCAAGAAAGAAAGCCACAGTTAATCTGACATACTCCGATACTTACATGTACCTATAGTTCATTAGGCATACATTCAAAAACGTTTGAGCATATAAACAAAATGAATCAATTCCTAAAATCTCAAAGCAATATAATGCTTCTGATGATAGTGATTTGAGCATAGTCTCTCTGGTGCTCACCTTCTGAAAATGTCCCACTTGGTTGGTGGAGTCTACTAGGTGGGCAGCCTTGCCAAAGAAGGTGTGGACACCTGTTGCAATGACCACTGCCTCGATCTCCCCTTGTTTGACAGTAGAACCAGAGTATACACCATCTCCGGGGCCCTTTGTCACTGGAAGGGATTCCCCCGTCAGAGCAGACTGCAAGTGGAAATAGGAAGTTAATTCAGGCTGAACAGAGCAAGTAAAAGGACTGAAACAATAAAAAGAAAAACAAAAGAAAACAACATGCAGAAAGCAAACAGTCCAAATCAAGAAAATGTAAGTCAAATGATGACCTGGTCTATCTTTAATGGATCACCCTCAAGGAGAC
>NC_026145.1:1196769-1257374 GCF_000512975.1 Sesamum indicum
CCCAACTTTATACTAATTATGTCTCCAGGAACAAGAACAGCTGCGTCTTCCTCGTTCCAGTGCCCATCACGAAGAACCTAAAGATATCAATTACTAAGCATGTAATCTGGTCTTCCAAGTTGGAAGTGCGCAATTCCATAATATGTGAATACAGAAAATCACACATAAATGTGCTCTGCAGCTAGAATGAGCTATGCACCTTTGCTTTGGGTGCAAGACGAGCCATGAGAGCAGCAGCAGCATTTCCAGCATTGTTTTCTTCTATGAAACTTATGGTTGAGTTTATTACAAGGAGAGTAATGATTCCTACGAAATCCTGCCAATCTGGTGGTCTCCCCTGCAGAACACACACCAAAATTTAAGAACAACCAAAAAGAAAGAAGAAAGGGATACTAGTTCCCTACAAGTATTCTTCAAATCATTACAAGTAATCATCAAATTGATGACTCTGTTCGACTAAAATATGATACAGATACAGAAAGACGGCCATAGAGATAAACAAACAGCCAGAATCCAATGTTTGTTTAAGTTCCCAGATAAAAACGAATAAAATAGTGTACTTGTTTTAGTTATTGGACAAAGCAGAAGTGGGAAGCAGGAAAACCAGAAAAAACAAATACTGTAATTAAGAGATGGAGTTATTAGAGTTTACTCCTCCGTTCGCTAGAGCTATGGCCATAATTGCCGCAGCTTCCATCACCCACGACAGAGGATTCCACATAAACCCTAAGAACTTCAGAATCTTACTCTCCTGCAATTTCCATCAAATTTTCACGAAAAGTTAAAAACCATTATCAGACACAAAAGATAAACAAAGAAAAATCTTGAAACAAAAAGTAGAGTTGAAAGGTGAGGAAAAAAAAAAAAGGAAGAAACTGAAACTCTCACCTCCTTTTCCTCAAGCTTGTTCTGGCCAAAAATTTCCAGCCTTCTGTTAGCATCTTCCGACGAAAGCCCCTCTCTCGTGCATCGCAGATTCTCAAACACCTCTTCGAGCGGTATATTCTCCTACAGACACAAGACAGACGAAATTCAACGAAAATTACAGAGCAAAATTCAATCCAAAACAGAGGAGGAACACAGTACTCAACAAAACAGAGTAGAAACCTATCCAACCCAAAAGTTGGAGAAAAGCATCACATACCAAATCAACTGCTTCCCTCTTGAGAGCTTCCATCGCTTCATCCTTGGCCGCCATCTCTACGCAAAACCACACAACACAGAGCAAATCCTCAGCTAAAATTCTTCACATACGCTTAGACACGTATATGTAGGAGTTAGCACTCATGTATATATACATGTCCCGAAAGAAGATAAAAGAAGGAACCCACCAGAAGAAACAAGCTCAGTTGGCTATAGTTACAGTCCTGCTCGGAAACAGAGATGGGGTAGGACTAGGAATGCAGACGAAGCAGCTCTCTGCCACTCTCCTATATATTCACAAACTCCTCCAAATCACTCGCCACCCGCTGGGGAGGGCGCGTCAGGTGAAGTAAACGAGAGGCAACGGAGCGGGGATCAGATGGTGTACGGTAAAATGAAGCAGGTGCGCCACTCTAAGAAGATCTTGTACTTGGCGGGTGCAACATTTTTTGTTTATTATATTTTAAGGACTAAAGTTGTTCAAAATTGCAAAACGCACATATATTTATTCTTTTTTCTTTAGATTTTGGGCAAGTACTTGTGTTTTAGTATTGCACCACTTTTGGTTCCTTATTTTGTTTCATGCATTTAAGAAATTTTTTAATACAAAGAAATTTGCAATTAATTTTTAAAATTCCTACCTAAAATTCAAATTCACCAAACTAAATATAATCTAAAGAATGAATTTAGAAAAAAAAAATTAAATAACTCCATATCAAAAGAATTAAAAATTCATCGTTATCCCACAAAATAAAATTTAAAAATACTTTTTAATATAGGATTATTAAAATAATTCCAAAAAAACATTAAAAATTTAAAATTATCAACCATTTAGTATTAGGTAAATTTCTCCAGGGTGGCTCCAACCATTTTTTAGATGGATTAATTATATTTTTATATTTCGAGATTAGGTGTAAGTATATAAATATTTTTTATTTTGGAAAAAATTATAATGTAAACTTTAGTCAGTAAATATTAGTGGTAATTGTAATTTTATAAAATATGAGGGATGTTTGTGTATGTGTATTTAATTTTGAGGGTGTCAATATAATTTATTCAAAATAATTTTAGCTGGCATATATACAAAGGCTTTAATATAGAACATGTTTTGAAAAACTCGTCCAAAAACCCGCATAATCCAATCATTTTGGATAAAGAGAAACGAGATTTTAAATGAACGTACTACTAAAATAATATAGTTTTATAGATTAATGCTACTAAAAAAGTGACTAATAATAATTATTTCCTAATATTTTAGGTGTAAGTATATAACATTGCAAAGCAATAGCAATTACAAGAAATGGGTACATAACAGCTCAAATTCACTTCTCACTAATCATGTCCCCAAAACATCATCGTACCTTTTTCTGTAGAGATAAGATTAGTACTAAAAAAAGGTACAAACTCATTTGCCAGGATAACAATCCTTAAACGGAAACAAACAAAAAAAAATCAAATCAATTCACTGCTCTCTACGATATTATAAATGAATAAATTACTCATAATAAAAAAAAATAGTAATTTATCTCTTTTTATTTTAAAAATATAGCAATTTATCCATCCCGCTAGATTTTTTTAATGAAGCAATTTACCTCACTATCCAAATAAATTATATTATTTTAAAAAATACTGGGGGTTAATAGCTATTATTTTTTAATGAAGAAGTAATTTATTTATTTGTAATATTACGTAGAAGTAAATTAAATTTAAACCCTTAATCTTTTATAGTCTTTATTCCTTTTTTCTTTTTCTTTTTTTTTTCTCTCTTTTAACACTTTAAGATGCTTCCTTGAAACTTCGCAATATATATATATATATATATATAGTAGCTTTTAGCTGTGGTAGGAAATGCGAGATTTTCATAGTTTATTAAGGATTAAGTACTTCTAAGATTGCGTTTTTCCTTAATAACAACCCAACTTTTCTTCCTTGTCATATATGAAAATTCCAGCCAATCAGTTTGATCACTTCAAAGGTGTCTGAATGAGCTTATAAGATTTTTAAAAATAAAATATTTGATAATTTTTTTAGTAATTTATAAATTATTTAGAAAAAGTACGGAATTCCCAACATATGTTAAAAATCTTAACAAATTAGTTCTATTTATTATTTCAAAGTTCAAAAAGGCCCTAAAATTTAGCATAATTATAAATACCTACTCGTTGTTTGAAAAAATATAAATACCTCCCATGATGTCTGATGAAATGGAGGTATGAAATTATCAACTTTGCCCTTACAGTTTTTTTTTTTTAATTTTTTTGAAAAAATTTTAAAACTTATAAAAAAATCAAAATGGGGTGGATGGAAAATTTATAAAAGAAATTATCCACTTAGTCCATAAAAAATAAAAAGATTTAAATAAAATAAAATTATAATTTTTAATCCACAAGGGCATTTTGGTTAGTTCACTACAAGAAATCGATATAAACCTAACAGATTGGGATGATTGTTAGACGGCGATTAAAATTAAGGAGTATTAGTAATTTTCAAATAATGAGGGGGTATTCGTAATTATATGAAATATCAGGGAAAGTCGTTGTAATTTATCCAAATTCAAATTATGCCTTTTGTGACATGCTGCAAGCGTTATAGTGTTATTTTATCCAAATAATCAATAAAATTCAAACTGTTAAATAAAGTGTTATTTCGGCCGTGTGTTGGTATATATTGATAAAATAGAAACATAATAAACGTGATGTATACACATAAATTAGATTTGTAAGATTGGGGGCAGGTGGGATTGCATAGATATGGAGCTTTATAATGAATTTTGATGAAAGTGCACACACACAGAATCTTGTTGGTTTATAGTGGAAGAGTGAGGTGTATCATCTAAACATAATTCATCAAATGCCAACACGTATATGCCTAAACTTTAATACCTATCTTGTCTACTTGATTCTAGTGCTTATAATGTGATAATGGATCCAAATATAAAAACTCAAGGCAAAGCAGAAAATGAAGTGAAATTTGGCATGACCTGTATATTTTTAACCTGTACGCGAGCTGTATATTTTTAAGTCATGACGATAGGTGCTGTGGCCAGTACCTTCACCTGAGAAGGGCAGCACCAAAAACTTAGAAACAAGTAGCAAGGACAAATGAATGTAAAATTTCACCAATGTGGAATGATTATGCTATTGAAATGCATTGCTCAGTGATATCTAAAGACATATGGAAGAATTATCCTATTATCTAGAAGAAATGGAGCCACCAAGTGATACAAAAACAATTGCTGCTATAGTGGGGTGTAGGAGCCCTGGGTTCTTGGCATTTTCTCTTACCCACAAATAAAGGGAACTAATGCCAAAAACATTTTACCACACAGATGATATGCGTGTTGTCTAAACAAAGAAACTGCAATCAAGAGCCAGAACCAGGAAGCAACTTGCAGATTGGAGATGTTGACACCTAATAACGAACCTGGACCTGGATACATATTGTTCCGAAAATACCTCCCCAGTTCTTCAGCCTTTCAAGGAAACAAGATACGCTAAGTGCGGGTGAATTGGTAGCAAAAGACAAATGCATACACCGCAAGACTTTGTTAAAATAATAAAAGCTATGAGAAACCAAAATCCTAGATTAAGCATGTAAGACACCACCGAATTTTCACCTGCTTTCTGCCAGCATGAGTAAGAACACCACCATATTTAAGAATCATCAGTGCCTCCACAGCTCTTTCTTCTTCTCCTTCACAATTATCTTTTGCAACTTTGACCCACTTTAATGGCTTAAGTCGAACCTTGCTATAAATGCCAGAGAAATGCCCCCCCTGGATGCAATCAAATGGCAAAAAGGGAAACTGTTGGGGGTGGGTGGAGGTGGTACTCAAGGGCAGATTGTTGGATGCTAAGTTGCAAAAAGGCCAACTGTTGCAGTAAGCTAGTACGGCAAGGCTTCATTGTCAAGTCCTGAACATGACCAATAATAATTCAGAACCCAATGCCCCTCTTGTTTCAGGTAATATTCTATTGGACCAACAACACATCCTCCTCAAACAATAAGTTGTAGCTCTCAAATGAGACAGGTCAACAAAAGGAAAATTTAGATAACCCCATATGCTTCTCACTTTTGTTTCAACTGTAGATGAACAAGAGTATAAAGATTCAGGGTTGAGTAGCTAAAGTGACTTTTCCTCATTATATTTTAACATCAAATTCAAAAGCTTTTCCTCAGTAACTTTTAACTTCACTTTCTGTCTTGGAGTTGTATCAGCAAAGAATGATTTCTCAAGGGAGAAACATGTAAAATTAAATAAAGATGGTAACAAAGGTGATATCTTACTGCCGGATAATGCCAACCACACAACGTAGCTCTTCAGATTGCCCAAATCTCCCAATTATCCCACTTCCCTGACGCGTTAGTCCTTGAGATGGCTCATTCACCTTCCAAGCTAAATTTGGTGGAATTGTTGATGGTGCTTTTGCTTCAAGAAACATTTTCCTCAAAACACAAGCAGCATCCTCCTAATATCTGCATTTAATAGATAATATCTACATCCTCCTAATATCTGCATTTAAATCAGGAAATCCGACAATGAATGAGGCAAAAGGAAATGTTACTTGTAAGAATTCTTAACAAAGCTCCATCCGTTGACATCACAAACATAGGAACGCAATAGATCAAAGCCACAAACCTGAAATAACATCATGCGTATTTTATAATATTCACTCAAGCACTGCCACACAGACTCTTTAAAGAAAGATTGCCTTACTTTTACCATACTATACTATCCTCCCAGCACATTAAATATATTGAACACAACACAAGCTATGAGATGCTTTTTGATGCGAGCTTATCAAGTAATGGGCTAGACCCAATAACAAAATCTTAAGTTTTTGACAAGTCACTTAGTTACAAGAAAAATGTTGGCAAAAAATTGTCATAATGGCTGATTGTCGAATAGTACGGACCATTTGCCTAAGACTGATGAAATAAACATTTTGACCAAGCATATAGAACAGCATGGTTAAAGTATTATATCCATGTAACACAGTATAAAGAGGTGATTCTGACAATACTTAAGTGAACAGAGAAAGTGTCATATTTACTTACAGCTTGCCTAAATGCAATGCAAACCTCTCTAGCCATTTCCTTCTCCATAGGAGTAAGCAGAAAACAGGATATCTGACCTGCAATAGCTAAACCCTTAGAGCCAATGGACACAGAATTGATAACAGTTGAGCTGATATTTTCTTTTGCTTGGCAGAAAGCCCAAGTAACAACAACAATAAATAATGACGAATGGAAGCTTCTATGCATTAACAGAAAGTCCTCATATCTGCCACCGTATCCACTCCCACAAAAGCATTCACTTACTCATACACACAGATCTCAACAAAATTGATATGAAAGATAAACTTCACTCTATGCTTTTATTACCAAGTGGAATAAGATCTCAAGTACGTAAAAGAGTAGCAAAGTTCTTACAGTAAACATGTCAAAAGTCTTATGTGCAGGACTTTTTTTGACATTGAAAGTCTCATGTGTTGTCCTCTGTTTACTCCTCTCTGACGGAAGCAGAATTGTTCATTTATGCTTCGGTTAAGATTAACTGCTATTTCACTTTGACATAAAACCACGTAATATGTGTTGCATACAGAGCTACCAATTTCGTCTCCATTTTTTTGAGTGCTTGATTTTCCTACTCTTTTTTATCGTTCGAACTTGACTTGTTCTCTTTTTGGTTGTAATGTTTGCATATGTGGCTATTCAGGTTCGTTCTCCATGTCTTGGGGACAAGTTTTCTAGCATGCATGGGCAGAAGGGTGTGCTGGGGTTCCTGGAGTCCCAGGAAAACTTCCCTTTCACTAAACAAGGAATAGTTCCTGACATTGTGATAAACCCTCATGCATTTCCTTCTAGGCAAACGCCCGGTCAGCTCTTGGAGGCTGCATTGGCCAAAGGGATTGCACTCGGGGGTGGTCTAAAATATGCCACCCCGTTTACCTCCCCATCAATTGAAGATATAACAGCGCAGCTTCACAGGTTCTTCCTATGGTGGACACTCTTAACATTTTAAGGGAAAACTACACTGACATACCTGAGATTTTCACACATTAAAAAAATACTTTGCTTTTGAAAATTACACTTACCCCCTTCTCCCACCATCCCGGCACTCATATCTTAGTGTTGGTTATTATTCCAGAAGAAAACATAATGCACATTTCCTATCACATAGCACATTTGGTAATAAAAGGGTCTCTTGATTTATTCTCAAAATAATACAGTTGCTTCTTATCAGGCTTGGATTTTCGAGATGGGGGGATGAGAGAGTTTACGATGGGCGAACTGGTGAAAAGGTCCAGTCCCTTATCTTTATGGGACCGACATTCTACCAGCGGCTCACACATATGGCCGAAGACAAAGTGAAATTCAGGAATACCGGGCCAGTTCACCCTCTTACTCGTCAGCCTGTGGCCGACAGGAAACGTTTTGGTGGAATCAAGTTTGGTGAGATGGAGCGAGATTGCCTCATAGCCCACGGTGCAGCAGCCAACCTACACGAACGTCTCTTCACCCTTAGTGATTCATCCCAAATGCATATATGCAGGAAATGCAAGAACATGGCCAATCCAGCGAAGCGACCGGTGTTTGGTGGTCGGAAGATACGTGGGCCTTATTGCCGTTTCTGTGAGTCTGTGGAAGATGTGGTGAGGGTGAACGTGCCTTACGGGGCTAAGTTACTGTGTCAGGAGCTATTCAGCATGGGGATATCTCTCAAGTTTGACACTGAGCTATGTTGAGATGCTCTCGATAAGGGTGAACGTTGCTGATTCATTGTTTCTCCAGCATAGATGTCCCGATTACAGCTACCTAGGTGTGTGTATATAGGATGCAACTTGACTTCCCAACTTTCTAACTTTGCATGTATTTCTTTCTGGAATGTCTTTACATCATCTCAAACGGCTGTCCCTCATCTCTTTTGAACATATTCCCCATGACATGGTTCTGGACGTAGCAAATTTGTGTGTTGTTTTAAATCAAGGGAAGTTTGTAATTTTTCTTAATTTTATTTTCTAAAACGTTGCTGTGTTTTATGTTCTATTAATATAAATATGCTATTTATATAAAATACTTTTTCGAAATATATGCATAACACGGATTTTATATACATGGTGTGTATGTGTATGTATTTTAAATATAGAATATGAAATACATAAATAAAGTTGAATGTTTTTATGCATTAATCTACACAGAAAACCCCCTTGAATTCGACACAACATCCTTATTTTCCTCTGATATAACCTCATCTAGTATTCTGCCTGTTATGGCCGCAGCCAGTGCAGCCATGAAGGCCGGATTCCTTGTCAATGAAGAAGCCATTTTTTCTACCAAAAACTGCTGCATTTCACTGCTCTCAATCGCTGCTATGGCCTTCTGAATTTTGCTGCATATTAAGGGATCCAAGAAATCAAGACTCTCTGTAGAGCCTCTGCGTTCACCTGTAATCCTGGCAGCGGTTGTTGAAGTCCCGGTTGCTCCTCCTGGTGGTGATACGGCTGAAACATTTGCTTGAGACGGGTGGTGGTGGTGGTGGTGTCCTTCGTATGTGGCTACTAATAGTGACGGATCGTTGAGACTTCTTTGCACCTAGAAGCATATATATACAATAATTTGCATTAAGGGTCGGACCTAAAAATGCATTAAGGATAGTGTAGGTCTGAGGGAGAGGGGGACGGACCTTCTTCTTGACAGGGCAAGCTGGGGCGAAGGAGCACTTATAATAAGCTCTTGGAGACGGATTATCTCCTGTCACCTTTTGTCCGTACTTTCTCCATCCGTATCCGTCCTTCACCACCTATAAAAGCATACAAATTAGTTTAATTGATACAGTTCAAAACAGAAGTCGTAAATAAAAAATACTCTTATTCACAACAATAAGTTGTTAAATGCTTATTTTATACACTTACAAACATCAAGCATGCATCACTGTTTATTTATTTATTTTTATAATAGTTTCTAATTTATTATCTATCGACTTTTGCTTTAATATGACTTTGTTAACATACTAATCATTTTTTGAATTTTATATTAACTAGTGTATTTCATCATACATTGTCCCATGAAGAAAAGAAAAAATAAAGTTGATTAATACAAAACTTACTAGGCTAGTGTCGGATGGATCAATGCGTACATAAACTCTTGAAACATTTGATTTGATCACTTTTGGCAGAGTTCCAGCTGAGGTTTCATCACAGCAACTGTAATAACGACACGAATGATTATAGTATCCAGGATCGACAGCCTTCCTCTTCCTTGTTTGCATCAAATCATTGTAATTTTTGGTCACGATTGTCAGCACATCACTCAACTTCTTGTTCTCCGACTTCATTCGATTCAACTCCTCCACCATCTCATCACCCTGCACCACATTGTTATTACATTACAACTCCTACCATTACCAATTTGAAGCAGTTTCTAATCTTACAATTTACATATTGAATTAATAATTGCTGGTTTATGTGGCAATAATTACGACCTTGTGAAGGTATTACATAAAAAACTGCGATGTTTGTACTTAATTTAACATTATTTTAAGTTGCAGTGTTACTGTTTGCTGCAGCTTTTGACAGAACGACAGATCGATGTGCAGTATAAAAATCGATATCATGAAAGATTTTGGAGAAAAATATTGTAAGATTTGTGTCGTAGAGCAACGCTTGTGCAATTATATGATGTAAAAATTTAAATTGTATTATTGCTATTAGTTATAACTTTTAGTATCTGATCATACCAACTTTCATCAGGAAATTGACGGAAAAAACCACGTGGTCGTTTCTCTCCATTTTAAAAAGATAACAGTCACATGACTTGCACGTGATTTTTCCCATCAATTTCCTAACCAAAGTTAACAGGAGGGCTGAAAATATGACTTTTTGCGAGTTATGATACTATTTTCGAACAAAAATCCCGTAAACAATGGGATTGAAAACGCATCAGACCTAATCTATTGGACGAAAATTTCAAATTTCCCTTTATAAAACAAATGTATATATATGAGAACATAATTACATCCCAACATTAATAAAACCTAATTAAGAATTAAATGATCATAAATTAACAATGTAATAATTAAAGAAAAGAAATAAAAATTTGAGGTACCGGAGTTTGAAGAGTAGGGTTGAGGTGCATGGAGTTGGGGTTTGTGTTGAGGTCAATAGTAAGAGTAGTCGAACCATAACCGCCACCCAATTTCTGTCCATTTGATGAACTGTTGCTGCAGATAAGCTTATGAAATAATTTTTAGGACATGACAATTATAACAGAATATGTACTGAAGAATGAATGGAATTTCTGTAGTAAATAAGACATCTACATATATATATAGATGAAGGAGGAAAAACATGTATACGTGTGTGTACATATATACGTATATATTGTTCAAGTCAAGTCCAAGTCTATGGTTTTAATAATATGAAGAAAGTGGTACGAAATTCAGTCCTAATTGGACCAAAGTCCTTGCTGAATTTTCGTGTCTATTATTTCTGCTAGTACATATCTTTTTAAGTTGATTTCATTTAATTTTTTTCAATTTTATCTGACTATAGTTGATAGTATTGATTAATCATAAATTTTAAGTTGCGATCGCTATAATATATATTGAATCATTTTTTTTAACAGTGATGTCATATATACTTTGAAGATCTTACATTATTATTAAAATGTACGTAATAATTCTAAGTATATTGTAATAATTAGATTGGGGGGGGGGGGGTACGTAATAATTCTAAGTATATTGTAATAATTAGATTGGGGGGGGGGGGCTTGTAATAACTCGAATGGTTGGATGTATTTCATTATTTTAGTGAGCTGGATTTTAACTGTGGATGGAATTTCATGTTGTCATATATATGTTAAAGGAAACTTAATAGCCAAGTAATTCCATTCCAATGCTGATGATGTTTCCTACGATTGTGAGGAAACGTAGTCTGTACGAATGTTGTTGGAATATCCATCCAAGAAGTTGTTTGAGTCATACGGTCATTGTTCAAATAATTGTTTATGTTTGTATTTCTTTTCTTTTTAAATCGGTTTCATCACTAGAGAATTCACATTCGGAATTGTTGGATCAACGACCCTCGACAATTTATATCAAATTTTGACTCGTTTGAATCAATTACATATAAGTGTGATATATTTATCACGTAATATAAATTTATAGTTCAAAAGGAATGATCAATCACATAATAAATAAAATTAATATAATCTGATTGTACGTATCTATGAATATATATATATATGTATATGATTAGTTATGAGAATTGAAGGTCACTCAATCAGACAGAAGTCAGTTATTGACTAGAAAAAAGAAGGGGACATTACGTCACCATACGATGTGGTCGTTATATACTTGTTAGAACACATCATCATCAGAGAAAAAAAGACATGTATTAGTTAGTTAATGTCTGTCTACACACCAACAATCATTATTTATTTTATTATTATTATTATGATGATGAAGAATATAATAATACTTATTTAACTTAACTATTAAAGTTTTCATCGCTAGTCCGCTTTGAATCTTAAAGATCACACTAGGAGTTGAATTAATTAATATATTTTCATTGAGATAAAAAAAATCAAAATTATTTTTTTATAAAAAGAAAAAAATTATAATTATGTTAATATTAATGAATTCGTACTTAAATTGATTGGATCTCATTATTTACTTTATAATAAATACGTATAATTAAATTGCCGATCAACTTGAACTTCCATATCAGTAGTCTATTCATTAACATTTAAATATGATATTTTCTTTTCTAATCATACTTTGTTTTAGGGTGGCGGACGAGTCAAGCCAGCTCGTGAGTCGGCTCGATTTGGAGTTCGAGCTCAAAGTCTTTTGTTTTTAAGCTCGCGAGCTTTTTAAATTTTTAACTCCATATTCAATATTATATTAGTTTTATTCTCAAAATTAGCCATATTTATGATTATTAAGTAATATTGTATATTTTAAATTTTAGCTAATGACAAAATAAGATATTTTTATTTATATATTTAATTTTTATACAAAAATATACTTAATTAACAACTTAGTCAGTTCATTATTATTACTATATATTTTTTATTTTATATTAATTATTTATTTTTTAAATTATCTAATAGTTGAAAAAAATAAGATATATTTTTATTAAAAATAATTTGGACTTTTCAATCTAATATAATAAATAAATATTATTTTAATTATAAGTAAAAAAAAAAAAAAAAAAACTCGAGCTCGAGCTAGAATTTTTTGTCGAGCTCGATTCGAACTCAAATCGTTTACACACTATTTTACTTGTCTAAATTCAAGTCTTTCTATAAGATTTTCTTTTTGAAAAAATAAATAATAATAATTTGAGGGGGACTTGGCAGTACCAAATTAGAATTATAGATGATACCAGTCCAGTCGAACACGTCACTATTCAAACTTATTTGAATTTATATCGAATTCGAAAATATGGGTTTGGATTTAATTTAATTACCGTTGGAATGAACTTTAATTGAAGCAAACATGAGTCGAGTTTGAGTAATTTGATATTTTTGCACTAATCCAGTCGAGCTTGAAAGCTTACCAAATAAAAGAATTTGGGTTCAAGTTTAATGTATTAAATGTACTTAATCAAATTTAAACGAGCTTTTATCATTTGATTTGAATCGGGTATTGAGTGCTCTGATTTAGTTTTCAATCTTCACTTAAATAATTAAATTCTATCTAAAATAATCGCCAAAAAGAAAAAGTTAACAAATTAATTGAGATATGGACTGAAAAATCAAAGTGGTAGCGTGTGGGGAAGTTTGAAAATTTTGAGGAAAGTTCTGAGACGAGGACAATACATATCGAGGATAAATTAATATATACGTCGGGAGGTAGTTTTCCATGCAATAATTACGTGAGCAAGAAAATTTAATTTTCAGAAAATGATATTATTATTATTATATTTAGGATAAATTTCATAATTTTGTCCAAAAAACGACACCATAGGATAAATTGTATGAAAGAAAACTATTTTTTTTTTTTCCAAATATTGCAATTAAAGGTGTTAAACAAAATCGTTCGACCACCCTAACCGATTGATCCAACTCAAATCGTACCGCAATTAGCAAGCTAAAGGTGGATTGGGTTGGATTAGTCTTGGGCTAATTAAAAAAAGACCGTATTTTAGCAATTAAATTTAATTTTATATTTAAGTAAATCGCATAGGCCGCGATAATAAGAAGAATATACATAAACTAATATTCAAAACAATAATAATAATTACAACATTTTTTATTGGTATTGTATAATATATATATATATATATGTATAAACATGTAATGAGATCTATTAGTTCATTAATTCTTGGTTATTGGCAATTTTTTATTTTTTTTTCTTTTTTCTTGCCGTTGATAAATGCAATTCTTGGTTATTACTGAAATAGATGATGTCATGATTTTGTTACAATTTATTTTCATAATCATCTAATTTTATTTCAAATAATTTTTTTAATATTATATATTATTATGATTAGATTTTTACATAGTTAATTCAAAATAATAGCTTTTTCACAATTTTATTCAATAAAATTGGTATTTTTTTGTATTTTTAAAAATAAACATATAAGTGATTATTTTTTACATATTTTAACTGATATATCATATTTTTCTATTTTTTATAATTAGCACTATAAAACAATACATTTATTATGGCAAAATAGCTGTAACAAAAATATATAAGTTGTCATGAAATACTAATTTAATTGTACAGATGATCGACTCTATACTAAAAACCACAAAAATTGTCCCGATCCAATTAAATCGCAAAGTGAAATTTAACTATTATTGGGTTGAATTTGGGCAAAACTTTCTGAACAACGCAAATAATTCAAAATTGTGGCCCAACAAGAACCGTGCTTGTTTTTTTGGACCTTTATTTATCCATTTTTATTGGGCTAATCATAATTTTCTCCGAAAGCCCATTAAGAACGTTTTCTTCTTCCGAGACACACAACAATATTAAAGAACTCGAAACATTTCAAATTTGCTAAACAAGTCGACACTTAAGGCTATTCCCAGTATGCAATGTCTTATTTCCGACAACCGGCATTCTTAATCAAGGTGATGGGGATAACCCTTGGTACTCGAGATATTCTAGTATGAATTCAATTCCATCAAATTTGAAATAATTATATAATAAGTGTAATATATTTATCGTATTATTGGTGTAAAATTTAGAAAAAATGATCAATTATATATAACAAGTGTGATATATTTACTTCAAGATTGATTTGGTCTAGCCAAATCTGGTTCGACTAGAATTTTCTTCTAAAAAGTTGAATGTCGTTTCAAAGTGAGCAATTAATGGCACTTTTATTCGTATCTGAACTGATGGGTGGATTCCACGCCCTACACTCTTTTAGACCTACCTCACCTTCTTCTTTCGAACATTCAAACATTAAGATTTTCCAATTCGAGTTGGAATAAGCTCCAGAATTGAGAGAGACAAGAATATTTGTACTAAAATTCATCTGTTACCTATTACCTCTTTTTCAAGACGTTAAACAAATCTTATACTGTTTTCTAACCCTTTGTTATCTATGAAGGATGATCGTCAAAGTCCCTCTGTTGTTGTGCCCTCTTAGTATGTACCTGGTCCTACTTTCATTGTCTCTTTCACGGACATCATTTGATTTTGGATTGAAGGCGTTTTATTTTTCTCACAGAACCATAAGGAATTTAAATTCTTTACACGATGGAGTCTATAAATTAAATTCCAATTTGAGATCATGCTATACATTAACCCTCAATCATGGAGTACAAATCAAATAGGAAATGTCCAAAAGAATTAGTGGGCAAGACAAATAGATAAAAACATGTGTGTAGTCCTAATTAGGGTACTAACTAATTAAAAAGTTCAAACAAATGAATAAATACCCATCATTGCTTAATACAGTTTCAATCACATTGGTACGATTCCAACACATTATTTTCTGGCCATGTCCAAACAATGTCCTTCAATGCTGGCCTGATATCCTCTTCACGAAACTTAATATACTCCAACGTGTCTCCCGAAGATTTCGACAACTCCACCACCGTGACCTCCGGTGCCACCTTGAACACCTCGGCCGTGACTGAGAGCCGCCCCTTTCGGCCCTCCGTCGTCCCCAACAACCTCAACTTGAAGTCCTTCAATCTAGCAACCTTAAACCCTAACATCTTCCCGACCATTTCGATCTTTCCTAGTGTTGCCCTAGCCGAACATCTGGAAGTGAATGTGGAGTCAGCCTTCGTATGAGCCTCAAACATGGTTGACAGGTCAAACCCTGTTGACATGGATGAGATGAATTGGAAAGCATTCAAAACGGCCGGAGAAGAGGGGGATTTTTTGATTCATCCAATTTCTCGAATAAGGATTCTTGCATGGAGAATGCATTAGGTCTTTTAAACCCTTTGTTGAACCACTTGACCCGCATGATGCCCGGAATGGAGATCCGTTTACCCGGATTCGCTACCAACAACTTTGAAATTAAACGCTTTGATTCGCTCGAAAACCACGGCGGCAAATCATACTCCGCCCTGAAAATCTTGTTGCACATGGCGATGAGATTCTCATCCTGAAATGGGAGAAACCCCGCCAGAAGAACGTAGAGAACGACGCCGCAAGACCATATATCCGCTTTAGCTCCGTCGTAGCCCTTCATCCTTAAAACCTCCGGCGCGATGTACGCCGGCGTCCCGCATTGAGTATGCAGGAGCCCATCATTACTACGATGCTCGTACAACGCCGACAGCCCGAAATCGGAGATCTTCAAGTCCCCATTCTCATCGAGAAGGAGATTCTCCGGCTTGAGATCGCGGTGGAAAACGCCTCTACTATGGCAGAAGTCGACGGCACTGATAAGCTGCTGGAAGTACTTACGGGCCGCTTCCTCCTTCAAACGCCCACGCGCCACCTTCGAGAAGAGCGCGCCGCCGCGGACGTACTCCATGACGAAGAAGATCTTGGATTTGGTGGCCATGACCTCCTTGAGCTCGACGATGTTGGGGTGGCGCACGAGGCGCATGACGGCGATCTCCCGCTTGATCTGCTCCATCATCCTCTGGTCCTTGATCACCTCGTCTTTCTTGATGACCTTAATCGCGACGGATTCGTCCGTCGCGAGATGTCTGGCGTAGTAGACTTTCGCGAAGGCCCCTTTCCCTAACAGCCTCCCCATCTCGTATTTGCCCAACAATATTTTCTTCGTTTCTCCCATGTTGCAATAATTCAATCCTAGGGGAAAAAACTTGGATAAAAATTCAACAATATCAAGAAATTATGATTAAAATCTTGATATTGGAAAAAATCGTCGCAAATACGAATTGGGTTTTTGGTTGAATTAAAGGGAAATAATGTCGTATTAGTGTAGGGGGGGAATGATATATATAAGGTACCATCGAAAATAAAATAAGATTTAAATGTGTATAATTAATATTATCTGAAATTTTGAGTTTAGATAAGTTGGTGAAAATATAAAAGTCAAAGGCATAAACTATTGTTGTTATTATTTAAAAAAAATGAAACCTATGTGGAGCTTAGTGGATCCCACGACAACATTTGTACTTATCAAATATAATTCATTTGTAATGTGTATAAGGTATGAATGTTTGCGTGGTTTAATGGGATGCACTTATTGCATTAAGGATGTTTTAATGATTATTCTATTAAAGGGAAAATTACATTTAAGGGCTTTTTGTTATTTAATTTTATTTCTTACGATTTTATCACATTGTATTTTATAAGTAATTTTACTCTTCATGTGTATTTTTTATAAGACTGCTAATGACTTTGTTAATTATTGAACGAAAAATACATGTGGGTACTGAAATTAAGAAAATTTTTAATTTACGGGATACAACTAAAGAAAATCATAATAAATGAGACTAACTTGAAAAAATTCCTATAATATATGTGGGATCAAAATGCAAATTTTCCATTCTGTTAATATAAACTATATTATATGTGGCGTTTAATGAAATTTTTTGGATTATATTTGACTGAGCAGCTGATATGTTGGTGTGGTAAACATAAAATACTTAAGATATAAGGTTGGATTACGTGTAGCTGATATTAATCTGAGTAGGATTTATTGAAAATTAAGCTTAGAACAATTCTATGAGAAATAAATTAAGGTTTTCAAGAATAATTTAATTATATGAACTTTTTTTTGCTTGCTAAATTAGCAACATGGTAAGACAAAAATAAATTAAATATGGATATAGACATATATAAAGTACTTAGGCAATTTCTTCTTTAATTCATTTATTTTATATTATTCTTTTAAATTTCTTGATTGTTTTAGAAGGTACGATTATTTATTTTATATTAATGTAATGACACGTCCGTTGCATCATTATTTATTTATTCCTAGTACAATTGTTCATCATCAATTAGTGTAATGTGGATATGCACACTTATCAAACATATGCCGACGCGTGATTCCTGACGTCGTACGTATTAGCAATTGACTCATACGTAGTTGTTGCTGCAAAACATGGAACACAAGTGAGGGATCATTGTCAGTGACCAGGTTGCAGATCCAGTTCGTTTCAAATCGTTGGATGATTTCAATGAAAAAATCTTTGATTTTTAAGTTACTTCGAAATTGAAAAGATGGTTGAATGTATTTGTAGAATTTAATGTATTCACTTGTTTGGATCACGTGGCGTGATGTCAAGTTTAAAAGTATTAAACAATCGACGGATTAAAGGTTGGATCGTCAAGCCCGACTAACCGATAATGGGTAAACGTGAATCTTTGCCCCAAAATAGTATTTTTTTTATTTAAATACACATCAAACACGTTCTACTGATTTAATAAAAATATATAAAGACAATTATAATTATTAATTTTGTTTTTAATCTAATACTTGTTATTCATAATGTCAATTATCGTCATTACACTTTTTAATTTATCATATTCGTTGGCAAAAACAATCTCATCTATGTTAAATTAATTCATTTCGTCTCATATTTTTCGACTAAAATAAGATAAAATTACAAAGAATCCGTATCCAAAAATCCTTAATCCATCCCACGTGGTCTTTTTACACTTGGACTCCATTAGTTTCTGCAGCTATCAATTAAATTGGAAAATTGTTCACATGTGGTCACCTTATCAGATATTATTAGCTATCAATCCCACATATGGTTCTTTCTATTTGGACAAGACGTTTTGTATTATTTGTGGACACATAAGCAAACAAGCTTTATAATCGTTATGGGCATAGGAGTGCTAATAAACGTAGTTTGAGATTAGTCACTATCATTGCCCAACATAAAGTAAATATATGATATGTGACTTAACAAATCCCAACCATTACAAAGAAAAATCCAAATTCTATCCAACAATCATTACTTCTATACTGACGAGTAAACAAGTTTTAAATATTTTTGTTTGAATACATGAGGAGTTTATAATCTTGTACAGACGAGTAAACAAGGCGTAAGTGTTTTTACCTGGATACATGGGGAGTCTATACTCCTATACTGACGAGTAAACAAAGCCTAAGTATTTTTGCATGGATACATGAAGAGTCTACTATCCTATATAGACGTGTAAATAAGGGCTAAGTGTTTTTGTCTGGATACATGGGGAGTCTATAATCCTGTACAGACGAGTAAACAAGGCCTAAGTGATTTTGCCTGAAAACATGGACAGTCTATAATCCTATATTAACGAGTAAACAGGGCTCAAGTATTTGTGCCTGGATACATGAAGAGTCTATAGTCCTATACAGACGAGTAAACAAGGCCTAAGTATTTTTATCTTGATACGTGAAATGTCTATATAGGAATTAAGATAAAATCCAAAGGTACATTTAGGGGATTTCCTTGTGAACTAATTTTGGGCCCATCTATAGCCCAACCAACAGACTCATGCCCAATTTGGCCCAGATCTCCTCTAATATTGGGCTGGATATTAAATTCTAAAAATCCAAACACGGCCTTTGCCAAATTCCTCGTAACGCAGGAGGATTGGAACATCAAAGTCGACCAAGATCAACTTGCAGGAATTTTATGGTTTCCTCTTCCGCAAGACAAATCCATTGAGCGCCCTCTACGTTTAAATAGAGTCCTTCATATCTTACCAGGTGGAGAAGGAAAACCAGAATTCAGAGTCTTGGTTCTTGTGATCAATAGAGGAGAAATTACCGGAAGAACGGAGGGGAAAGGAGGGAAAGTGAGGAAAGAAGCAGAGGGGGATGGCGAGTGAGGAAGGAATACAGCAGACATTGCAGGAATTGCAGAAGCAGCTGGCCAAGAAACAGATGTTTGAGAAATCTGTTTCCACCATCAGATCTCTCCTTCAGCAACACTATTCTTCTGCTTCACCTTCTCTACGGCAAGCGGTTTGTGTTTTTGACTTCCTTTCTTCATTTGGGTTTGGGTTTGGGTTGGGGTTGAATTTATTAGGGTTTGTTGAGTTATGGAGCCCATCGATGAGAATTGGTTCCTTAACCTAGTTTTAGCTATGGAGCCCAAGTGATCAAATGACAAAATTAGAATAAGAAATAATGGAATTTCTAGGGTTTCTTGATTCTTGTTTCTGGCCCTTTTTTTGGTTATAGAATGCAGAATTGGTCGGTTTGGATATGATTACATGTAGTTTGGATCAAAATTAAGGCTTCAAGGAAATAAGAAAACAAGGACTCATAGCTTAATGTAAAAGAGTAAAGTATTTCTTGTAAGATTATT
The DNA here is from genome assembly GCF_000512975.1 of Sesamum indicum. NCBI lineage: Eukaryota > Viridiplantae > Streptophyta > Magnoliopsida > Lamiales > Pedaliaceae > Sesamum > Sesamum indicum. Next base: position 1,216,618 of record NC_026145.1, read on the forward strand.
TTATCAATTATATTGACCAACTGTTGAAAGGATTATGTTTTGCAAAGTTCAAGTTTTATTGCTTAAAGTGATCAAAGAGAAATTTATTCTGTATGTAGTAACAAAAACTTAGTCTACTAGGTAACTAAAGATAACATTATGAAGGTATTTGTTTTTATGTTCTATGATTTGCTTTGATGAAAAAAGAAAATCATTTTGTGTTTGCAGTTCTACACGGTAGTATGTCGGGTTGCAACTATTTTGAAGACAAGATATACTTCACCAGGATTTTGGAATGCCGGGCTTAACCTTTTCCAAGAAGCTGAACAGCTCGTCTCGGATGCTTCTGAGAGAAAGCACTTGCAGAGTTGCATTGCTCAGGCACGGGATCAGTTGGGTGAAGTCGAAAACCAGTCTGAGGATTTGAGATCTACAGAGAATAGAACTAATAGAGGTGCAAGATCATCGCACCTTACCAGTTCTTTTTTATTAGTTTCATATACATCTATTGGTGCTCGATTGCATGATCTGTCCTTGGTAATCGGAAGTGATGTATCTGGCACGATGCAGGTTACTTATTTGAAGGGCATCTCACTGTTGATCCTGAGCCTCCACAGCCCGATTGGTTAGTACAAGCAAACTTGCTCACAGCTGCCGCTACCTTGCTCCAGGGCGAATCTTCTGGAGAACAAGTGGAGGATACTAACTCTGTAGAAGGTGCTGTAAACCTACTCCAGGATCTGGTTGATAGACTGGATAACATTGTGCCTGAGGTATCTTTGATGCTTTCTTTTTCTTCTCTGAAACTGATTGCTGATTCCCGTATCCCCAAATTAGCATTTTGCCACACGATTGTATTTTCATATCATCAATATGACACCATGTAAACTTTTTGTCATCAACCTTTTTGCTATTGTCATAGCATCAATCACTGCCCCTTTTCCTCTGTTTTCTTTTGCTGTAGTATGATTGCTTTTTGCTTGCTGATTTGCTATTTAGTTCTTCAAGAAAAGGAATGTGCTTACCATGATCTTGATGCTATTCATCTATTGTTCTAAAGATTCTAGATGTTGATTCTGGAGTTCCAAGAGCACCACCTGCCAGTAAGGAAGTTGTGGCAAAGCTTCCAGTTACTACCGTTACAGAAGAAGTCTTGGTGAAGCTAGGCAAAGATGCCGTGTGCTCCATTTGCCAGGAGAATTTGGTCGTAGATGACAAGATGCAAGAATTACCTTGCAAGCATATGTTTCATCCCCCCTGCCTCAAACCATGGCTGGTAAGATTTCTTATGTTTTCAAGGCATTTTACACAGCAGTTTCAACTCGTTGTACACTTATAATAATCCGGATTTTGCATGAACCCTTCACTTGACAGGATCAACATAATTCTTGTCCAATCTGCCGGCACGAACTGAAAACCGATGATCATGCTTATGAGAGTTGGAAGGAAAGGGAGAAAGAAGCTGAGGAAGAGAGGAAAGGAGCCGCAAATGCCGTTCGTGGGGGTGAATATATGTATGTCTAGATGTAGTCAACGATGGATTATGCTGGCTCATGTTCATTTACATTTCGCTCTATTTCCCAACATTTTTTGTATTTCTTCTCGATTTCAGTTTATATCTATTCATAGGAAAATTCTTACCCAAATTTGGTTTTGGTCGAATTAAGCCGATCACAGCAAGTGTGATACACTTGACATATGACTGGTCACATTCCTAAATTATACACCAATTGTGATACACTTGATATATGACTGGTTACATTCCTAAATTATACACCAATCGCATTGCAAATGAGTTTTAGTTATCATACAATTAATTCAGATTCCATAGTGATATGCATATTTTCACGAAATGTCAAAATAGGCCGACTCCAATTTTATGGACCTTGGGTTTTTATCTTAAGGCCCAATATGGACTTTTATTACGTATATTTTTTATTAAAGAGTAAATTACTATAACACCCTTTGAGATTCAATTTAAATTTTTTGTCTTTTATAAATTTATAATTACAGTTTTAAAGTAGTAGTTATGATTACATGTACGTTTTTAATTTATGATCAAATTTATGCAAATATTTTTTAACGTATATTATACTGACACCTTTTAAAAAAATGTATTCCTAATTTTATAAAAAATAAAAAATATTTATATTAAAATTTAATATTAAGGATGGTAAATGTAATTTACTCATTTAATATTAAACTAGTCCACAAATTTAGGAGGAAAAGAACAACTGTTATGGGTGGCAGTCTTGTTACTGCAGGCCTACGCTACGGACGTGCGGCGGTTGTTGGATGATATCCTGTCCCTTAGTTGTAGCCCACGTGGCACCACTTCTCTTATTGGATATCACTGCCCTCAACCACGTGGCGCCCACATTCTCACATAGCCGTTGATTTTGACTCCTCACATCCACTCCGTCTGTCCTCCTTGCAGATGGTCCCACCGCTTTATTGCAATTCACACGCCATAGGAGTCAATTGCACCCTGCACCTGCTGCCCAAAATGCACCAGATGTGGGATTTTACACACATACATACTCCACATTCATACTAAATACAACACTTTGTGTAATGGGTATTTGCATAATTTTCATTAATTCCCAAATTTTGGAAATAAATAAATAAATTATAATGAGTCCTCTTGAAAATTATAATTATTATAAATAATTTTTTATTATTTAAAAAATTATAAATATTTTCTAAAATTAAAGTAGGTCTGACAAATATCCTTCCAAAATGGACTATCATTAGAGATATTTGTTGGATTATCATTAATTTAAAAAAAATATATTAATGAAATTAATTTATAATTATAACAAATCTCAAATGAACTTAATGTAGTTTACTCTTAAAAATTTCGACACATCAATCAGCTAACAATCCAGTGCACTGCAAAACCCACGATAAGCTACAATTCTTCCCAATGGTCAACGATAAAGCTCATTTTAACATCATATACCATATAATATATTTAATAATTTTTTATTTAATTTCAACTAATATATCTAAAATTTAATCTTTTTAATAGCTTCAATTCGAATGTTTTATGTAGAAAAGTGTTTGCAAGATATTGAAAAGTGTTTTTATTATTCTATTTGAAATTATATGTAAATTTGAATACTTCTAATTAAATGGGTATTTTAAGTCAACTTATTGGATCTTATAAAAAAAAATTGTGTACGAAAGAATTAGTAAATAAATGAAAATGTGTGTGTATATATATATATATATATATTTATATACATTTCTGATCTTGTAGGAAAATACATGAATCAAAATTTTATTGAGTTTTCCTTCTTTCTTTGGTTTATTTAGTATTAATTATTTATAAAACAAAATTGATAATTATTAGGGTAAATTACAAGGACCTTTCATGAAATTTGACATAATTACGAATACTCCCTTATTGTTTGAAAATTTACCAATGTCCCTCTAATTTTAACGACCGTCTAACAATTTACCCAATCCGTTAGAATTCCATCTATTTTTCTGGTGGACTAACCAAAATGTCCTTTATGGATTAGAAATTATAATTTTATTTTTTATGAACTAAGTGCATAATTTTTTTTATAATTTTTAAAAAAATTTCATCCATCCCGTTCGAGTTTTTTTATAAGTTTAAATTTTTTTAAGAAAATAAAAAAATACAATAAGGGCAAAGTTGACAATTTCATACTTTCATCTAATGATTATACAATTTCATCAAACATCAGGGAGTATTTGTAATTTTTTAAACAATGTAGGGTATTCATAAATATGCCAAATCTCATAAAAAGTCATTGTAATTTACTTTAATTATTAATTGGTCAAATCCGTTGAGGTTTATTACCACATATCTTATCATTTTATCGACTGTACTAAAATTTTGTTTTCAAATTGCTCTCAATTGTGTTCATAAATGCAAAAGAAATATTTTAGTTAGAACAATTATATTTATACCTTAATTAAATAAGGGTAGTTGTTGTAATAATATTGGTATTTTTTAGGAGTATGTGTAATTTTTTAAAAAATAAGAGTGATTTATATAAATAATTAATAATATTTTTAATGAGTATATGTGTAAGTATCTAAAAAACAAAAATAATGTGCATAAACAAATTATAGCTTATGATGTATAAATATAATTATCCTCTTTAAATCGAACCAAATTGTCTAAATCCCAAGCTTGGGCAAAGACATTTTATTTATCAAAATTTAATATAAAGTATAGCATGATCATGATAATTTGAGTCTCTGATGAAATATGAAGCTTGATTGATTTGGATCGCATGTCGTCAGTCATTTTACGGACCTTTGGAATAGTATTGGGATTTGAGAAACGAGCATATTATTAGATTTATTGGAAGGTTCTCAACTAAGATTTTTCAATGCCTAAGTTAGTAACGAAATTGAGATAAAATAAAGTGATCTGAAGTATTTAATATGGGTTTGAATGTAATAAATATATTATTATAAATGAAGTATAAATTGTGTATTTATAGTATCTGAAAGGGTCCACTTGCCTGTGCCACATGTCATGATCTTGAAAGGACAAAATGGATTGGCCCTGGAACGCACTAATGAAAGCGAGAGATAAAATGATAAAATTAAATATAAATCGATCAAACCAAGGGGTCTACCCTTTGTGTTCCCGGACGTTCAATATGGTATGAACAAGAGAATAAAATATTCATATGAGACTATGGTTATAAAACAAAAGAGATGCATAAACTTAAAACAAGAAAACCTCTTTCCATTCAAGTTTCCAACCAGGAATCGTTCACTTGAAGATCCCAATATAGAAATCCTCTAAAGTAAAGTCCACACCACACCGGAACGGAACGAACAAGACCTTGATCCCTTTACTAGAAGAGATCAAAGTCAATCTCTCACCAAGAGAGTAAAGGGTGGGAGGGAGAGGAGATGAGAGGAGTGTGTTCTCTACATCACTCACTATCTGTTGTTGTTTATTGTGTAATTATTTTTTAAATAATTATGTACAATACATATATATACGCCATGTATAGATAAGTGAAAATTTGTTTAGATACATTCCACTCATTTATAAGGTAACCCTTCCATCTATATGATATAATTCTATCATGCCATATACAGAGGTTCTAATTATGGTCAAATTTGCACTTTCCAAAAGTGTAATTTCTTAATCAATTCGCCTTCCATCAATTGGCTAGTGGGCCTCATTTAATGGACGAAATTTATATAAAAAATAAATTCAAGGCCCGATTAATTTTAATTAGATCTAATTTAATAAAAAAAATTCAATCAAATTAAGCGCAATATGTATTTAATCCAATTAAATACATAAGCCCAAAATATCTTAATTAATTTATAAATCCAATTTACCAATCAATTAAGATGAGCTCAATTAAATTAATTCAATTCATTTAATTTTGGTTTATCCATCCAATGGATCACCCCACGTGTACATAATCCAATTATTTATACCTTTCAGAATTAATTCCCAATTAGTTCCTTGTTCTTCCTCGATGATTTGTGTGTGACTCTCTAGGTTCACTTTTTAGCTAGACTTAGGCTAGTGTGTAACACTATCGATTAATTAAATGCAATCTAATTAATCGTTCTTGATCATCCATTGATCAAGAAAGCCCGCTACCATGGGTGGCTGTCTAGCAACGATACATAGCATTAGAGACTAAATCTGTGTGATCATTTAGGCTCCCGATTTCATACGGGTACGATCCTTCCATTTACTGTCTCCCAAACTTAGTTTAGGACATGAAATTAGTGTCAGTTCCCATCCTGGACATAAGCACCTCTTGCACAGATCCAAAATACAACCATCGTGTGCCCGTGACTGCCATGGTTCCTCAAATTTGAGGATTATTCCCATACTATCGAGCTAGGGATTCAAGTCATACCGACCAAGTCTCCAAGACTTCCATATGACGATCTCCACAAATCATTTCAGTCAGTTGGCCACCTTGTCAACTAACCCACTGAAATTACATATACGTCCAACTCACCAATGAAACACGGAACTCATCTAATGAATATAATTCTCAGTACAAGTCTTAATAGGACTCTCAATGCCCAGTTTCGAGGTCCTCGGCTTGAAAATTTTCAAATCAACCCTCAAAAGTTGGTTTTATAACCGCCATCCAACGTGCAGTCCAACTACATAGGTTATCTAACTGATCTGTGGGCATCTATTGTGATATTAAAGCGACGTTTTAACATAATTAGTAACCAACAGATATATATACCAAAAATAAATACTTACCATACTCTCGGAGTAATATTACTTGAATAAAAATCGCTCGAATAGTTCCCAAAATCTTCAATCCAATTGGCTTTCTAATCATCTTTTTCAACAGTGATCTTGTCTTATGTGTTGTCATGTGAACCAATGGCTCTCAGTAATGGGTCATCGGAGTCGGGCCGGGCCGAGTCGAGCAACCCAAGCCGTATCAAGAGGGCGCGGACCAATTTTTAAGGGTATTAGTATCATTTCCTCAATAATTACAATAATCTCCTATCACTTACCATCATTACATCCAAATTCAATTATCGTAAATCTAACTTTTAGTCAGTAATAAAATTATAATTTTACAACATTTTTATAATTATTCTAACATAAATAGTTGATTGATGATTTAGCACAACTATAAATATAAAAAGTTCTTCCAACTATGTAAATATTTTATAACTACTTTCCTCACCTCGCGCACACGCTTTAATGTTCTACGCACCATCACAATCTGACTAACAATTTGAAGTCCAATTATGAAACAGAAGAATATTTTTACACAGCGGTGGTGTGAATGGAATCCAAAACGACAATCCATTAATATGTTTATTCTTTTTAAATATTCATTTCCTATTATTATTATTATTATTATTGTTAAGATCTAATGCAATTTATATACATATAACAATTGAAAATAAATAAATCAACTTTTATAAAAAAAAAAAATAATAATAATTTACTCCTCTAAATATGACGCATATAATAATGAAGAAATGGGAACAATTTGATTGGTGAAAGGCAGCTGACAGGGAGAGATTGAAAGCGGTGGAGCTTGGCAGTTATCAACAATGGCGCTGCAGCCCTGCACTGCACTGTCATCAACCACTCTTCAAAATCATTACATTCAATAGCTTCCGCTGAGCTGGCATCACTTCTCTTTTTTTTTTAGAGAAAGGGTCGATATTTAAATTCACGAATTCTCGACTTCTACCCGTTATTTTTTTCTAAGGTAAGAACGATGAACTCTTATTAATTGGTTTAAATTAATTATAATAATTCCTATTGGATTACACAAATATACTCTGATTAATAATATCAAATAAACTAAATCTAATTAACATGTACTATTAAAGTAGAATCAACACATATTACTTAGTAAAAACAATACCTACTGTATATACAGCAAATACAACATTCCACGCATAAAACGAACTCCCACCCCATTATTGTACTTTAAGGGAAAAAAAAAGAATTACATTTAATATAAATTATTATGAAATAACTACTGTTAATTTTTAGACATATCACTGTAAATATTTATCGAATACTTTTAATTTATATTAACCCTTGAGACGATAATATTTACTTTATAGTCCCGTTCGATCTTTCGAGTAATTTATAATGTAGAACATAATACAATATAATTTTTTGATGTTTAATTTCTTTTTTTATGTAATATGTATTAAAATAAAGAATGCGGATGTAATAATCTATATATAATAAAACAAAAATATAGAGGCTATCCTAATAAATGTTATGTATACGCTTATTTGGATAGCCCTTGATTTTAAATAATGATTTCCTATTTTTATATTTATTGATTATTTGAATTTAAAATCTTGAATTTTCTATCAATTACGTTATTTTGTTTCAAAGTTTGAATTACTTATAACTCTTATTATTTTTTGAATACATAATCCTGCAAACGTTGCTTGCTATATTTTTGTAGACGTTTTGAATTTTATTTTGCACACTTAAAAAGATTATGGCTTATTATATATTTAAATTTAAATAAATGGACCATTGTTTATTTTTATCCAAAATTAAGTTAAGCTTCACTCATGTAATTTTTATGTAAATAGTTAGTAAAATAAATGAATTTTTTTTATTTTTATATTCAACATACTTATGTATTTTTATATTTATTAATTACTTAATATGAAATTAGTTGTCATTTATTTATTTATATTTTATAAGTAAGTTATTTACAATTTTATTGACGCAATTTTTCTAAAAATACAATTCTCCTGTACCTTGGCACGGGAGTAATAAAAGTGTTATCCTTAATCAGCATAGGATGTCTCTCAGTTATGATTTCTATAGAACAAACAAACAACCGTTAAAATCACAGTAGAAAGACTTCGATAACAGTCCCTTTGACGTCTAAGTCAAATAAATCATAGAAAGAAAGGTAATAAAAATCGTAAGAATCCATATTAGGGTGTTGGAGACATCGAGGTTAGGTCGTAAAAATTCTAAAAAAAGGACAGGAAATCCAGAGCTTGTTTGTAAATTGAGATAATCAGAATGTTGGGGAACAACTGGTGATGCAGATTGAATGCGAATGAGTGATTCAAAAAGGTGTTTAGGAAGGAAGGAAAACTGAAACAATGAGAGGAAATTAAGGGTATGGGGCATTTCTGTCCTGTTCAGGCTGTTGTGTCTCTTTTATGACTATATATTAAAAGAAAGGGTCCATGTTCTTTGTTTCTAATTCAACTGACTCTCATAATGCATGCTGCATATGTAATAATTTTAATACTGGCAAATATTTCAATGTTGGAGAATCATCAAATACTATATATATATATATATAATTTTCAGACAGTGACTTAAGTTTGTTCTTTCGATCAATGCAAGAGAGGAACGCCGTCAGTTTTCTGTACCCCTTCTCCTGTCAATTCCAGTAGTGCATGCCTGCAGGCCCCATTTCAGCATCCATATATATATATATGATTTATGACTTGATTGCATTTACACTTAGATTATCGAAATTTTAAAAGTGATCGAAAATCATTAGGTAAACAAAATTTATCGGACCTTTTTATTTGAGGAGTGATCGAAAATTGTTAGGTAAGTATTCTAATACTCGAATATTAATATTATAAAAAAGATTCTTATATTCCGTTCTTACCAAATATGATATGCCAATAAAATTAGAGCAAATCGATTTGCAACCTTAACTAAGTACCTCCCTCTCCCATCTGCTCGAGCCCATGGGCCAATATTTTATCGATTTTCAATAATTAGTGAGTTTAATCTTTATAAATACTAGCGATCGAAGCACATGCTTAAATTTTGATTTTTTGTTGATTTAAATAATAAATGAAAGATAAAGGAAATGACTTGTCAAAACTAGTAAAATATTTTAACTCATGCATGAATATGACATTATTGATACAATCAAGTGACTGTAGACATGGTTATTCGACGGAAGCCCCTCGCGTTCACTACAAGAAAATGATTCGATATGTAAAGAAAAAATTAATATCAAAATCTACATCGAACTAATTAGCAAGTAAAATATTCATTATTAATGAATTTATATTATTTAATATATATTTTAATCAATTTATTAGTAAGTAAACTTTTTATATTAAATAATATAAATTTTACTCGTTAATTAACTCGATATTTGAATAACATTTATAAATATAAAATAGGGATTGGCATTACATAAGTCCCACATCATGAGCTTAGATGAGATGTGAAGTCGGTTTGGTTTGATCATGTAAGACGTGGAGAGATAAGGAAGAATAACCGATTTCACAGCCAGCCATTTTTGGTCTGAAAATTGTTCAAACTTCCAGGATACTTATCCCCTATTTATTTTTCTTTCAATATAGACATAGAATGTGTAGTAATTAGTGGTCAAGAATCTACGCCCAGAACTAAATCAATCTTGGATGACATGCTGTCGATCTGTGAAACCTCCTCTAACTGCCCTTTTGAGATTAGGACATATTTTTGGCAATAAAAAGCAGTAGTTATAAACCTAGTTGTTTGCCAAAACAGGGAAAACTCCAAACCAACATTAAAAACCATGTCTACGTCTATCTCACCAGCCATTTAGATTGAAACACATGATTTTCTAAACCCTTCCCCTCTCTGCACTTTTTCACTTCGGGCCCTTAAAGAATTTCTGACTGCTAAGATGAGAGGAAAATCTTGTTCATCGGAATCCCAAAACGGTGCGCCCCATCTGTCGGGTGCTTACATTCGCACCCTTGTGAAACAATTAACCTCGTCAAGATCAGCCAAAGATTTGTCGGATTCCAGTGAAAATTCGGAGGGGGGAGGGAGGAGTACTTCGGGCCCTGCTGATGGAGTTTCTGATAAACAGGGAAAATTAACCCGTCAGCCCAAGAAACAGGTGAGAAGAAGGGCTCACACCAGCCGGCCTTACCAAGACAGCCTGCTGAATATGGCCGAAGCCCGGAGAGAAATTGTCACCGCGCTTAAACTTCATAGAGCGGCAATGAAACAGGCCCGTGAAAAACAGCAGCTGGAACAGGTAAAGGAATCAGGGCTCGTAGTTCCCCCTGTCGGGCCGGCTTCGTCTCATCAGTCCAGGAGAAACCCTAGAATTTATGCTTCGAATTCTTCCAGTTCTTCTGATAATTTCCCGGTCAATTATGCAGGAGACGGTCTCGCATACCCACCGGGCTTTTATTCTCCTTATCCTTGGCCCGTTTCTCCAATTGCACCACCCCAACTTGTCCAAGAAACCCTCAATCTTCAACTCCCCAGCCAAACACTAGGCCTGAATCTTAATCTTCAGGATTTTGAAAACTTGGACACCACCGCTTTTCACTGCAGCACCAACCCTTCATCAAATTTCTCATCCTCATCCCCATCAACCTCCTCCTCTCCTGCTCTTTCAGCTGCCACCGAGGAAATTCCACACACCCTGCAGGCCCGAACTTGGATGGCAGAAAACAGGGATTCGGGCTTGCATTTTGGCGATCAGTGGAATGACGGTGTGAATTCAGAAGAGTACTGGTTCAAGTTCTTGAATTCCATGGAAATCGGGCCCGAAGAGCAGAAAGATGAGGATCTTGTCAGCTCTCCCTTTGATGAGGTGATGGAATTCCCAGCCTGGCTCAACGCAAACGAGAGTTTCTCACAGCATGTGAATGATTTTTGTTCTGATGACTCCTTTCAAGATTTAGCTCTGCCATGGTAAGAATTAAATGTTTTCTTTTCCTAATTCAATACACAGTCTCAGATTATTTTTTGGAAACTCTTATTCCAATATGATTTAATCAGACATGAATCGATTATATGATAAACGTAATATATTTAAGACTAATTAATATATATCATACTTTAATTTAGATTTGAATAAATATAATATATTTATAGTGTAATTAATATATATCCTACTTTAATTTAATTCGATCAAACGTGACCAAATAAGAACTGTCCTACCCTACTATGACAAAAGAAAATATGAGTAATAAAATTAATGAAATTGCCATTCTAATATTGTTTCCAATGATCTATATCTTGTCACTAAAATTCATATATTTTTATTTATAAACAGCAGTACGGAATATCACTATAAAAAAATTTATTATATCGATAATACTTTTGTCTTGTTTTTTTTAAATATCAGTTGACTTATATATTTTATTTTTATTTATAATATAATTAAAAATATTAAAAGTTATTCACATGTACACGCAGAAATAACGTGCCATAATAATTAATTATTAGTAGAAAGAATTGTTCCTAAATTTTTCATCACACCCATCAGTAATATTTATATTTGTTGTTCGTTGTACTATTACTATGTATGTGTTATTAATTATTTATAGCGATAATTTTATACACAATATTTTATAACTAATTGTTACTTATGACATATATTTAATATTTCACAGTTCGTGAATATATATATATTAATTTGGGTAGTGATAATGCATACATGATGTGTTGTGTACATTTTGTGATAACTGAGTACTTGATTGTTTTGTTCTGAAAATTGCAGCATGGACATCCAGGAAATTGAAGGCATGGATGCAGACTGGTTAGCCTGAGAAAGATTGAATCATTATTATTATTATTATTATTTTCTCTCTTGAAATTAGAAAAACTTGGTTGAATGGGTAAACAGGCAACCCAATAAGCATTAGATGAGGAATTATTACATCCTCTTTCCCAATTTTTTTTTTTTCCATTTTATTGAACATCCATGTTTTGTCTAGTCACGCCCTCGTTTTATTATTATTAGGGATAACTGAATCGATACTTTTTGAGGTTAAATCTAATTATATAAATATATTTTATTTTTTATAAAGTTATAAGTATACTTTATGAAAGGAGTGGTAGTATATACATTTTATGGATGTTTGTGAAAAATTTTGACACCGAATAAGAGGTGTATTGTAATTATAAAGGGAAATATATAATACTTTTAATAGAAAATATCACGTATTTACATTTTAGTTACGAATTCTCATTTTTTATCGCATAATATTTACAAATTTGGACCTTTGATCCCCTGCATTTAATGATCCCATGGTCGTATTCATTAAATATTTAATGATTATGCCATCGAAAATATTTTTCTTTTAAATTATAAAATCAAAGTGAAAATTCCATAACCAGTCGGACCAGAAATAAAAACATCCAAAATTAGGAGACTAATATGGTCTTTATAAGTGAAACACAGTAACTCCATTCCACAAATAGTTGTTACATATTCGCAACAGCCCATCTCACCACTTATTATTACAACAAAACACCAGCATTCATCAACACATTTTCAACCCTCTCCATGCAACACTCCAAGTACTTTTTCAGGGTTCATCCATGCATTGTTTCACCATCATGATCATACTCCTCATCCCATTCAATCTCAGCGACATGATACACCGCATCATCAACAACCATGCGCAGATCATCAAGCTTCCTCATAAGCATCGACGCCACGATCCCATCAACATTCCCAAGTGACTTGCCGCACATATTCTCCAATTCAACGCTGCGCCCCATTGTTTTCTTCAGCGACTCCGCGTCCGACCGGAGGAGTATCGGCTTCAGATGCCTCAGCCGGTAGAGCGTCGACTTGACGTCGGTAAGATCGGATATCAGGCGCTCCACGCAGAGCATGAGTTTGGGGTCTTGCGGAGTGAGGCGATAGCTCTTCAGCCGCGGAATGCCGTTGACGAACTTCCTCATTTCGCTCACCTCGCGGATGCTTAGAGTGATCGCGTCGCGTGCTGCTAGCTTGTGCATCTCAAGTTCTGACGTGGGACGTTGGGCGGATGCGGGAGGAGGTGCGAGGCTGATGAGTAAGATCATCAGGATTGGGAGTGTGGTTGAGGATTTTAGCATGTTTTTTTTTATTATCATGGCTTGAAGGAGTGAATATTATAAATGACTTTGGGGGAGTTGGTATTTTATAGTGGAGTTTACTTTCGTGTTTGATTGGAGTGGTAAGTTGTGAGGTGCTTTTGGTGTTGCTTTGGTTTGTTGAGGGGAGGGGGGACAAGTTTGGGGATCCGAATAATTGTAATTTTAGTCCTATAAATTTATACGAGTGATATTTTTAATTCTGCATGAATTAAATTTATAATTTAATTTCGTAATTTTATAATTTGACAATTTTCATCAAATTTTTTCCTAATTTTTTGGTTAGAAAATTGTATTGATTTACATATAATTCAATTAAATTACAATCTCAATCTTGTAGCTTATGGAGGTTTGCATTTTTAGTCTTTTAACTAGATGTTAGCATTTTGGTACTGCATGAATTGATTATTAGGACAAAAATTATAATTTAATTGGATCATGTGTAAGTCACATGTAATTTTTGAACAAATTGATTGAAAAAGGACAGAAATTATCAAAATTATAAAATTACAGAACTAAATTGTAAAAATTAATTCATACAGGATAAAAAAAAATGCCACATTCCCTAAGTTACAGGCTAAAATTGCATTTTTTTTTTTCCTTTGGGGGATTGGATTTTTTTTAGTTGCATCTTTTATACATTTAACATGTATACATCACGTGTATAAAGATAATATTATTTATACACATAATAAATATTTGTTAAATAAAAATAAAATATGCAGTAAAATTTGAAATATAAAATCCAATCGACAAGTTTTGGACATATTTTCAACTATAGGAGAGATTACACTACTAAAAGCCCAAATTCAAATTTAAAACTTTTTAATATAGTTTGATTGGAGGAAAATAATCTGATTCGGCCAAATTTAAATTATATAGTAAGTATAATACATTTGTCTTGTAATTTATGTACAGTTAAGAAAAAATGATCAATCAAATAATAAGTATGGTACATTAAATAAGCACCAAATATAAGAATATAAATTAAATCTTAAAAAAAAGGAATCAATTAATATTTCTAAGAAGGACTTATGTATTATTCTATCATCATATCATCGTCAAACACGACCTTGAACCTTCCCATCGTTGCACGCTTTTTGGCTTACAAATAGAACAACTTGTACCAAACACTAATGCTCAGATGAACTGCCATAGCACGTGATGTCCCAATATAATTAATGTAGGGACGGACAGGAGGACCATTATTATTATAATTTATTTTATAATACAGTTATTAATATCTGATCAAACATTTCAAACAACAATAAGCTCAAGATTGGTTTAGTCCAAGATCCAGGCATGAGGCGTTAATTATTACCCTAACCCACATCAAAATTAAATCACGTTCTTCCTTTTCGATTAACTAATTATCTCCCTAATCGGACATCAATTTCTAATCACGCATCTTAATCTCCACTCACATTTATCTATTCTTCTCTGCTCTGCCTGATATCTATAGTTGCTCTGTTATCATTTCACGTGGGCGCATTACTGAAAATACCGATTAAAATTGGGGAAACATGGGCGGGGAGGAGAGGTGGTGCGTGGTGACCGGCGGGCGAGGATTTGCGGCGAGGCATCTGGTGTTGATGCTCATCAAGTACGACATGTTTTGTGTGCGTATTGCTGATTTAGGACCTACGGTCCAGCTCGATCCAGACGAGGAGAATGGCGTTGTCGGCGAGGCTCTCAAGTCTGGTCGCGCGCAGTACGTGTCAGCAGATCTTCGCGTCAAATCGCAAGTGCTAGAAGGTTCTATTTTTCAGCATTAGTTTTGTTTCTGAGGTTTGATTTCTTTGAAATTTTTGTTTCGGCTTTCTGCTGTCTGTAGCGATTGTGAATAATGAAGGTTGTGCATATTTAGTTTAGATTAGTCAGTTTTTCTTTCATGCACAAAAATATATAGTCTTGATGCAAGCTAGTGAGGAATGAAAAATTTAATTAAGTTGACCGAGCAGTGTCGAAAATGATTGTTTGGCATTTGATCGCATTTCATCTACATAAGATGAAAATTAGTGTGGTTTAGATGAAGATGATTTTTTAATGTGTTAGAACGTGAAATAAAGTACGATGATGATAGTTGGTGTCATATATAAATGTGTCAAATATAATATAAAATATGATGGCTACAATTGATGTGATATGTCTTTTGAATAGTGAAATGTATTTGAGATATGATTTAAAACAGTGACTCGTGCTGGAAAGTAGGTGATGTTGTACCTCTTTTACTACTTTTGTTGAAGCATACTAGGTTTGTCCACGGTTTGACATTTATGACATTTAAAAATTTCTATAGCCTTTTTTCCATAGAGAATGGTTCAAAATTATGCTTAAGAGCGTTTGTTATCATCTGAATCATTCTGATTCTGGTACTGTGGTACATTCAGCGTTGCACCTTTGCATATGTATTTTATGTAGTGTATCACAGTCTAACTCTGGTAATTTTTTCATGAGCTCTGGAGTGTATTTCTTTCTGGTTTTTCCAGGGATTTAAGATTGTTAATTGACCACTTCTATTAGAGATGATATTTCTTATAGGATTCTCAACTGTGTTTGGCACCATGAATTTTGTGCTCAGAATTGGATTCTTAAATATACAGTCAAATTCAAGGAAAATCATCTCGATTTTCCAAGTCCACGCTTCCCAACTCAAACTGAACAGTTCAAAATGTTGGGTATAGTTTGACTAAAAATCGAAGTTGGCAAGTTTTACTCCATGATTTTACGATAGTGGTGCTTTTATTTGGACGTTACTCTGGATGTTTAACATAATGTTTGGCTTTTCTTTTTTTCGTTACCATTGTGAATGCAGCTTGCCGAGGAGCTGAAGTTGTCTTTCACATGGCTGCTCCTGATTCCTCCATCAATAACCATCAGCTGCATTATTCTGTTAATGTACAAGGTTAAGTTTTAGGTCTGCTAGGTCAGAGCCAGATGCATGTGCTCTATGTGTGTTTGCATTTAGAAATTATCTAGCCCACATTTTCGTAACAAACAATGTTTTGCTTTGCTGATTGTAACCTGTGGCCCACAGGAACTAAGAACATCATCGATGCATGTATTGAGCTGAAAGTAAAACGACTTATATATACAAGCTCACCAAGTGTAATCTTCGACGGAGTTCATGGAATATTCAATGGAAATGAATCATTGCCTTACCCTTCTAAGGTATGAAGGCCTGAACCATCTCATATGATATTCCGATTTTCTTTAGCTCAATGCTGGAAATGATTATTAGAGTAATATTATTTGCATTATTGTTGAATTTTATTTTTTTTAATTATCACTGGTTGAGTTTCTTCTAACTTAAAATCTCTATATCCTCTTTGATGAAAATTGATTTTCTCTTTATTTCCATTATCCCTTGTTGCCTTCGGAAATGTAATGTTTGTGTGATTTTACTTTACTACCTTGGGATTGAAAAACTAAAAACTCTTGTGTCTTTTTTCTAAGCTTATTTTGCTTGAGCTATCAATGTGAGGATTATGTCAGACACTTCCTCACCTATGCTTTCAGTTGTGTGCTCATGTTTTTTGATCAAGGCCCCTCAATCTAATCACTAGATTTTTGTCCTGGTTAACTTTTTAAGCACAATGATTCATACTCTGCCACGAAAGCTGAAGGAGAGGCCCTCGTTATCAAGTCAAATGGTTCAAATGGACTTCTAACATGCTGCATTCGACCTAGCAGCATTTTTGGGCCTGGTGATAAGCTGCTTGTTCCATCTTTAGTTGCTGCCGCCAGGGCTGGGAAATCAAAGGTGAGAGTTTCTTGTTTTATCTTGTTACTGAGTCTTGCTTTTACTTGCTCTCAATTACAAGCTACCTGTCTTGTTTGCAGTTAATATATACAAGATTTCATTTAAGAGAGAATGCTATGTGTGCGTTAAATGGAATATGTTTTTTGGATCCCTTCACTTATTTTATTCTGGTTCTACTTGACAAAGTTTGGTTTTGTATCTCATGGTTTTCATTTTCAATTTTAATTTAAAAGTTTTTCCCCGTTACACAAATTGTTCTTGGCAAGGTATATTACAACAATTTTGGTTATTTTCTCTGATTTGCTGATGTGAATGACAGTTCATCATTGGAGATGGCAAAAACATGTATGATTTTACTTATGTAGAGAATGTGGCACATGCTCACGTATGTGCTGAGCGAGCTTTGGCATCTGAAAAGACAGTAGCAGAGAGAGCTGCGGGACAGGTAGCGTTTTATTTTATTGCAACCCCTACGTGGTTGTATATTTAAGCAACCAGTGTCTGTTTAAGTGCATATAATTCTAGTCCAAATCCTTATGCCAGAAATTTTGTATGAAGGATGTTTGTGGCTGCCAATCAAGTTCTTTCAAATGCATCTTATTGTACAATCATAAACTGGTTCTCCTTTTCAAAAACATTGGGCGTTTACTGGAAACAAAGTTTTTTTCTCATAGTTTGGCTTATTATATTGATATATGCTTTATGCATATAGCTTATTTTAGATTTTGTATGCAATTGACTGATGAAAATTTGTGCACCAACTCTAAGTTTCATGTTAATATGAGAGCAGCCATCTAAATGCAGTTTAGACAAAAATTATGTATACATTTGCTCTAAGCAACTAATTACCCTTTGAAGCTTTTAGATTTATTCACATGTCAGATTCTTCCAGATTTCCTGATTGCCCAATTATCTTCGATAGCTTATGGGCATAAGAGGAAGGTTTCCAGTTCACTCTTTTCTTTGGCGCAAATTGCCTCACCTGGGTGGGAGCCTCAATAACAGAATTTCTTTTGCAAATCTGGCTTGCAGGCATACTTCATTACCAATAAGGAACCAATAAGATTTTGGGATTTCATGTCTCTCATTCTTGAAGGTCTGGGTTATCAAAGGTAGTCTTCCTTTAAAGCATCTTTATTCAATCCCACTCTTCAACTTCCCTAGTTATTAGAGCATTCTATATGGTCCAGTCCAATTCTCTACAGAGGGATCATTTGCTCTTTTGGTGTTACATAATAAACTTTATATGTATCTTTGTTTCTTCTTGTGTATTATGCAGGCCAAAGATCAAGATTCCTGCCTGTGTCATGATGCCAATTGCACTTATGGTGGAATTGATTTATAAAATTTTAGCTCCTTATGGAATGAAGGTGCCACAGTTAACACCTTCAAGGATTAGACTTCTATCTCGCAACAGAACTTTTGATTGTTCTAAAGCCCATGATCGTCTTGGCTACATACCTATTGTGTCTCTCCAGGTCCACACATGCCCCTTAATAAGTCATCTTCTATCTTGTAAGAAAATCCCTCCATCTGTGCTGGCTGCAAGATGGAGTTCCACCATTTCGATAAGTGATTATGCTATTTATTTAAGGCTATCTGATATAATTAGAAATCTAGACTTTATAAGCCTTGGTTGGTGCTTCATGCTGTTCTGTAAATTTTTTAGGACCACGAAATAAACAGAGCCTTGCTGCTTCTGTTGGTTTCGTAAACCATAACACAAAAAAAAGAAAAAAGAAAAAGAAGAAGAAGAAGAAGAAGAAAGAAAAAGAAAACCCACCCACACAAAAAGGCAATGCTGACACACATGAATTAAAATGAATTTGATACTTATAATTTTTTCTTTCTTTTGATATTTGGCTGTTTCATCAACTATGTACCAGAAATGATGTTATAGGAGGCTTCCTCATGGAGACTGAGCTCAATTTGTCTCACTTAATCACTTTCATGATTTTCTCTCACTGGTGTTATTTGCAGGAAGGCCTTAGAAGAACTATTGAATCGTACCCACACTTGAGGGCCGGTGTTGAAACCAAAATGGGCAGTCAAAAAGGTACTAAAATTTTCCTTTCTACCTTAGCTTTCCTTCTTCTTCAAGGATTCCAGTATGAGTGTATTGCAAGGTTCAGTAAATATAGTGCATGATCTGCATTCTTTGTGATTTAACAATATAGACTTTATTTGCAGTAATATGCATTGTGAATCAGGATAAAACAGTGTACCTGTGGTTTGTAGCTTGAGAAATGTCAAAAGGGCAAACAAGCAAGTAGCAAATAAACAGTTTGAGGAAGACCATGCAAAGGGCATTTAAGGAAGAGGGTCTGGAATATTAAAAACTTGTTTCAGAAACTAGTTCAGAACCATATGGATGCAGTTATGCAACTTATGATGCCCAGGGCTTGGGCTTGATCAATAAAAGCAAAACTGGGTCAGGGGAGTACCATAAAGTGGAGTAGGGGAAATACAATAATCATTATGAAAGAAGAAAAATGAAGTTGGCTGTAAACTTGGGAGAAGAATTGAAGAAAACAAGACTGTACCTAAATAGTCATTTTCCCAATGCATATTTGTTATTCTCTGATATATGCATACTTTATTGTGCTTTTATCATTTGCATTGCTATTGTTGCATTTCTACAGCATTGTGTGGTCGCTTTTTTTCCCTGAGAAATCACCTCTGCTCCTTGGGTGATTTTCAATATTTCACACTATTACTTATGGAAGTGAAGAGCTTTCATTTAATGAGAGCTTGAGATTAATATTTGACTTGAAACTTCTGATGTTTTCTGTAATCTCTAATAATTGGTAATGGCACTTCCAGCTGTGAGGAATAAAAAGCTCTCAATCATGGTGGTATTGATCCTGGGTGCAGCTTACTTCAGTTTGATTGCAGCTGGGTATACGACTGTGACAGTAGCTTCCACGCTTCTGTTAGCAGCATCAGTTATCCTTTTCATCATTGGCAAACTAGCCTAGAAATGTACGCATGACTACCTTTTCCTCCTTTTTTAGGTCTACATAATTATTATTGCTTTTGCTAGATTTGGTCAGTGTACTTCAATCTTCTTGTTGTTTCTAGTTGCAAACCTGCTACCTTGGGATGCATGGTACATGATCTGCATTTTTCATAATTAAAGGGAAGGTGAGATTTGCACAGATGCCCTTTCCAGGGAATGCTCACTTCTGGTAATATAGTGGTGCAGACTGGGATATAAGATAGAGAAATCACTGAATCGAAGTTCCATGCGCTGTCCATGGCTTCTAGGTGGAATTCTGTCATAAGTGATATAAAAATCGTGGGCTCTATAGTTAAAAATTAAGTACTTTTTAACTGTTGCCATTATCCAACTTATTGAAAGTGTTTTGTGTCTTTAGTTGCCTGTTGTACAATGCCCTAACATCAGCAGTTCAATCTGGTGTCCTAAGAACTGTGTCAGATTCACTCCATTGGAGAAGTTGCTAGTCCTTGAAGCTTCCAAATCTCTTCCAAAGGATTAAGATGAGAAAAGGATAGCATAGTTTGCTGTTTTACTCGCCATTTTTATCAATGATGCTTCCCTCTATTTGCAATTTACTGTTACTGAATTTCTTGTCAGCTGACCGTGTCTTGCTGTTTCTCTGTATAATCCTTTATCATAGGTCTGTCTGCTATTTTGTGCTTGAATTTTTTTTATGTCTCGGCATGCTGCTGCAAGTATGTCTATGTAGTTGACTTTGAAATTATTCTGATGTAACTGGTTTAGTTTAACTGTGGCATTATATACTGTGACCAACATACTTTGAAACCCCAGATCTCATGGCATTTCATGTTGCTGTTTCTCCTCTCAGATTTTTGCTACCATCAATTCACCTTCATCCTCAAGTTAAAGGGAAAGGAAAGAGCTTCTGTATTTGCTGAAACATTTCCATACAGAGCAAGAACCGCGCACTCTAATAATGTCCCCACGGTTCACATGAAGTGCTATGATCCTTCATCTTTTGTTCTCCCATGCCCCTCTCCTCTCTTTGGTAACCGGATAAATTCTTTTGGGTAAAGCATTTCCTGGGTTTTATTGTTCATCACAAATAGTGCTTTAGCAGCAACAGTCATGTCGTTTAGAGGAAAGTAAACAAACATGCCTAAGCTTTGTCTTCTGATTCCTGAATATTTGGTAATAGCCTTCTTTGTCGTAATTATATATAGCGTCTAACTAGATTTTATTTCCTGGGGTAACCTACACTTCTATAAATTTTTGTAAGATTGATATCAAGACAACTGACAACTCAAGCAAGCAACACGGTGCACGTTGCTTACTCCAGCTATTCATAATCTCTCAAACAACACAAACATTTGGGATGATTACACTCCTCTCTTTTGAGATTTGGTGTAATTACATGTAAACCTCCTCCAATTTAAAAAATTACATCTAACACTCTTAAGATTTATTTTCGTTTAACAAATAAGTTTATCAGTTACTCAAAATTTAGTCTAAATTTGTTGATATTAATAAAAAAAATTAAAAATATATATTTAACTTCAATTAATTTATTATATGTCAAAAAAAAATTTGTGGCCAAATTACTCTTACATGTCTTCACAAGATAATGCATATGAGGAGGTATATCTTCAATATTATAAAGATAGTTTAGTCAAAAAAAAAATTATTTGACCTGCAATAAATCAATCGACGGTAAATATCGATTTTCATTCAGTTTTATTATTAATATCAACAAATTTAGTGAATTTTAATCAATAGAGGGACTTATTTATTGGATGAAAGCTAACCCTAGAGTTGCTAGATATAATTTCTCAAATCACAGAGGGTCTATGTATAATTACACTAAATATTAGGAGAGGTGAATATATCTCTAATATAAATTTGGGGTGATTATACATAAAGCCCTTGTGGTTTGAAAATTTTCATCTAACACCCCGCCGCTGAAGTTTGCTTTCGTCTAACAAATAAATTCTCTGCTTGGTCAAAATTCACTGAATTTGTCAATATTAACAAAAAAATTGAATAAAAATTAATATTTACCCTAAATTGATATAATACTGATTTTTTATAAATCAAACAATTTTTTCCGAACTAAACTATCCTTACAATGATGATGATATATCTCCTCACATGCATTAATGTATAAGGATAATTTGATCATAAAAAAAATTATTTAACCTGCAATAAATTGATCATAAATCAATCGAGGTTCAATATATCTTCTTTTTATTTATTTTTTTGTTAATAGCAACAAATTCAATAAATTTTAACTAATTAAAGCACTTATTTGTCAGACAAAACAAATCTCTAAAAGTACTAAATATAATTTTCCAAACCACTGAAAATCTACATATGTAACTATCCGTTATACTTATATCAAATCACCAAAAAGTTCATTATAATTTACCCTTTATAATATGGGAGGGTCGACATTTTTTCACCTTTCTAATCTTTAGGAGCATCAACAATTTAAACTTGAAACTTTTGGTTTTGATTTCTCCTTAACCCAGAATTGGTATGTTAAAACATGAAATATGTTGCACACATCTATTAAGCCAAAGTACTCCCAAATTGATAAATGAAACCTACTTAAATTCAATTAGGCTATACAATTTCCTCCACCCCAATTTGGAAATACATAAATACATATACCATTCTTTGCAAAAGGGGGCAAGGTTGAGGAGGATCTTTCATCAAGAATTAGTTCAATAGTCATGGGAGTGTATCGAAACGAAGGCCGATGAATAAAAGCAAAAGTGTCGAACCCTGAATGACATTTGCTCCTACCCAAGGGTACGCCTGTTGGCCCGTTGCTCGTCTCACCATGCATTCCCACACCATATCAATATGTCAGCTTTTCTGGTGGCTTACTCATTCGCCTATTATGATCTTTCCCCGTCTCTCAAGTTCGTACAGCATCACAAGAGCAGCCGAATCGAAAGAGCTCTTCTTGTCGGCTCTTGCCTCTCCAATGAGTTCGATTTTACCAAAATCAGGGATGGTCAGGCTGATTTGTGACTTGAAACTATTGAACCCTGTTCTGTCACCAATCTGAATGGGAGTTCTGTGCAACGGCAATTACCATTAGGCCAACAATGCTCGACACAAGAAAATTGTGTCTTACATCAGAACAATAATTAGATGAAACGAAGAAATCAATCAGGGTTAATTATAACGACTCCTTGGGAATTATCGCAACTATTTACTATTCCCTTTCCTCTTTTGAAATTATAAAACCTCTTCTAGAAATTTCTGCAACACAAACCTAGATTTTTGCTCCATTGTATCAAAAGCAGGCATTGGCCATTGTAATTTCTTGCAGAGGGCGTAGAGCGAATTCCGCGCACCTCCTTTCTTCATGTCAACAGGTGGCAGCACTGTAAGAAAGAAAAATTACAACCTTGAAAGAAATTCTACGACGTCCTCAGACATAATATGATGAGCAGCGCACATGCTTGAATCGAACTCTTCTTGTGTGTGTGTGTTCATTGTACCAGCTGGAGGTGAGAAAAAGGACAGAAATCCATGTCACATTTGAACCTAGTTACTGCATGTGATTGTGGAATTGACTGTCATTATTCTTTGAAGTTGCAAATCTTGAGAAAACAATGATAAATACCTAGGACGTCAGCGGTCTTCGAATCATGGGCTCTAGCAGAGCAAGCTCTCTTCAATAGATCTCCATTTATGTCGGGCTGCAATTCAGGTGGCTTCGGCTTTTCAGTTGCTGATCCAGAAGCTTCACCATCTGGCTGGCTGCGGATATTATCATCTGACCTTGGGGAGGGCGAGTTGTCAACATTATCTGTATCAGTTTTTCTCCGTTTGGAAGATGTAATCCCTCTCAACTGTGTCAGAATTAAAGAATCCAAGTCATTCAAATGCTATACGAAGCTCCAGCAACACCAGTAAAGAAATGTTCTCCTTGGTTAAACTTTCTACTCAATTAGCTACCGTTAATCAGAAGAACAAGAAGACAAGCAGAGAGAAACCTCTAATTCCTTCAGTAAACAAAGAGCTGCCATTCCCTTCGAAGCTTTCCTGTTAGGTCCAGAACCCTGAGCTTCTAAGAGAACATCTTCAAGCTGTAGCTTAAGTTCTGCTCGCACGATATCTCCATCTGCAGCAAAATGCTCTTTGATGAAGTAACCGAGAGAGTCGCATAATTCCATCAGTTCACGTGAAGGAGGAAGTTCGAGCTTATCAGGAGTCACAATCGGTGATAACAGTGGTTTAAACACTTTCCAAACTTTATCCAAATTAAGACTAGAATCAATTAGTATTGCCCCGGCTATGCTTTCCACCAAGTCCCCAAGTACCTAAACCAGAAAAGAAGTTAGCATTTAATATGCACTTGGAAAACAAGCAAGGCAGGAGGACAAATGTAGATTCTGGTAATCGAAAACAAGATTATATGAAAAACAGTATTAAACTAATAATAGTAAGCGGCTGGACACTGAAAAACTTACCTTGGGACCTTTAGTATCTGGTGTCAATACCGTGGTGCTCATATCAGCTACATGCTTAACAAATTCTGATATTTGACTTTCAAGATAGAAAGAGCCATGCTGAAGGTGCGAGTGAAGGTTCCGTTTCACAGCAGCAATTGCAAAATTGTCATTGTTAACAGATGCAGAACGCAAGTCTGTCAAATCCCCTGGATCAACATTCTTATGATTTTCATAAAGATGCAATGTAATAAGTATATCCAGCACAGCATCACCAAGAAATTCAAGCCGCTGCCATAGATCCATATATTTAGAAAGATGTCAGTTGGACAGTAAATTTATAACGTGAAGTGTCTCCAATAATTAGGATTTCTATCCAATACCAAGGAAAAGGTTGCGAAAAATGAATTATGTTTTAGAAGAGTTGAATGCACAATGTGGTCTTACTTCAAAAAAAAATTTTCCTACTGCAGTATTGGGAGCAAAGTGATGGTAAATATTTAACATTTCCACTTTACACCTGGTAAAAATTTAAAACGTGCTGTTAAAATTCTTGATTTCTAAGGTTCTTTTTGCGAGGTTTGTCAAATAATCTCTACACTCTCCGTACACAGGGAGCAAAGGAGAGAGCTATATAATGTTATAGAGGAGCATGAACTTCAAGATACATTTCCTGAACTATCTTTTTGCTGCAAGCATGGGTTAGAAGAACCTATAAATAATCAGGGTAGAAACCCTTGTATTCAACTTCAAAATTTTGGCACACACCTGGTAACAGTAGCGAACACCTTGATCAGGTTCAGTTGCATGTGTAATGGCCTCAAGCAATAATCCTTTGGTGGAGAATATATACCCAAGCTTCGACTCTAGAATGAAGATATCCTCAGCTTTTGGAGCATAAGAATATAGAGAAGCCACTCTAATAGCATCATCTATCAACGAAAGCTCAACTTCAGCCTCCACACCAAGCCACTTCATCAAACTAAGGGCAGCAGTCAATCCACCACCGACATAGTACGCCCCAATTAGAGCTTCAACGCAATCAGATATGGTTTTGGAACCCATCCACCGGTGACCTCTATCACAGGTTTTTCCAAGCAATAGTTTTGCGTCTTCACTGAAAAATTTGCTGTCCAACGGGACTTCCATGCTATCCAATCCGTGGCGGCACGGAGAAGGCCATATGGAACGCTGTCCTGGAGCAGTCCATCGCCGTGGATCAAATGCACAATCTCTTATGTATTCCTTTGGTAAACAAGAAACAGTGAACTTAAAGAAAGTAGATGATAAATTCGGAAAGGCAAGAGAAGCATTCAACAAGGTACCCGAAAATTCTTGCTAAGACAAAAACACGCCCCTTGGAAGGAAAATGAAGAGAGGCAAATGAAAAATTGAATAAAACTGCCCGCTATGATAAAGGTAACCAAATCACACCTGCAACTTGCAATTGGTTCCCAATTTATGGAGAGCTGAGTTGGAAACAATCCTGGAACGATGAGAAGACAATTGTCCTTCATGCTTCTTGGGATACTTAAGAAAGAGGTGGCAGCTTACAGCATACTTTAAAACTGAATCTCCAAGCAATTCCAATCGCTCCATGGAGAAAGTTTCATTACATCTTAGAGTAGTGAGAGCTTCCAAAATCTAATTATGCAAGTAAAAGTTCAGTTCAAAACAGAAGTATACAAATATAAAAGTAATAAGGTACTATATAGAAGTACATACTAAAGAGCTTGATATTTCGAAATGGCCAGCACGACTAGAAATTTCTTCCCTAAGCTGACTGGACAACATAAGAGACTCCATCCGGTGCATTAGGGAAGGTAGCAGGTAGAACGGCTTCAAGACATCTGTTCTGATATCAGTGCTAACTAGAAGCTCCGGTGGCATGTGGGCATGTTGTTGTGGCTTTCCCACAACCTTTTCTCGAAGATCTTTTGATTTATTCTTTAATGAAGCACCTGAATAACTTAGGAGATACCCTTAGAATACAAATCCTATTGACCAAGAAAAACATAAAAGCACATGCAGAAACTGTTGAAAAGGTTCAACAATTGTTCAAAGAGGGGCCACTACGATGCACCGTCCTGATAAATGCTAACAAGAGTGTCACACAAAGGCATTATAAAAAAATATGATTGTGCAAAAAGCAAAGGCATTAAAAGAACATGATGCGTCTCCAATTCCAAGCTTTAGGGGAAAAAATTTCAACTCATCAAGCATGAAATTTGACTAACCTTCGTTTCTAAAGTCCACAAGAAGATTGTGCGAATTATGACTTTGCTTCAGAAGCAACAAAGGCTGCTCTGGATACTTTAGAACAATGCCATACCTGGCACTAATAAAAGTAAATAATGGGAAAATAAGTATGAAACAGAAATAAAAAGTCCTTAACAACGCACTTTTTATTGTAATAATCTGCGAAGGATGAATAACTCGCATCAGTATCCCCTTCAAATGGGCTTTCTGCAGATGTACCAGCAACAGCATACAGAATCGAATAAATTCTGCCAGTATGAATGGCTACAACCACCATTTCCTTGAGGCCATCCGCATATGCAGATATATTGGCCAAGTGAATGATATCGCTATTGAATTTAGTCATAACTGAACCACTTGCAGGAGGGAATGACTTATCTTTTATTGCTTCAGGGTGCTGAAAATTTAACCAAGCATTCCTTTTCAGAAACTTCACTGCTGAAACACAAGACTCAATTCCCATCCAATTAATCTTCAATGGTCTCTCAGTAGCTGTTTCCTCTGACAAGGGTAAGAGTAAATACATATTTGACGGATCCCATAATGATTCCTCTGTTTGAAATAAAAATTTTCTTACTCCTGATGATTTGAAAAACAATTTCCCAAACAAACCATTAAATATCAGTTCTTGAAAGCATTTTGCTTTTGCCACCTGTTATGCAAGGAGGTTTGTTACAAATCAGAGAATGAAATAATATAAACTACATAATGACAATACGATGAAGCAGATTGTGAGTTTTGACATATGATATGAACCTGCTGAGAATCCAGATGTATTTCCCCACATGATGAAACAAAAGCTCTGACAAACTTTGATAACAAGTACAGCTCCACTTCAATATTCCCCACATCATCGTCTAACTTTGATGCCAATAAAAGTACAAAACTGGAATACTTTTGTTCAGCAATGTTGCAAGAAAAGTCGATTCTGTATGCATGAAAAATGGCACCATCATCTCCCCAAGTTCCGGACAGCATGCGGATGCTAATGGAACCATGTAATTCCTTTCTCTTTGTTGTTCCTAGAAGCATTGCATACAAACAAATTATGAAAGCACTAAACTAGAAAATCAATTACCAATTCAACTCCACGAAATTCAGCAAGATTTAGGTAATAATACAAGTTGAACGACCCCAACCCATGAAGCATAATAAATGCAAACATATTAAGCATGCACTTAGACATGAGGCATGGATATACAGCCAATGAATCAGATAGGCAGATGACTTTTCTGAATAAGATGGCTTATCTAATACAATAAATCAAAAACTGACTCAACAGTATTGCCTCGACATAGATTCCAATAGCTCAAGTCTTCCTATTCAGTCAATTCACGTCCACATATTTGGGATTTGCATGTCCAATTATTGAGTTCAAAAAAGAAAAAGAACTTGGCAGACGCAGTGTTATATACATACCTGCTCCAGAAGCTAATACTTTGATGTTTGAGGTGGAATCATTCTGTGAAGAGTCTTCATTGGAGGGAAGTAGATGATCGTTAAGAGCCCCCATTACATGCAACTTCTTACATGCATCCAAGCAAACAAGCTGCTTAGCTACATGAAAGTTGCGAGCTTCAGGACCAATGATAGTCTGAAAAGCTGCATTAAGAGGTAGAATCAGTTTACACCTATACAAGCTCCCTTCCACCAACTGCTCAAATTTTGGCTTCGGAATAAAGTACCTGCAGAAGGAGATGACAGTTAACTAGATAAATTATGTCTGATAAAACTCTGCCTAGTGATAAACCCAAAGAAAACAATCCGGCTAATTTCCTTGTTGATGAGAAAAAAGAGAAAGATACGTATATGTACTTGTCTCCAGGGAGTTTTTGGCAATATCTTTGTATAAGGCTTAGGCTGGAACTGGCAGTTACTGATGCCCCAGTCGACTCTGAGACATATGCAAGTTCTTCATTGGTAACTGGAGCTTTTACCACAAGGTCATCAGGGTCTCTCTTCATGGTTGTATTTTTCATATAATTCTCGCTCCTAGTAATGTATGACATGTGATCTATTTGCTTTGTGTTTCCTCTGGAACATGTAACAAGCGTTTGTTAGACTTGCTGCATGATATGGGACTCGATAGGCAGAAGTGGATGGCATCTCCAGACTACTTGTTTGAATATATTTTAAACCAACGGTAAGATTAGAGCAGAGAAATAGCATCCATGAATGTGTCACCTTTCAAGCATGATGATGTATTGAGAATCTTTCTGACGAGCTCGTCCCCTCGATTGTACATAACTACGAACAGTTTGTGGTAGATCAAAGCGAATTACAGAGGAACATTTGGCCACATGAATTCCCTCCTCAACCACATCAGTAGAAAACAAAAGATTGACCTAGAACATCTTACTCATCTATCAAGGAAACAGGAAAGGAAACTGTAATACTTTCTTATGTCAAGGTACCATAAGAAAACTCACCTTTCCATGACGAAATGATTTCAAAATTTCAGTCTGTACTTTTGGTGTAAGTCCACCAGCAGAAGAGTTACTTCCAGTCAAATATGATACGTTAAAATGTGACAAGTCAGTAGTCTTCTTCATCAATCTTTCAATTACTTTAGCAGCAATTATTCGTTCAACAAATATGATACAAAGGACCTCTGTCTCTTTCCTGCAGCATTAGAAGAGACAATGTCAAAAAGGAAATCCGTACATCAAACAGATAATGTGGGCCATAAAAGCATCTGAACAAATACCAGCGAATAGTGACATAAGACTTGTTACCCAAATGATCTAAAAATTTCAAGGAGTTCATGTAGCTTTGAAGATATTTGGCCAGTAGCTAACGCATCTGATCCACCACGCACACCATCCAGAAGCTTCTTCTGCTCTGCAAAGACAGTAAGATTGAGAATAGTAAGATTCTAAGTATCTTTTTTCTTTCTATAACTATTGCTACTGTTATTCCTTTTCTTCCAACACTTATATAAGTGGACACTTTAAACAAGAATACCTATAAGAATCTCAGATGTTAACTCGAAGAACTGTATCAGCAATATTAGAATAGGGATTAAAGAAGTTGACATCAAATACATGCATCCTGCCCATTCCATTACATTTCACTAAAATAATATTCAATGTTGTTGAAAAAAACAAGTACAATCAAGGGAATTTAGTATGGCATGATGGATTAAGACTATTGAAATGTTTACCTTTCACGTTCTGATTATAGGGTATATGCATCTGGACAAACATAACCTGGATCTGGGATTTTTTAGAATAGAGGAAGTATGATTTTCAATGGAGCACGTTACTATTTACAGATCAGGGGCATACATCTGAATGAAGAACAACATCCTTAATATGACCTGTTCACTTGGACTACAGCAAGCACATGGGTATGGATGCACCAAACACTCTTCCCGATTATAGGGCACGTGGTCAATAAAAAGCATTGACATGACAGAGAAAGATGCTAAAGTTACCATAAATAAACATTGTAGACTGTACTTATAAACTAAGTTCTAGTTCAAGTCTCATATTTGCATTGCATGTAGTAATAAAGAGGAGACCAGAGTTAACAAATGCAACACTTCTGTCCATAGTCAGAAAATTGCTCTGTTCATCAATTGCCAAATATAGGGAGCCAAAAATGATGTTCTACAAGACAACGACAAAGCACCTTTTTTCAGTTAGTATCCTCCGTCACATTTGTTGGTGTGCATTCATGATTGTTTGCAACCATGTCCTACAGATTATACTTATATAATACTTTTGCTTTTCAGGCCAAGTTCTTACATTCAAGTTTATACGAAGTGAGAATATATGGTACATATCTGGCTCTGGAACTTGATTTCGTCAGAGAGATTGCAAAAATACGTAAAGAGCACAAGTGAAGCTGGAAGTCATGGAAAAATATCTTATCATGCAAATTTGTTTTAAGATGAAAAGAGTAGAACTTACCATCAGGTCCTTCCATTATTGACATAACCTCCCGAAGAAAATTCTCGTATTGCCCAACACTTTCCTTATAAACCTGGCATTCTTCTTGAATCTTAGGAGTATTTTCTAGGCAGACTTTAACAGCCTACAACAAAGAAATTGGCGTATAGGGTTAAAATAGAACAAGGGAGATCAACGACTATTGATAAAGATCATCTTAGCTTTATCCAAAGTCATTGTGTTGTTGAGAAGAGCATAGAGCGGAAGGAGCAAACATATATATTTGTTAAGGAATATGATAAAAACACACAATTTAAAAGTAATAATAGTAGTATCAGAAAGATAGTATAATCTGTTGTAACTAGTGCATCACTGTAAAATGCTTGTTAAATTAAGTAAAATAGTGATTTGGCAAAAAGCTGACTTCAGTTAAATAAAACAGCGCGAGTAGTCTTTAAGCATACAGATATAGTGTCTATCTACCTCATAAGCACACAGAAGCCCGAGATTTTCAAGGCAAAATAAAATTTTTGAATGATCATTGGCCAGTCTATCCCGCAGCAACTTGTATATATCATCCGTATCTTTGTACTGGCTTGGCAGCAACTTTTGGAAGTCAAGCAAAATGGCATCAAACTGTCCGCAGGATGCAAGGCGATAGAGTAAGCACTCCATATTTATACACAAAACTGAAACCAGAGATTATGACTTTTTACCCATGATAAGACTCCATATATACAGCACTTATTTGTCTAATTCTGCATATATGATAACCACATCCCCGCAGATTTGAAGAGCTTTATATGCACACTGATGCTTCTAACTTTAAACATTATGCAACATGGAATAAAAAAATAGAAGTCATCAATCAAACAAGTTTAAATAAGGATAAAATCGACAGATACTGAAGAAAACATGAGCTGTGATATGCTGCCTTAAAATATGAACTTCATGCTCAATTATCTCTTCTCTTCATACGTTTGGAAAACCGATGGACACAGCCTACCAGTGCAGGGTGCTATAAACACATACGTTTTGCATGAAAATCCCAACAAGGATCATATTTTTGAAGGCAAAGAGGATCCAAGAAAACTTTCATTGTTAATTACTGCTACCAAACTCAAAATACCGTTCTTTTTTATTTTTTATCTTTTCATCTATTGACTAAATAACAGAGTGCACACAATGATGGAAGGGATCTCAGGCTTGTGGAGCTCCACTGGATCATCATTACAGGAAATATTTTCAAGTATGAAAGGATCTCACTTTTTTCAATTTTTCTGCTTCCATGTTAAACCATTATAGGCATCCTACAAATTCACCTTAGAAAATGAAGATTCTAATTTCACTTTCATTTCCAAATTGGGAGGTTGAATTGGATCATAAAATCTGCATGTAATTGTTGCTGATGGGATACATTCCCCAAGACCAATGCTGTCCTCTACTGTATAAACCTGAGTAACCACATGAAAATCTGTCATGAACCAATAAATATGCATACATCATCTTAGAATGCATCTTCACCTCTAGTCTATGCAGTTCAAAAACACTACCTGGGAATCCAACAGAGTTTCAAGCTCCCGTATTTGCTCCTCAGAGTCTATAGCACATGACACCCCTGGTGAACACAGGCATGTAGGATTATGTGCAGAAAAATTTCACGCAGATAGAGAGATGACAAACAAAAATCTTGTACTTAAATTACTTAAAAAAGTACAATGTAAAAGAAAAAAGGTTCCGTAGTAAGAAAGGGCTCATCTATTCAGTTCGGCACAGGCATATTTCCGCATATTAATCACACACACCAAAAAGAACAGTAACTTTCAGATCCATTGAATCATGCATTAGAAACACAAATTTTCCAGAGAACAAGTTGGGCTTACCTTTCCTGATCACTGGGGAGGCAGTCATCCCAAATATCTTGGGTCTTTCTGTAGATATATGATAAAATTCCTACACAATCAGAAGCTACCATCAGCAACAAATTTTCCGTACGACGGTACGAGGAACATATAACCCAACATTAAAATAACCAACAAGAGGAAGAATAGGAGATTTATTAATCAAAAGATATATGGATAGCAAAAACAAATGAAGTTGACCTTCATTATTCTTGCATAGGGATGGTTTCCAGTAGCTCGATGGCATTCATCCAGGATCAGAAAGCAACATACTGTGAAACTTAAGTATGCCTTCCGCAAAGCATCCAATAAAATTTGAGGAGTCATGACCAAAACCTAAAGAACAAGACACCAGATTAAGATCCAAGTTGCATAAAAACCGGTGACATACAAACTATGTTGGCATTTAATGCGACTACCATACAAGCAGTTCAAGAATCCAAGTTTCTAGCATGCACCATTACAATATAAACAGAACTATGGAAAAATTTCTAGTGATCATCACAATGTGCAAGCTTAACCAACTGCTGAAACTGTTTTATTTAGTTTAGAGCAATGAAAAAACAATAAATTAGTAGGCTTAGTGTATTGCATATGTTGCATTCCAACTAAAAAGGCTAGCATTTTAACAGCAAATATATTGTTACAATTTTAAGTGGACAGGACCGAAAATGCGAAAAAAGAGCGAGTATAGTTTTAACAGAAGCACAAGAAAAGACAGGGTATGCATGGCAAGGAAATCCAGAATAATGTAGCCATGACAGCCAATCAACTAACATCATGCTCATTGATTTCCTTCTCCCAGTTCTTGGCACTCCATTCATCAACCCCTCTAGCTCCATAGTATTCCTCCACATCAAGCTCTGTGCGAGATTTTATCTCCTTATATTGCTGCCATGTACAATCAGTAACATAGTGATAAGCAGCACGCACATAGAAAATCTCAGTTTCTTCCAACAGTCTTTGTCCATAAACTGGAATAAGAAAATAGAATGGAAATAGTTTGACGGTATAACAAAGAATAAATGAAAACTGGAAAAGGGGCGACCCTGTAGTGCAGCAGGTGTTAATTAGTGTACACATAACTCCTGGAACTTTCTAAATTTACAATGGCATATGCTGTCCCAAAACCTGGTTGGGCCCCTGATATTGGAACCGGAATATGAGATTCCTTATAATTCCAGCTGCACCAAGTGTCTATCGCTGAGCAGCTAAACGGTTATACACATTTCAATTATCAAATGTCTCACAGAACTAGATATACCACCACAAACA
The DNA here is from genome assembly GCF_000512975.1 of Sesamum indicum. NCBI lineage: Eukaryota > Viridiplantae > Streptophyta > Magnoliopsida > Lamiales > Pedaliaceae > Sesamum > Sesamum indicum. Next base: position 1,250,467 of record NC_026145.1, read on the forward strand.
ATAAACAAACTAATTACTTGAATGAGATAACATAAAAGAACAGCCACATAAAACAGGAGGAGAAACAAGATTTCCCAAAATTTAACAGGGCTTATCAAGAACATGCATACTAGTAAACTATTAGAAAATCATTGATCCAACCAAGAATAATTTTCCCCAAAACCATACACCAGAGTTCAGAAGATAAATCAAAACTCAAGATAATGATACAAGCACAAAAAAGAAAAAAAAAAGTAAAGGAAACATGCCTGGTGAACAAGATGAACAGTGGGAGCCAAGAAAACGATCAATTTTTTACCACCATTGTCATTTTTCAAAGATTTCCCGATTTCTTTAATCATCATGACTGCTATCATAGTTTTTCCAGCCCCAGTCTCCAGCACTGCGATAGTGTTCCTCCTCATTGCCACCTCATAAACCTTCAATTGGTAGCTACCATGCAGGAAAAACGCATTAGTTTGAAATTCCATAATGAAAACGGCACTTTATACCAGGAGTTAAATAAAACAGTGAAAGAGAAAAAGAAACAAAACCCTTGTGCACCAAGAATTTCAAGAATCAAAAAACCCACAAATAATTATAAAGAACAAAAAAAAAATACAACAAAAATAAGAAAACAGGCACATACTCTCTGGGTATGAATGAAACTTCTGAATCCATGGGTTCACTCTGCGAAGAAATCAAGGACTCAAAGCTTCTCTTCAATGGGTTTGGCTTTGCTTTCTCTGCGGATCCCATTGCTTCACTAGTTTTTCTTGAACAGCCTGTGTGATGATCACACGAGAAAAACATGAGGGGTTGGCTAAAAGTTTATTCAAGAAAATCGTAAAATCTTCTACACAGAAAACAAGAATGGTGTGTGTGTGGAATGTGTGTGTGGGAGAGGGGGAGAGAGAGAGAGAGATGAGGGCATCAATCAAGAACTCACTTTAACGCTAACAATTCTCACACAAAGCTGGCGCTCAGAGAATATAAACAACAAAACAAAAAAAGGGCCATAAAAACACAACTACGGAAGAACCCACAAAGAAGAACAAGAAAAGAAGCAGAAACAGGAAGATTTACAGACGCTCCGAATACGAAGACTTCCGACACTTGCTTTCCGATGATTTTTTCCCTTAAATACGGAATAATAGCAAACGTTGTGGGTGGACTCAAGAAGGACTGAAGGACTGACTGACAGATTTTGGTTGATTCCCAGGACATAATCCGCTGTTATTGAATACTTACTAACGCGTATCAAGCACATGTACGTCTGGGACATTCTCCTAACCTTCGTGTTAAGTACATACTCTTACAGCGTGCGTGCTTTTTCAAGAGAGTTGTCGGTGTTTGTGCACCAACCGATGCAATTTATAAGTACGAGGCCCAAAATTATAGAAACGGACTATGCCTGTCAAGTGGGCCTACACTTTTAGCCTTTTGGGCCCATTTCCTTCTATGGGAATGGAAGTAAAAATTTGTAAATTACATTCACCCCAACACCCCTACTCAAATATATGTAATTAAAATTATAGTTCTTATTATAACTATAATAAATATTTATAAAATTATAAATATATGTAATTATTTATAAATATTTATTTAATTTTTTATAAAATTATAAATATATGTAAATAAAATTATAGTTCTTATTATAACTACACTTCCCACTCAAAAATAAAGCCTACACAAACATCCCATAAAAAAGTATTATACTTAACACCTCCCGAAATATGTAGCTGTAATTGTGCAAATGACATAAAATATTTGTGTATTTTTATCTAATATCAGCAGAGGTGTCAATATAATTTACCCATATTAGGGGTGGCAACTGGCTGGTTTTGGTGGGCTCGAGACCCACCCCGTCCCGATTATTTTTAAAACCCGCCTCATCCTAGTACAAAACCCACCGGGGCTCGTCTAACCCGATGAACCCAATTATTTTTATTTTTTATTTATTTTATAAATATATATATTATATAATATAAAATTTAAGATATCAATTATAAATAAAAATTTTCATAACCTAATTCAAATATTCAAGTAAAAAAAAAATTCTCAAGTAGAAAAGAAATTATTCAATCCAAACAATTTATAGCAATTATACATTATTAACAATTACTTCATCTTCGTCGTCATTAAGTATTATGGGATAATTTTATAATTCATTAATTGTTGAACAAATACCTAACAATAAATAAATAAAATGATATAATATTTTATTAGTGTTTATTTTATCAAAATAAAGTAAAATAATATATATTAAATAATTATATTAGGATGGGTTCTTACAGACTTGGAACCCGACCTATCCTATTTCTTAGGACCCGCTACCCGTCACTTTTAATTTTTTATACCTGAACTCATCCCTGAATCTAAAACGAATTCTATCGGATTCGAGTCCAATTGTCATCCTTAAACCATATTTTAATCCTATTCCGATCTTGATAGTCAATTAGAATAAATTTTTAATAGATGTTTATGATTTTTTTTATATTTTATTTCCACATAATAATGTGTCTATTCAAATTGTTTTATTTATTTATTTAAATTTCATGTCTCCATTATTACAATGATTTTAATCTTATTATAATTATGAGATATTATAAAACTCTTAAATTTCTTGGCTGGATAAATTAATAAAATTAGGTGTTTACATTTATATCAATTTGAACAAATAATAATAGGAAAGATTATTATAAACATTAACTAAAATACGCTAATTCGATAAATAATGAAACATTGGTCCGAGTAGTGAAGGCCTCAAAACTTGTTCAACTTTGTGTTATTTAGAGTGTTCAATTCGATTAATTGAAATTTCAATGTACGTAATATTCGATTTGGATCGATAAAAAGTAAATTTAATTTGATTTGATTCAATTTTTTATATTGAATTAATCAAAAAAATATATAAAAAAAATGTAATGTTAATTTATTTGTTATAAATTATTAATAGTTATAATAATTAAGTATATGTTAACTATAAAATTATTATTTTTTTATAAATACATATATTAAGATATTTAATATTTATATATATTCATAATATAATATTATATATATTTTAAATTCAATATTAGATTCGTTCCGATTAATCGATATAAAAAATTAAAATCAAATAGAATAACCGAAATTTCTCAAAAAAACAAAAAAATCGAACCGAATTTTCGATTAAATTTTCGGTCCATTAGTCGAAAATTGCACACCCGCAGTATCCTCTGCGCATTTGAGTGTGTGAAATGAAGTCAAATTTTGTTTGATTCCATGGAAACCCAAAATGTGAGTTGGGCCAGGCCCAGTCTTTATCTTAAGAGAACAAAAGTTTTGGACCAAGAAACCAGCCCAATAATAAATAAAGCTTTCCCACTAGCCCAATTTAGGTCCTTTTACTTTTTATTTTTCTTTATCAGACTAGCCCAATTATGCCTGGATCAATCACATGACATATTTAAATAACTAATCAATTTTTTTGTTTTTTGAACCGTACATCAATCATTATCAAAATTTATTAGATGTGATTGATCATTTTCATTTTACATTTTATTTATAACATGATAAATGATTCAACTATCATGAGATTGGTTTAAATTTGATTAATCTTAGAGCAGTTGGTGGGCGCGGAGTCAAGGTGCGTAGTGGGTCCGACTGCTCCAAAACTAGCATAAACCAGCCTGAGAAAAGTTCGACCGAGAACCAGCCCAATATTGTCTATGGTTGGTTATGGGGTGATCCTCGACCTTTAAATAGGCTCAAATTGGGTCAGTTTTCAAATCTAAGCCTAACCCGTAGACCAATTAGGTTGAGGCCCGAACAAGGCCTATTTTATTTTTATTCTTTACAAAAATGAGGTATCTTTTGAATAACTATTTAATTTTATGATTGTTTTATGAATAAATAAATAATAAGTAAATCAAACAAAAATTTATAATTAAAAAGAATAGTAATGAACAAAGCTTGTTAACGAATTAATATACTAAAATTTTACAAGTAAATAAAGAAACAATCAACTTAGAAAAATAAAATAAAATTTTCACATCATTCATTCATTATTAATAATTGGCACCAGCTCGGACCAAGCCCTATCAAGACAAGGCGATTCTGAGCCACTAAGCTGGGTTGATCATAAGTATTGATATTTGAGACCGACACACAACCGACTTGGTTCCAATCGAGCCTAATTTGAACCAGCCCGGCCCGCACATTGGGTGTGGAGTAGACGTGTTGCATGTAATTAGCGTTTCCCAAAGAAAGACGATGAAAATAGATACATATACAGTCCCCCACTTGCCTTTATGCTTTCCTACTACACATCTCTCTCTCTCTTTCTTCTCTTTACCATTCTCCAAGAAAATGGTGGCTGCTCTACTCTCTCTCTCTCTCTACCGTATCACAAATATTTAATAATTACAAATTATTATTATTATTGATAATTATTAACTTTACATCTAGAGAAAGAAAAAGCAAATGAATTTAACATACTTGTCATGTGATTGATCATTTTTTTAAAATTATATATCAATTACACAATAAATATATTACAGTTATTCAAATTCGATAAAGAAACTGGGGAAAAAGAAAAATGTGACAGCAAAAAGGGAAGGGCATGGGAATGTAGAGAGAAAAGATAATACAACATAAAAAAGAAAAAGGAATGGTCAAATTGGACCTCGAAGACTACTTCTAAATTCCTTCTTTATCGAAACCCTACACCATTATTATTATTATTATTTATTATAACTATTTCATTTTCTTTTTTTATTATTTTTATCTACTAATATAAAAAGAAAAGTCTCTCTATACTCACAAACGATAATCAGAGACATCGCTGCACTAATTTTTTTTTAATGTAAAAAATGTATTTCATAACAAAAATAACTAATTTATTCAACTTTTCAAGTTTTACATTAGCTGATAATTTTTTTTATTAATGTAATATACTGATTTATATATTTTATTTTTATTTATAATATATTTTAAAATATACAGAATTATTTACTGGATGTACGCAAAAATATCGTACCACCACGACTACTCGTTTCAGAAAAAAATAAAGAAAGAAAAAACATGTGTTGTGATGTATGACCAACGTACGACGTCGTGGTTCTAGGAAATCGCAGCCATGCAACTTTAAATTGGACGTCGTCGGTCGTGTAATGTAATGTAATGAACCGAAATCTGACACACACGGGCGGATCTACACACAACCACTTCCACCCACCATACGAATTTCTTAAATAAATCATGACTTCAATTAACAAGTGACCATCAACTTCTAGTATAGCGACTTTAACAATAAATAGGAATAATTACAGTTTCGTCTTTGAGATTTTATGCAATTATATATAAATTTTTTTAGTTTAAAAATTATATTTAATATTTTTGAAATTTATTTTCGTCTGAAAAATAAGTTTATTCGTTACTTAAAATTCATCGAATTTGTTAATATTAACTAAAAAATTGGATAAAAATCCATACTTTTTCTCGACTGCCTTAGTATTGATTTATTACTGTTCAATTTTATTTTTTTTTTTATGATCAAATTATCCTTATATATTTTCATATTTTAATGCATGTGATGAGATGTATTTTCATTGTTATAAGGGTAACTTAGTTAGAGAAAAGAATGGTCTGCAATAAGTTAGTAATAAATCAATCGGAAGTAAATATCAGTTTTCATTCAGTCTTTTTTTTGTTAATATAAACAAATTCAGTGAGTTTTGACAGAGGAGCTTATTTATTAGACAGAAAGAAATTTTAGAAGTATTAAATGTAATTTTCCAAACCACAAAAAAATTACGTGTAATTACACTGAATCTCAAAATTTAATACCTAATAAATATATGATGTAATTAATTCTTAACATTTGACATTAAACACCACAATAATAATAATAATGATCATTTGAATCTTTTATTGCTAATTTACTAGTATTGTATCTCATGATATTTCATTTCGTATTTTTGAATTAATTTGTGTATTATTAATTATAATTTTTTTAAATATTTTTTTTATGAATTAAATGGATAATTCTGTTTGATTTAATTTTCCATCCACCCTGTTTGATTTTTTAACAAAATTTTTAATTTTATTTTTTAGAAAAACGACAAATCTGACAATTCCAGACCTGGATGGTGGGAGGATATTATTGAAAGGGAGAGCTGCTGGCCCTCTCTCATCCTTTCTAAGATAAGAATAAGCAGTATATATATGCGGGTGTGTGTGTGTAGGGTCAGATTAAATGCATGGGATATTCATACTTCCTCTTTGTTCCTGCTTATCCAATCCATGCCTCAACTTACTCACCAAATTAAAATCAATTCTCCTCAAATTTGACGTAATTATGAATATTTTTTCGTAATTTAGATATATCTTTGATTATTAAAAGAAATATTAAAAAAACTGATGAGGTGAAATTTCTTTCTTTCTCTTTTATTCTTTAAAAAATATTAAGTAAATTTATTCTGTAGTTCGTATAAAGACATTTTAGTCAGTTCAACATAAAAAAACAAGTGAAAACATAATGAAATGAGCTAATTGTTGGACGGATGTTAAAATGAGGGGTATTTTGTAATTCCCCAAACAACAAGGAGGTATTAATAAATTAAGAAATAACTACATTTACAGCTCCTGACTTATGGTCTATTTACACAAACTATCCATATCTTTTGCATAATTATAAAAATTACCCCTATTTTTAGGGTGTGTTTGTGTAGTTTTTTTTTAAAAAGTAAGAGGTGGTTTGTGTAAACAGATCATAGATTAAGGAGTGTAAAGATAATTGTCTCAATTAATATCAAATTTCAGAGAATTTGTTCTAATTTACCTGACGAGCTACTAATATATATAAAAAAGCATATTTCTTAATAAAATAATTAAATGAAAAAAATGATATATGTATATATATAGGGGGTGGGGGGGGGGGGAAG